>NC_056739.1:412133084-412479139 GCF_019279795.1 Protopterus annectens
CTAATTATATCAACTGTGACCCAGATTACCAGTACATCAGATACAGGGAAGATGAAGTGGAGAGAGTTCAGGTGGACTTCTTCCACAAACACCTTATCAGCTTCAGTGAGGACTAGTGGAGGATATCTGGAGTGCATGTCCCAACCTATACAGATATTTTAAAAGGAAGCAAGCACAGTGATCTGCTAATTCTGTTGTGGAGCCATCCCACAGGTAGCTGTAAAGGACTTACAGGGAGGAAATGTCATCCTTATTAGAATACTAGGCACTGCAGTGACCTCATTATAGGCAGTATAGGCCAGCATTGACTGAGGTACAAGGAAAAGATATCCATCCATCCAGCCATCCATCCTCAACCCGTTTCCAAATTTTTGCACATGGGGTCAGGGTGTCACTTCACCAGTGACAGTCATCTAGAGCCAAGGTTTACACCACCGGGTGGATAGCCCTGCCACAGTAATTCTTCCGTACCACACACTGACATGCACACTCACAGTTATGGCCAATTTATAGTGCCCAAAAAGAGGTATCCTTAGAAAATGCACAAAATTATAAAAAAGGAGGCCAAAGCCTTTGTTGTGGGTAATGATGAGTGGTCAGACCCCCCCCCCCCCCCAAACTAAAGAAAAAAAAACTACACTACAAACACAGAAAAAAACGACTAATAGAAATATATTTAAAGTTATACTTGCTGTAACTCAGATCTTGGGTACCAATTAAAAGATCTGATTTCTGCGCAACAGTGCTCTGGCAACCACAAACAGCTGTTTTTGCAGTCAGTTAATCCAGTGGTATACATCAGACAAGATGCCTAACTGCTGTGTGAGGCAATAAAAGGAACGTTATTCTCTTCTCCTTTCTTATTCAGCAAAGATATAGAGTCAGACTTCACTGGATTATGAACTGTGATTGCACACTTCTGTGAAACTGTAACCCAGCTTCAAATTTGACTACCTTCAGCTTCAGTGCCATATATTTCCAATGCAATATTGAACACTAAGTATGCTAAAAGAGATCACACCTATTAAACATAGTTCTGTGACATGAAAGATGCCCAAAAGATACATATAAATGCTTCTGCAAACAAATGATTACCTAAAACTATCTAGCTCAGCTTTTCCTGCTAAACCTACATCATATAGTAAATACATTATTATTGTAAGTGTGGGTCCGTATTTTGTAAATTAAGCATAAACAGTGATGCAGGGGTTAGAAATGCTACTATAACATTTGTTTCTTCAGATCTCTTCCTAAGGGGGCTGCCTTCTTTGTGGTGTCTGCATGTTTTTTTTTTTTTTTTTTTTTTTTTACTTAGTGTGGCTGCTTCTTCCCACATCCCAAAGATATGTTGTAGTTAAAATATGAATCCTCGAATCTAACTATAGGTGCACACACATGTGCACAGCCTGTGATCAACTGACATCATAACAGGATGCAGGAGTAGTTTCTCTTCTTTGTGTCCACTGAGTACTTAGGCTCCAGTTCCTCTTAGTCTAGAATTAGAATAAATGATTGAATCACATTAATATTATCATGTTAATCATATTTTATTAACCAGTATTTTTTTTTGCTTTGTTTGATTCATTTCCATGTCTGATGTAAGACACTTCAGAACATAACCTGGCCTAGTTTTCTACTGTAATATTTCTCTAACCAGTATGTTGAGCTCATTATCAGGGCTGAAAAAGAAATTAAAAAAATAAATAAAAGAATGCCTTGAATACTATTTACAGATCTTAATGTGCTTACTATTAATTATTCTCATGAACTGAAAGTAGTTGCATTTGGTGCTTTTAATAATTAGGTCTTTACCAGGATATAGCTTGGTTTGGTAGTATTACTTCACATATCAGGAGTTTGGATACAAAGAGTAAGAAGCTGCAAGTTGTGTTTCAGGAGGGCACATTGGATATTAATTGTATAACAGAGGTAAGGACCAGCATTAGGAAGTGAAACGTGGATATGTCTCGATCTAGATTGCTCTAGAATGACAGGGAAGGGAGAGATGGAGGTGGAGTAACTATCTTACTTAATGGAGAGCATTAGATATGAGGTCACAGAGAAGGAGTAATACCAAACCAAGAATGGGACAATAGAGAAAGAGCAAGGTCAAAGTTGAGATTAAATGCTGTGACAGTAAAGGCAGAGGATGAAGGAAGAGCTGGTGGATCAAATCCCAGAAACACTGAAGGAGTGCTGTAGAGTGAAGAGGGTAACACTGATGAGAGATTTTAATTTGTGAAGAGCAGAACCAGACGTCCCAAGTTTCAGCGTAGACAGAGGGCGAGGATGGCTGAAGCATTAGATCATGGGGATATCTGTCCGTTAGTGCCTAACTTTACTGGAAAGATAGAATCCTGGATGTGGTCTTCACCAAAGCGGTGTAAGTCATGCAGCTAATAACACATCTGTGAGGACTGGATAAAAGCACAAGAACCAAAAGTACAACCTCTCAGAATCCTGAGGACTTTGGCCAGATTGCTTTTAGAAACCCCAGTGATGATCTCCATCATATCACTGGCCATTACACTAGTATTGAAGCATGTTATTCTTGTACAAGAAAAGCAGGAGTCTTCTTGGGAACTGCAGGCTTGTTAGCTTAACAGCACATGCAGGGAAAGTCCTAGAAAGAATCCTGAAGAGAAAACTGGTACCAGTCTTGTGGAGACAACAATCTTCAAGACTGCATCCCACATGGTTTCACAAGCATAAGGAGCAGGCAGTCAAACTGATCCCATTTTATAACTTAGTTACAGGTTAATTTGACAAGTTACTACCAATCAATATTGCCTTTGTGAACATAAGCAGGACACATGACTTGCTCCTCACAGGAATAAAGGATGTAGACTGAGGAAGTGGACAGGTGAATGCTTGAGTAGCATAAGAGACACGATTGTTGAAGGAATGGTGTCAAGAAAAAGGGGAGTGACTAGTGGAGCGTGACTGGCATCTGTCCTGAATCCAGTATTCTTTGGTATGTTGTCTCTATTATATGTGAGCAAAGAAAACCTGATCATCCTCTTCAGTGATGAAGCAAAGATAGGTGTAGCAGTAGAGGACAGGAGAAGAAGTTAAGGAAGGAGGTGGAAAAGCTAACAGTGGTCAGAAGTTGTTAGCTGAAGTTCAGTGCAGACAAATGCAAAGAACAGCACATAAATCACAACAACCCTGCTGTGGGATTGGAGCTAGCAACAGAACAAGAAAGAATCTGGGTTTTTGATCACACCTGGAATGGATCACCAGCAGCAAACTGAGGGAAAGTACAGTTTTGTACCTATCATAAATGTAGATGTTCGAGTGCTCATACAGCTGCAGTCATTATCATTACAGATGGGTTATCCTGCCATCAGGCGGCCGAATTCCAAAGTCTAGGTCCGGCGTCGGTTGTCGTCGCTTCTTCCTTGACGTCAGTGCGACAGGGGTATAAAAGAGGCAGCCGATGCCATTTTCTTCAGTTTTTCTTGCCCCAGATGTCAGGTGCCCCCAGAAGGAAGGCAAACATAATGTTATGCAAACATGCAATGTTGATAAATCAAAAACAGTAGTTGCAAGCAAATACACCATAAAAGAATACCCCAAAAAGGTTATATGATAAGGTGTTTGTCATAAGGCCTGTCCTAAGAGGGGATGAAGGGAGGGAAACCTGGACTGCAGCTGTATGAGCACTCAAACATCTACATTTATGGTAGGTACAAAACTGTACTATGTTCATCGTGCATACAGCTGCAGTCATTACAGATGGGTAAAATCCCAAAGCTAAGTAAGGGTGGTAGGCACTAAGTGGAACTAGGAGGGGCTAGGATGCCCTGCAGGACTGCTGTGGCAAAGCCCGCTCTAGATTTAGAGTATAGTGGAAGGTGGTAGTGCTTGAAGAAAGTGTGCACTGAACTCCAGGTAGCTGCTTCCAAAATGTCCTTGGTAGGGACCCCCCTGAGGAAAGCTGCAGAGGTAGCTGTAGCCCTGGTGGAGTGGGATCTGATGTATACAGGCACAGATTTTCCATGAAATGAATAACAAAAGTGTATGCAGTGGGTTATCCATTTTGAAATTGTCTGTTTGGAAATAGCCTTTCCCTGAGCACCTGTAGCATAGGACACAAAGAGCTGCTCAGATTTCCTGAATGACTTTGTTCTGTCCAAGTAATAACGAAGTTGTCTGTGACTGTCCAAGGAATGTAGTAGTCTCTCCCCTTTGTTCTGTGGATTTGGATAAAAGGTAGGTAAATGAATAGTCTGATTCAAAGCTACACTGAATACTACCTTTGGCATGAAGGTAGGGTTGGTTCATAAGGAAACTCTGTCCTGATGGAAAATGATGAATGGTTGCACAGCCATGAGGGCCTGCAGCTCCGAAACCCTGCATGCTGAGGTAATAGCCAGAAGGAAGGCTGTTTTCCACGACAAGTATTGTAGCTCTTTTGAAGAAGCTGGCTCAAAGGGAGGCAGGGTCAGTTTTTTCAATACGAAGTTGAGGTCCCAAGCTGGGACTGGTGGTTTTCGTGGGGGTTTTATATTTTTTGCCCCTCTGAGGAACTGCCTTAATAGAGGATGTGAGAATAAAGGAGAATCTGTATTGTATTGTGCAGAAATGGCTGAAGCGTGGATCTTGATGGAGGAGAAGGAAAGGCCACTGTTTAACATCTCAGCTAGGTAGTGTAAAATTTGAGGTATATTTATTACCCAAGGATTCTGGCCCCTTTCTTGATTCCAGGAACAAAATCGTTTCCATTTGGCGGAGTAGGCTTTTCTAGTAGAAGGTCTTCTGGCCTCCAAGATGACATCCTGCACCTCCTTGGAGAGGAGAGTCTGTTGGGAAATTAAGGTATTCTCCATGCAGCTAGATTTAGGGTTTTGAGCTGGCTGTGAAGGGTTTTGTAGTTGTGCTGGGACAACAGAAGAGGCACTAGAGGTAGGATCCATGGTGGGGAGTGTGTCAGGCTCTTTAGGAGCGGATACCAGTGTTGTCGTGGAGCAATGAGAATCATTTGCGGCCTCTCTGGTCTGGCTTTTAATAGAACTTTGGTCAGTAGAGGAAGAGGCGGGAAGGCAAAGACTGTCAATGTTGTCCAATTGAAAGAGAGTGTGTCCACTTTCCAGGCCTGTGGATGATAGGTCCTTGAACAAAATTTTTTCAACTGATAATTTCTGTGGGTAGCAAATAGATCTGTCTGTCTGTCCCCATGCCTGAGTTATCTTTGAGAAAACTTGAGGATGCAACTTCCATTCGTGTGGATCTGTCATATTTCTGCTTAGGTTGTCTGCCAGTGTGTTTTCCTTCCCTGGCAGGAATTGTGCCTGTAGTTGAATTTGTAATTCCAGTGCTGTGTTCCATAGGGTCATGGCTTGCCTGCACAGGGGGTAAGAATGAGTTCCCCCTTGTTTGGTTATGTACCACATGACTGTGGTGTTGTCTGTCCTTATCAATAGCTGGCCTGGATGCAGTAGGGCTTTGAAGGTCATAAGAGCATTTTGCACGGCTAGCATCTCCTTTTAGATGATGTGTAGGTGCTTCTCTTTTTGGGACCATTTTCCCTGAATGCACTGATCTGCCATGTGTGCTCCCCAGACGTAGTCTGAGGCATCTGTTGTGATGATTTGAGTTGCTTGAGGTACACAGAAAGGGAGACCTGTGTTTCTTTGGCATGCTTGAGCCCACCACAAAAATTCCTTTTGAAGGCATGGAATGAGTGGTATAATTGTTTCCAAGCTGTGGCTGTGTTGAGACCATAAGTTTTTTAGGTACCATTGTAGTTTCCTCATATGCAGCTTTGCACATGGGATTAGTAGGATGCAAGATGCCATGAATCCCAGAGCCTGCAGGACTTTCCTTGCAGTTAGTCTGGTGAAAGTTGTCATTTTGCTGAAGTATTGAGACAGTTGCCCTTGTTTGTCTGGCATGAGGTAGGCCATCTGGGTGGTTGTATTTAAGCTGGCACCCAGGAAGATTATCTGTTGAGAAGGTATTAGTTTTGATTTCTTTTTGATCACTGTGTATCCCAGGAAGTTTAACAGCTTTATTACAAATGCCAGATGCTGCAATAGAATGTCCTTGCTGTCCGCTTGGATCAGGCAGTCGTCCAGATGTGGGTAGATTTGTATTCCTTGTAGTCTGCAGAAGGCAATTACTGATGCCAGGCATTTTGTAAACACTCTGGGTGCAGTAGATAAGCCAAAGGGCAATGCAGAGAATTGGTAATGGATTGAACCTGCAAGAAATCTGAGGTATCTTCTGCAATCTTGTCTGATAGGGACATGCAGGTATGCCTCCTTGAGGTCCAATGTTACCAGCCATGACTCCTTGCCCAGCATGGGAAGAAGCTGCTGTAATGTGAGCATCTTGAATTTTGGCACCTGTAGATATGTGTTTAGGATGGATAGGTCTAAGATAGGTCTCCAATCTTTGTCTTTCCTTGGTACCAGGAATAGTCTGGAATAAAATCCTTGACCTTGTTCTTTTGCAGGTACCTCTTGAATCGCTTTCATATCCATGAGAGCGGATATTTGTCTTTGTGCCTCTGCCCTTTGATTTTGTGGCAGGTTTGGCATGCTTCTCATTTTTGGAAGGGTGTGAAAGTGGAACCTGTAGCCTCTGTCTATAATGTCCAGAATCCATTTGTCTTTTGTAACAATATGCCAGTTTTTTGAAAATAATGCCAGTTTTCTGCCCAAAGGTGCTGCCATTAAAGCTTTGCTTGGCAGGCATAGGGGGACGTCATTGTGTCTGTTTTCTAAACAACTGTGATCTATCTTCTCCACCTCTTGGGGTTGGTGCTTGCCACTGTCTTGCTCTGTAAGATCATTGAGGCTGTCCTCTACCCCTTGGGCGTCTGTATCTGCCCCTTTGAGGTCTGTCCGTGGCTGGAAAGGACCAATTTTTTGAAGGCCAGTTTCTGCTGAAGCATGGAGGTTGTACCTGCAGGAAATCTTTCACTGTTTGCATAGATTTTGCTTTTTCCTGCATTTTCTTTAGTACCTCCTCAGCTTTAACACCAAACAATACATCTTTTTGAAGTGGTGCATCTAATAACTTTGCTTTGACATGATCTGGTAAGGTTTGCTCTTTGAGCCAAGCATGTCTACGTATAACAGACCCCATGACAGCAGCTCTACATGAGGCCTCTAAAGCATCAAAACCACACTGCAAGGTATGTTTACCCACTTGCTCTGCACCATGCAACAAATCCTGCAACTCTTTCAAATCTGGTTGTTCTGTTTGTGTCATTTTGCTTTTCAAATGAGATAACAAAAACTGTTGGTACTTTAACATATGGAATTGACAGTTTAATGCCCTCATGGTTAAAGTGGCAGATGTATACACCTTTTTCCCCCACCTTTCTAATGCTCTGGAATCTCTCTCTGAAGGTAAAGGGTTTTTAGCAGTAGAGGCCTTTATTCCCTTGGGACCCTGTGAAATAGTTTCTGGGTCAGCAGTATGGCTTTTATAAAGGAACTGGTGAGAATCAGGGACCCAGTAATACCTGTCTGGTTTAACAGGGGCTGGAGGTAAAGAGTCTGGATTAAGGCTGGCTTCTGTGTACACATCATCCAAAATATCTAAAACAGGAGGGATAGCCAGGGGCCTATTCTGGGGGAGCAGTAGAAATTCCCTGAGCCTTTTCTTGGAATCTGAGTAATCTTGGCCTTCCCAGTGAAAGTGTTCCCTCAATGTATGCAGGGTTTCCCCAAAAGAGTAATCCTCAGGGGGGGGGACTGAGGGAATAGACTCCTCAGTATCAGAGTCTTCGAAAGGGAAATAGGCACAATCCTGGTCCTCAGAATGTTCTGAGGTAATAGAAGCCTGGTCTGAGGAAGGGTAGTCTTCCTCCAATCTGGGTCTTTTGTCAGAGGGGGGTTGAGAACCCCTGATGAGAGTTATCAAATCCTCAGCCATTTTTAGCATCTGCTTTTTAGGCATGGGGCCTTGAGAGGAGGTCTGAGGACCCTGTTTTTTAGTTTTCATGGCTGCTTTAGATTTAGTGATGGATTTAATAGAGAAGGTGGAAGGCCTGAAGACGCCTTCAGAAATGGTAGGCCTGACTAAATTTTGAGTTTCCCCGCCAAGAGTGGCATCAGTATCTACAGTAGGAATGGAGACCGAGGAGCCTGCGACCTCGGGTACTGAAGTCACCGGTAAAATAGTTTCATCGGTATTCAGGGGCTGCGTAGGCGCCTCGCTGAGAACCAGAGAACCGGTAGTCGGCCTAAGCGTGGTCTCAGTACTCGGTGCGGACCTCGGATAATGGTCCTTATCTTTGCATCTTTTGCTTAAATCTGGTGTCGGTGTATCCGACGACATGATATAATTAAATTTTTTGCCAAAATAATGAAGGGTGAACTCTGCCCGGCACTTAATAGTGCACTTGTTGAACCTAGCACAAAAACGGCAGGCCGAGACGTCGTGGTCTGGGCCTAAGCAAGGAATACAGAAAGAGTGGAAATCCTTATGCGGTATTTGCTTCCCACAAGAAATGCAATTATTAACTTTGTCTGACATCGGTCTGAGGCAAGAAAAGTTTCCCCAACGGGGTACTTAGCTTTAAAGAAGTCTTCGGCTGAAATACTTTTGTAAATTTCAGGAGCTGGCCGACCGGCACTTGCGAACTGCTTCTGCTTCGGGCACCGCGTGGCAAGAAAGACTGAAGAAAATGGCGTCGGCTGCCTCTTTTATACCCCTGCCGCACTGACGTCAGGGAAGAAGCAACGACAACCGACGCCGGACCTAGACTTTGGAATTCGGCCGACCTGCCTGACGGCAGGATAACCCATCTGTAATGACTACAGCTGTATGCACGATGAACATCAGTGGAATAAAAAAACAGAATACTGAGGTATATTTATTTATTGACTGATTGATTGACTGATTACCAACATAAAGAACTGTGTGATAACCTTCAGAAGAAGAGGTGATGCTTTCACTCTACATAACCTAATGAGATTGTACCTTATATGCTTTGTGCCATAAAAGGAATTGCATTTTGGAAGTAATCAAGATAAACACCATCATCACCAAGGTGTGTTGGATGGCAAAGAAAGGATGGGTCCAAAGATTCGAGTTACAGTCTTTCTTGTCAGATATCAGAATAGGCAGGGGAGTATGATATTCAGAAGAAAATGTCAGAGAGATATGAATATGTTCTCCCTATGCTATATTCATCTTTAGGATAAATGAGATTTAGGGTGACCGCGGTGGTGCAGTGGTTAGCTTTGTCACCTCACAGCAAGAGGTTCTCCACTTTGATTCTCGGCTGAGGTACCTTTTGTGCATCTCCTCCCTGTGGTTGCATTCCTTTCCTCTGGGTGCTACAGTTTCCTCCCACATTCCAAAGACATGCACTAGGTGGATTGGAGACTCTAAATTGGCCCTAGGTGCAATGTGTGTGTGAGTGAGTGGTACAGATGAACCATTGCAACAGGGCTAGCCACCTGGCAGTGTAAACCTTGGCTCGAGATGATTGTTACTATTGAAGTGACACCCCGACCCCATGTGCAAACATGAGAAAAAGGAGTTGAGGGTGGATGTACAACTGAGAGTTCCAACGCAGCACATTACAATGACTGAATAATGCATGAAGATCTACAAATTTTTCACAAAAAAAGTTCTAGGCCATGGAATGGAGAAGGAATCCACAGATTAAAGAGGAATGGGGGGATATAGAATGTTAAATTCTTTTATTCAGACTTCAAAGGTTTACTGTCTCTTTTTATCCTCCAGTTAATGTAATGAAATACAAACTACACCTAACTCAGCTTCTGAAAACATTTTCATTCAGTCCTTCTGAGCTGAATGGACTGGTCAGAAATGACCATTTCATATGTGATCTGGAATAACAATAGTTACCTACATTTATAGTTTGCGGTTTTAGTAGCACAATGTTCATTGAACAAAACTATGCAGTAGTAGTAGTTTTAGCAGGTATATGAATGCAAAAAAACCAGAAGTTATTTACTCACCATAACATTCCATATGTGTTGTCCATTTTCTTTCTTCCTCAACAAATGGGTTCTTATTGGATCCGACTTGGCCACTTTCTAAATATTCTAGGATCTGAATCTCAAGCTCCTCCCTTATCCATAATGCCCCTGACCACTACAACATCTCAGCTCGGGTTTACTGCTAATATATACATTAAACTCACAATACAATAACAATGCTATGACAGGAATGTGATAGCTGAAAGATCAGAAGTTCAAACAGAAAACTATAGTTCCTAACAACACCTCTGTTAGGTCTCTCTCAAGGACAGGGGGAAAGGGGGGGGGTGTTGAGGAAGAATGAAAATGGATAACACAGATGGAAAATTATGGTGCGCACATAGCTTCTCTATCTGATGTTGTCATTCTAATTCATTCCTCCATGAATGGGACAGAGTCCCCAGTTACAATAACCTTGGGTGGCCCTCACGGAAGACTGTTCCGGAAATAATGTCCAATTTGTAATGTGCAATAAAGGTATGAATATTAGACCAGGTAGTAGCTGCACAGGTATCATCAGTAGAGGCTCTAGCCTAAAAGGCTGCTGACGTAGACATTGACATGGTTGATTGTGCTTTCGGTTGTTTCAGTAAAGCAATACCTTTCAGGAGTAAATCTAGGAAATACAATCTGTTATCCATTTAAGCAATGCAGTTTTAGAAACTGATCTCCCCAATCCCTTACTAGTAAGAGGCAAATAATTGATCAGTCCTTCTGAACTCCTTGGTCCTGTGCAGACAAAAATAAAGTTGCCTATGTACATAAAGAAGATGAAGGGTATGAAGGGTATGAAGGGTATATTCTCTTTTGTTTTGAAAATTGGGGAGGAAAAGTGGTAAGTTGATGAACTGGTTGATATTAGATTCAGAGGCAATTTTTGGTAGAAGGAAGGATTTGTACATAAAGTAGTCCTGTCCTTGTGAAACATCAAATATGGAGGTTTGAAAGACAATGCTTGGAGTTCCGATTCTCATCTTACAGAAGTTAACAGCTACCAGAAAAATAGTTTTCCAAGAAAGAAATTTGAGATCCACTTTAGCTGATGGTTCAGAGGGGGAGAGTACTAAGGTTTACAAAACCATAACGAGATCCCAAGGTGGAGTAGGGTCCTTTATTGGAGGAGAAGCATTATCACCAATGTGAAAGTTCGAGATGGCTACTAACAGGACCTTGATAGTGGAAAAATTTGCTCCACTCTGAAAAATCGAGGTAAGGAAATCCAAGTCAGCTGGAAGCAGGTAGTAAAGGGGTCTAATTCTCTCTGATGAACCCAGAGAGAGAACCTTTTCCATTTACTTTTGTAAACTTTTCTCGTTGAAGGATTATGAGAAGAGACTAGGTTTTTTTCAAATTAGGACGGAATGCCTGGAATGTCTAGCCATCATTAGAACTGGAGTAACCACGCAGCCAACTTGAGGCTTGCAGTATCCGGGTGAACCTGCCCTGACAGGTGAGATAGGAGGTCTGGACTGGGGTCCAGCATCCAAGGCGGATGTACTAAATGAGACCAAAAGTAGGGGAACTACACTTGTCGAGGCCAGAAGGGAACAATGAGGATTACTCTGTTCTTCAACAAAAGTGCTTTCTGAAGAAGGTTGGAGATAAGAGGCAGGGAAGGATAAACATAAAGGAGAAAGGCAGGTCAAACATGGACTAGAGCATCTTTTGGTGACTGTCCCCTGAGGTGGGATATGAACAAAGAACCTGATGCATTTGTTGCTGAGAAGAGATGCAAATAGGTTGCAGCAAGGTTGATCCCATATGTGGAAAATCATGTTCACCAGTGATTGGTTGAGAGACCACTCATGAGGCATGAGGATGGTCCTGCTGAGTTTGTCCTCTAGAATGTTAGATTTCCCCAGTATGTGCATTGCTACAGAAAAGCAGTTGGATGAGATGACCCATTGCCACACTCTCATTGCTTCTCAACAAAGGGTGGTAGAAGTCATTTATACCATTGACGAAAGCACTAAAGTGTGTTTTAATAAAGAGGATCCATCATCCTCCAGCTTGTCTTCTGGTTCATTTTTCTAATTTTCCTGGTTTGGAGTGTATTCTGGCTTTTACTGGAATTTTTTAAAAGGGAATGAAACATCCTCTGGACATGATATTTTGCACCCGGTGGTTGTTTGTGATGGCTAACTAGGTGTCTTGGTGCAAGGATAAGCACCCCTCAAATGCCTCCAGAGATGGACAGTCAGGCAACCTTTCAGGAATCATAGAAGGATCTGTCTGAAAAGGAATATCAAGACCTTTGGTTCTGTGGACCCCCTCTGGCACATGGGCAATGTCTACCACTGTAGTTATTTCCACCTGTGCCTCTGGAGGAAGATTCTGCAAGTGACTCCTGGAAAAAACCTTGATATTTCTTGAAGTAAATTTTCTTATTACCAAGTTGGTTCATGAAAAAGGGTCTCTGCGGGGTAGAAGAGTGAATTCCAATGGCAGACAAGGTCTTTCTATCCTGTTTACTGCAGGAGAGTGTCTCTTTCACTGTTGACCCAAATAAGGATGACCCATCAAAAGGAGCTTTGATGAATTATGCCTTGAAGATTTCCGTGAAATCGCACAATCGCATTCAGACATGCCTACTTATATATATGCTTGAACGGGCTGCCCTCAAGGTACCTTATTTGGCATGTAAGATCAGCATCATGAGTGCATTTGTAATCGATTGCAGGATGGCCACTCATGAGGAAAAAGTTTTGTTCCTCTGTAGACATGGACCCAGGGGCAGAATTAGTTCCTTTATCAAGTCCCTCTGCAATCTGGTGAAATGTGCCAGATAGTTCAGCGATCACAGGGTAAATGTCACTGACACATACAGTCACTTTCCAAACCTGTCCAAAGCCCTAGACTCTTTGTTAGGGGGATGGACAGTTGATCTTTGTTCGACAAACTCCCTTTTGGTGGCTGCCACAACAACCATAGCATCTATGGGAATCCCTTTTGTCCAGTATTGTCTATCATCAGGGGCACTTAATGTTTTGTCGGGGCATTTTAGAATAGGTTCCATGGAGCCTGGTTCCTTCCATGCCCTGCAGGAGACAAGCTCTATAAGCTCATCCATAGGGGGGTACCCCAAGATGTAGACGGGCCAAACTCAAAGGCTTCCAAGAACACCGATTCCTCCTGGGAAGGGGTTTGGGAAGATCAAACAACTTTTTGGTGAAGGGATCTGTAAGATGTCTCCAAATAAGACTTCTTCCAGTGGAGATCTAAGGGACTATTCCTCTTCATCAGTTGGTGTCTTCTGTGAGTGATTCCTGTGGGGAATCCAAGTGTCTCCTCTTGCATGTCCTCTTCTGAGGGACCTCCTCAGTGGAATGTTCCAGGGATGTATCAGAAGGGATGAGGAGCTCCCCGTATGGAACTTCTTGGAAGCTCTTCTGGGCTGGCTGTCCCTGAAGTGTAGGAAGTAAAGGCTCAGACACAGGATCCAGAGAAGGATTAGGGTATGGATCCAAAGAAGTGAGAGAAAACACTACTGTATGTTGAGAGAAAACTCTCTCCACCACCTCAAAGGCAAATGGGCCTGAAGAGGCTGAGGGCAATCCCACCAGAGCAGACAATCCCCGAGTCCCCCCAACTCCAAGGGAGTAGTTGGAGCCATGCTATCAACTGCCAAAGCTCTAAGAGAAAGCGATGACTCTAAAAACTTCAGAGTCAAAGTCAGCCCCTCAGATAAATGCTTATGCTTCAGCTCTGAGATCTGTCATGCTACAACAGTGTCAGAAACAAATGGATCAGAGAAGTAGCCAGAGTCAAGGCTGAAACAACCATCGGATCTGATGGTTTGACTCCCGGGGCTGTCAGATCCAAGGACTCTGAAATGGGTGGTCTGATTAGAGAAGGAGTAATTACAGGTTGAAAGGAGGGTTGGCAGTTCATGGATTTGGTGGGAGATGGAGCTGGCAAAAACCCCGTCTGGATCTGTATTCTGAGGCATTTACTCATCATCCTATCCACCTCCACTTTAGAAAGACTACAGGAAGTCCTAATGGAGGAGGACATGGAAATTGGCCTTGAGGACAACAAAAAGGGGGACCTCAGTCTTGCAGACACCGGCTCCAGAAAGAACCTGGGAGAATGTGGCCAAGGAGACAAAATAATAGACGGTGTCAGATCTGAATGCTTCGGATCTGAGATTTTAGGAACCTTTTTGGGAAGTTCTACACTAGGTGTATGTGGAGGAGAACGGTCAGGAGAGTGCTTACAGTGCTCCCTAGGTTCCTTTGATTTTTGGGAGGGGGGGTTTGAGCCCCTGAAGAAGTGCCTGAAGATGAAGCTGAAGTGGGAGGAAGGGCTTTCAGAATTAGCTTGTTCCTCCTATCACTAATTGATCTCACATTGAAGGCCACACATACTGAACAAGATGTACCCAGGTGTCCTGGGCCTAAACAATAAACACACTTCCTGTGGGCATCAGAATTGGGGATCTTATGTTCTCAGGAAGTGCATTTCTTAAATCTAGTAGGTTTATCAGCCATACTCGAAAAAGCACCAATGTCTACAAAAGGAAAAGAAATGAGAGATTTTTTTTTTCTTTTGGAGAGAAAATGAAGATAGCATTGGACAGAAGAAGAAAATTACTAATGATGGTATTAAAGTAACATAAATAAAGTTATAAAGGGTAAAAGGGAAAAAGAACAGACTACCACCAATGGCTCTACCAAATGTTTACCGAAGATTTGGTAGAGAGGTTAAATAATATAGGGGGTAATAAAATAATAAATAGAGAAAAGGCTGTCAAAAAAATTAAAAGGCAAAAAGAGATTTTCACTCACAATGCTTCAAATGAGCTCGAGAAATTGTAATCCGACCATCTTAAAGAGCAGCAAACAAGATCTGACATGTTGTAGTGGTTAGGGGCATTATGGGTTAGGATGGAGCTCGAGATTCGGATCCTAGAATCTTTAGAAAGTGGTAGAGTTGGATCGAAGGAATGAATGAAAATTATAACATCAGATCAGTAATTTACACATCAGTTCAGTAGTTTACACAAATGGCTGTTCAAATCCATACCCATGTATGTGAACTCACATACCACATATATTCTGTCAAATACCTTTAAACACAGAGCGTGCACATATAACATTTATGTATATTTGTGAATAATAAACTACAGTGCATGGAACACTGTGGTTAAGATCCAATATTGGGAAAAAAAGGCAAACTAGTTAAGCACATCTGTAGCATGTGAGACAATTTTACCAACTGTTAAGCACTCCTGTAAGTGCTGTTAAGATAACATCTCACACTGGGCATGAGGACCTGATAGTGCTGGCTATCAACTGACAGCTGCACAGTTTTAAACACCTTGCTATCTATGTCAGTAATAATCTGTCCCTGACTTTGTTCCAAAATATTGCCCAGATATCAGGACATACATTCCTGTCTGACAGTGCTTGTTAAGTGCTTCACTGTTTTGAAAGCCAGCAAAACGCTTTTTTATTTCTCCTGTAACTAGTAGCATGTGGAACAGATAAAGCTTCATGTACTACAAAGAATTATAATCAGGTTTCTGATCCTAACCTACTATTATGTGATCTCAGAATGATGCCAAAATTCACCTCTCAAGCTTTGTTATTAAGGTGAATTTCTTGGCATCCATGTTGAGAACACAATACAGTAAAGATCTGAGACCCAATCATAATCCTGTATGATATACATACACACACAGATATTCATGTAAGCAAGTTGCCAAGGATGAGTTATTTGTTTAAATATTATGCTTTGAATTACGCAACTGCATATTATTACCCAGACTACTACACTGCCAGTTTTGCACATAACCAGCTCATTTTTCACAAATTATTTATCAAATTAAGCACAAAAACAAACATGTTCTTAAGACATCTAGATGCAATCCATGTAATGTAATCTATCTTTGTAAAAATGGTTTTCTTATGAGTATCTTAAAATTATCTGTTGGAGCTTTTCTCCCCAGGCCTCCAATGAAAGTTGATTTTGTCCAGTTGGACTTTCCCAGTCAACAAAGACAAAAATAAATCCGATAGTAGAAAAAAAGCAAGTTTTACCATATTAGAAAGGAATGTAAGAAAAATAATACATGCAAAAGTAAGAAAGAAAAAAGATAAAGCACAAACCCTAAATATTATGAAATACTTAAGATCTATGATGTAAAATATATCACTGAATATTTAGAATGTTATTTTCCTGCCTTTCTAAATGAATCCTAATTTTAGTTGAGTTAATAATCACCATTTTCCTTTTGTTCTTGTAGCTAAAGTCTGCTTGTCTTTACTGAATACAAATGTCAGAACAAAAATTTGCACAAGTAGGAACAAGGAAGTAAAAAATCTAAAATATGAAAAAGATCAGAATTATCATATCAAAGACCCTGACAGAAATGGTGTATATCATACCAATGTAAATGAAAGCCTATTTAATGCAGGATGGTAAGCCACCCCCACCCCACTTGCAACTTGTATACCGTCTCCGGGATCACACAACACTGAGGAAAGGACAACTACTAAAGGTTGTAATTCTGTTAATTATTTCTCTGATAATGTGTTACTATATCTTAAGCACTAATATGTAATTTCTTTATTTGAGTACACAAAAAATGTTGCACTCCTAAACAACTGAACCAAGATAAAACAATTTAGGGTCCACACAGATAGCACCTGTACTCCCCTGCAGCAGTCCTGAACAAAATGAACAAACTCACTATGTAAGTAACTGTATAAGCACACTTAATGACATTTTTTTAACAGATTCTGATGAAGTCTGCACTTTGCAGATGAAAGTACTTAATCTATGTGTAACTATTAAAGATTCTTATCTGCATAGTGAGTTTGTTCACTTTGTTCAGGACTGCTGCAGGGGAGTACAAGTGCTGTCTGCATGGACCCTAAATTGGTAAAAAGACAAACAAATGGAACTGGAAACAATTAGAATAGACCCAAAATAATGTTCACCATTTATTGTAAGCGCTTTCAGCTTAGTCCTTGCTAAGCCTTCTTCAGACAAACAGTGAATACTACATTGCTAACAGTTTATATACATTCATTACTTAATTAATTATTACAAATTAAAAGGGCAATGTTCAAAAACTTTAAGTTTCCTAAAATATAAACCAAATATAACCTTTAAAAATATGTATATATATAGCTTTTAAAAGGTATAAAAACCTCACCACTTTAACAGAAAATGTTTACATTAATTCATATACATTATTATAGTAATTTATGAATTTATATGTTTATTATTATAAATACATTAAATTATACATCCCTGGTCAGAAACAAATTGCTGTCAATGGGATGTATATGTTATTATTATGTATGTATTATTATGTTTAATGAATTATAATCGCCAGGAAATCAAAAATCCAATACAAACCTGGGTTGAACCCATTACTTATTTAAATATGTGCCAATAAATAAATATATATGTTATTCACACATTTTTATCTATTCAGTGACAATAATTTTAAGATACATTTAATTGACATAGTTTCGTTCAAACCAGGATATGACTGTGCATTAGTCAAAATTTGCCATTTTAACTCATCTAATTCTAAATTCAATTGCCAAGGACCGCCTCTAATACTCAAAGTTCTTTGTTGCAAAATAGTGAATTTGAATGTATGGGATGGATGTTGGGAAATATGCTTTGCTAAAGCATTATTAGGGTCTCCTTTATTAATAGCATATATGTGTTCGTACACCCTCTGCCTAAATTTTCTCTCCGTTTTTCCTATGTAAAATCCATTACATTGTTGGCATAAAGCAGCATAAACCACCATTTTAGTATCACAGCTATATTTTGCTTTAAGGAAATACTTCTTTTCATTGATGGCACAAGTATGTCCAGTAAATATGAATTTACATTGTTGGCAGCTACCGCATTTGAACATTCCTTTTATATTTGAATGTGTAATGCAAATGTTGTGTTTTTTCTCAAGAATGTTTTTCAAATTTAGGCCCCTCTTATATGTAATCTTTGGTTTATTCCCTAAGGCGACCAGTAAATCTTCATTATTTCTAATGATTGACCAATTTTTATACAACATTTCTTTTAGATACTTGTGATCTAATGAATAAGTAAGCAAAAAACTAACATGATATGATGTATTTTTAGCATTACTTTCATTCCTACTCTCATTGACCATATTAGTCGGGGATATCACAAGCTCTAAATGGGGTCCTGTATTATGTTGTAATAGTGGTAGAAAATGTCCTGACTTTCGTTTTTCTACAACTTCAGATCTAATAGTTCTAATAAGATATTCAGGATAACCCCTATTGATAAACATATTATGTAACAAATCACATTCACATTCAAAATCAAAAATGTCTGAGGTCATGCGGGCTGCCCTAACCATTTGTCCTTTAATGACTGCACGTTTCTGATGCATTGGATGGCAACTAGAATAATGCAAAAAACTGTTCGAATATGTAGGTTTCCTATAAATTCTACTCTTATAGGAATGTTCTACTCTATCCTTATGTAATGAGACGTCCAAAAAATTGATAGCTTCTGATCCTGTCTCATATGTGAATTCTAGAAAAGAAGTAGAATTTGAAATTGATTCAATGAATCCAGCAATATCTTCTGGGTCCCCTTTCCATAAACAAAACATATCATCCTGGTACCTAGTGTACCAGGAGACTAAACAATGGGTTTGTGAATAAATGGGTATGTTCCCAGTGGGCCATTACAACATTAGCATGGGGAACCCATGGCGACTCAGATTTTTGTAAAAAGAATTTGTTATTAAACGTCATATAATTATTAGTTAATATAAGGTCTAGTAAAGGCGTTATTAAATAAATATCATTGGAATCGATTTTATTTTTACCAGAAACTCAGATACCCATTCAATCCCTAAATCATGGGGATAACTGTGTATAAATCTTTGACGTCTATTGTTATGAATGTGCTATTTTCGTGGAATATAAGTTTATTGATGTCTTCCAAAAATGACCACGAATCCTTACAAATCTGAGATTGTTTGGATAAAATTGGCTTTAGTAAGTTATCAATAAATTTTGCACATCCATAAGTGATTGAACCACCATCTACAATTATTCTAAAAGGTGGATCAACCAACGATTTATGGATTTTTGGGGCTCCAAATATAGCCGGAATCATTGGTGCTCCCATAGAAATATATTCATACTGTTGAATATCAATAGAAGATTCAATAAACAATTCTTCAATACATTGTTTAATTTTTCTATAAGCCCCATTTACCTCATTTTTAGATATTTGGCTATAGGATTCAGTGTTGAGATGTTTTTCAATCTTGTCATTATATATTTGTTGGTCCATAAAGACAAGACCGCCTCCCTTATCGGGTTTCATAACCCTAATGTCAGTGTTTTTAATTAAGGTGATAAGGTTAAATTCATCTTCAGTCAAATTATTACTATGCTTGTTTCTCTGAAAACTAGCTATATTTCTTATATCCAGTTCACACATTTTATCAAAAATGTGTAAATCAGGATGTAGTGGTGGATTGTATTGACTAGAAACCCTTAAAATATTTGTAATAGAGGGATTATTGCCCATAAGCATATTTAAATTGAGCTTTCTTATATACAATTTTAGGTCAATAATAGTTTCTGCCACATTTATAGTCTTATCTGGTACAAAAGACAAGCCTTTGGATAAAAGGTTAACCATCTGTTCATCGATCATCAATGTGGAATAATTATAAACCTTAAAATCTCCTACTGATGACAGCAATATTTTTAAGGGAGGTGTATTATTGATGTTCAAGAATTCTATCTCTTGGGTTGTCTCCTGGTGTTCCTCATTAATGGGGGATTGGCGTTCGTATTCCTGTTGTTGTTCGAACGTTTGTTGTTCCTGGGGTGAAAACCCTGATTAGATTGATTATTATTTCCTACAGCACAATTATTGTTGTTATTATTTTTATTATTTTGCTGATTAATGAGCCTTTCACTTCGTCGGGGCTGTACATTTTGAACTGGCTCATTAGCTGGTATAAACGAACCATGATGACCATCATCGTCCTGTACTACCTGGTCATTAGGTTCAACTAAAATACTCTGATTGTTTTTAGTCTCCACCTTAAGTGGAGGAGGGTCAGGGTAGGCTTCATTATTAGTATATGCAGTAATATCCCTCTGGAGCTTACGTTTTTTAGTGCTCAAGAATTTCTCCATTGCTGTGTCTATACTGGTATAAATTCGACAATATTCAAATTTATATCTTGAGAAATCAATATGTCCTTTTATAATTTGGTCCAGAGATTCAAGCTCACCCTTAAATCTAAGTATTTCTGAATCATAGAAGTTGATAAGTGCTTTTAAAAATTCTACTGCTTGTCTATCAAACAATTCTAATAATTCAGCATGAAATGTTGAACCTGCTACAAGCCCTGCTGGAAATCTCCATTGACGGAGACCCTTAGGTATAACTTTTTTGTTTATACATTCATTGAGATATGAAACTTCCAATTGGAGCTTCCTACATTTAAACATTTTAATGTCAAATTCATCTATAACATTCATCAGTGTATTATTATTTTGTGAATTAAACATTTGTTGACTTGCATTATTAACATCTGCATCAGTAAAAAAATCACCATTATTCAAAAATAATGCCATAGAAGGAATGTCCCGTACATTTACATTACTTTCATCTGTGCTATTCCGATTAAATTGTCTATGCTATTCCGTACAAACACATATATGCTATTAATAAAGGAGACCCTAATAATGCTTTAGCAAAGCATATTTCCCAACATCCATCCCATACATTCAAATTCACTATTTTGCAACAAAGAACTTTGAGTATTAGAGGCGGTCCTTGGCAATTGAATTTAGAATTAGATGAGTTAAAATGGCAAATTTTGACTAATGCACAGTCATATCCTGGTTTGAACGAAACTATGTCAATTAAATGTATCTTAAAATTATTGTCACTGAATAGATAAAAATGTGTGAATAACATATATATTTATTTATTGGCACATATTTAAATAAGTAATGGGTTTAACCCAGGTTTGTATTGGATTTTTGATTTCATGTTGATTTTAATTCATTAAACATAATAATACATACATAATAATAACATATACATCCCATTGACAGCAATTTGTTTCTGACCAGGGATGTATAATTTAATGTATTTATAATAATAAACATATAAATTCATAAATTACTATAATAATGTATATGAATTAATGTAAACATTTTCTGTTAAAGTGGTGAGGTTTTTATACCTTTTAAAAGCTATATATATACATATTTTTAAAGGTTATATTTGGTTTATATTTTAGGAAACTTAAAGTTTTTGAACATTGCCCTTTTAATTTGTAATAATTAATTAAGTAATGAATGTATATAAACTGTTAGCAATGTAGTATTCACTGTTTGTCTGAAGAAGGCTTAGCAAGGACTAAGCTGAAAGCGCTTACAATAAATGGTGAACATTATTTTGGGTCTATTCTAATTGTTTCCAGTTCCATTTGTTTGTCTTTTTACCATGGACCCTAAATTGTTTTATCTTGGTTCAATTTCTTTATTTGCATGAATAAATGCCAGCACTATGGCATAGAGGAATAAAGCCCTGACTCTAGCCCAGGTAATCCTGGTTCAATTAGTGGCTCAAGCCGGGCAGAAAGTGCTTGCTTATCCATAAGGAGAGACAGTGTTGGACATCTCTTTGCCAGAATTCTGGTGATGACCAGAACCAAACAAAATATAGATTGCTTTCTTATGCCTAAGTTAATAATCCAGTGATTTACCTTTTCTTTCATTAGGTAATACCTGTTCAAGAACAGAACATTTAAAACCATGCACATATTCATTGTGCATCTCTAGAAAATGTTATGCTACTGGACTATCAATTTAGCCTAAAGGGATGTTACTGAAATGTTACTGCAGTCTACATTTAAAGCTCCTAGATGATTCACCAATATAAATTACTTTTGCATTACAATTAATAATATTTTAAACAGAAAACAATTTGTTGATCTTATGTATAGTGGTGGCACATACCTGAAGCTTATCTACTTTGTCACTACTGCAAATAATTTATACTTTTTTGGTTCCCCCTTAAGTGACTACTTGCCAAATAATCACCCCATTTGTCCCCTTAAATAAGAAATTCTTAGTTTAGTCTTTAGATTTTTAATTGAAATTGAGACTTTTTTTCAAAATTTTCTAAAAGGTAAGTAAAGAAAAACTTTAATAAACCTTGTAAATTGCATCACAAAATAAAAATCCTGCTTCTTATCACTGTTACTCTCAAAAATATCTCTTAGTACTAATTAATAAATCTTGTCAAGTATTAATACAACCTTTCCAGTAAACCTTCACTACACTAGTAATATGGCCATGGTGTACAAAACAATTAAACTGTAGAAATTCACTTACAACAGGCACTTTGGCCTGAGCCAATGCACTACAAGTAAAGCATTAAGACTATGTTCTGTATGACAACTAGTACCTTCAAGTCAATTTAAGGGGAGTTACTCTTTTATATAACACATTTACTAAAACTACATAATTACCTTTCCATTCTATTAGTAATCAAACACTTGCCTCTGTGAATATACTAGAGTTTGTGTTCATCTTGGAAGTATACATTTCTGAAAGAAAAAAAAATGTGATAAATTATTGAAACACCAATAAAACCATGATATTCTTCATACATGTTGCAGTTAAAGTGCCTTCCTGACAGCTGTGGAGGGATTTTTTAATCCCTTCCCACCACCCCATATCCAGCATGCAAAATATCTGTGTAATACTTCTCAACTAGTAAACAATAAAGGCATTCCAAAAAGATAAAATGAGCATACAAATTTAAGTATAAACATGTGTTAATATATTGTCTTTCAAGATAAAATAAGAAGAACATCTGATAATGTTTCTTTATATTTGAAATTAAGTTAACTAAATGTTTGAATATAGTAACTAAGTTCCAACTCATATGTTTAAAATGTGAGTATGACTAATCCATTAAATTTATTTCTGAATAATTTATTATTTTTCACAAAGCAAACAATTTTATCTAATTCACTGAATATTCTCTCCCCAAAACTAAGAAAAATTTTATTTTTTCTGGATATAGTGAATGAACATTAGCTTATTTTGAGTGTTCTCATCAATGGAGCACAAGCTTTTCTTCTTTCTGTGATTCTAGTAGCTTATTAGCCTTTGTCCACAACAAACAATCCTGTTCCCAGCTTTAATTGGCAATTTTTCCCAAGTAGTTTTCAATACCTGTGTCTTTATCCAGACAGGACAACAAGTGAGCAAATGATCTAAGTGAAGCATTTAAATCTGAAGAAACTTTCAGAAGAATGTGTGCCCCCTCAGTTCTCATGGATAAGTTTTCATGTAGATTAAAAACTTTTGACAATTAAGAACATTCATGCCATTCTGAATAGCCACCCCATTCTCCCTTTCATTTTGTCTAGTATGCTTTACTTTTTAATAGTGTTTCTGTTATTTTTATTCTCTAAATCTTTAATCTTCTCAATAAATTGTTCTGCTTCAGTGGAAAGTCTGAAGTTATTCCTTTAACCTATGATCGTTGTCCTTTAACTATGTATTGGTTACTATAAAGTGCTAACACATTGGAAGATTTTCTTCATGGCTTCAGTTTGCTGGAAGAAGTTTTTCTAGGACATAAGGAGGGGTTGATATTAATAGTTACGGTGTTTATCTTACAAACATAAGGCACAGGGCTTGATTTTCATCTGCAATGGAAATTGGGTGGGCTTAAAATGACCCATAAGGCAGCTAGCCTGGTATTTACCTATGAACATATGAACTTATCAAATCCAGTTTCATGAGGAAATACTTAGATTTTGTGAACAGTTACTATACTGAATTTGTTTATTTTCAGGATATCATTTGCAACAAATAAAGGACTGAGAATTCTTAGACTTGTTAATCTTCTAGAATAATTTGTCATGACAGTGAATAGGAAGGAATTCCAGAATAATTAAATATTTTTGACAATCACAAAGTCCAAAGTACTTAGTCTTCTTATTTATTACAGACTAATCCAAATAGATCAAACTAATCCAATAGTCCAATTTGTCTAAAACATTATAAATTGATATGACTTTCTGTCATACAAGTTAGCATTGAAAAGACTTTGCTGAGCAGCTACTTTCCTCTAGTTTTGCAGTAATCAAATTCTAAAAATAGACATTGCTATTTCCATTATTATAGAAGTTTATTATAAAAAAATTTGTTAAATATATAATCCATTGTTGCTTTATGTATGTCAGCACAATTCACGCTTTAATAATATAGAATATGTCAATGTTTCAAACAGAGAGGGAACAAGTACTTTAAAAAATAATTCTCAAACATAAAAACAGTATAGTTGTCATTTTTAGTACTTAAAATTGTGCTGTATGCCTAATCAAACATATCTGCCTTTTCAATTGTTTACATTAGTTGCTTGGCAATGTACTTCCATATCTTAAAACTAATGCATCATTTTTAAACGTTGTCAATTACTTAGGAACCAGTTTTTCCATTTGAAATTGATTTGCCTTTTATTTGGAATAAATATGAATTTTAATTCAGATGTAGTCTGCATTTCACATTGAGAAAGCAAGCTGCTTCTGCTCCAAAAAGCATTTGTCAAGACATTATTTCTTTTAAATATAGCACTTTGTTTAACAGGCTATACTGACAGAATTCAGAAATAATCTTTCTTTCTTTCAAACATTTTCTTTTGATTACAGATTTGCAAACCAGGTAAGCTCATTAGGCACAAATGCACATTTTCAGGGATGACTCAGAAGAACAGTCTGTTTAAGTGACTTGCACAAAGTCAAACAGTAGACAAACTGAGGTAGAAAATAAACCATGGACTCAGGAATCAACTCATTAACATCTCAGTCTTAATCCTCCCCAGTGATTGACAACCTGTATCATCTGCACTAAATGTTTGTAACACAATAATGCTGCTTTCTGTGACATTAACATAGCACCATTTGCACAATAAATAAGCAGTTTTATAATTTATGATCAAGTGCTGTTTTGCTGCCTCTCAGCATTTCCCCTTAGAAGTGAAGGATATATTTGTCTTAGACTGTTCAGAATAACAGGGAATTGGGGAAGTACTCAAACATATGTATTTAGAAAGGAAAGTACTATAGATTGTATTTTTGTTCAAAAAATAAGTTGCATTTTATTTTACTAGCTTGCAATTGTATTAAGATTTGTCTTAAAGTTAACTGCGCAGTAAGTTTGGGCAGCAAGTCACCTATGAAGACTGCTAGAGGATTTTAAAGGTTTTAAAAGATATGCAACTGATAAGATTACAGTGTACCAAACATGGACCTTCTTAATGTTTAGTAAGTACACTGTAACATGTTTTCTATTATATGTACTAAATTAAGGTTTACTTACCCTTTAATTATGCAGAAGTGCTGTTTACATACTGATTTACTGTCATTTGCGCAAACAAAACTTTCTCTCTTTCTCCCCACCATTAAGATATTTTAAGTTGCTTTCTAAGACTCTGTTTTTTATTTTTTTTTTTACTTGCATAACTGTGTAATCATAAAATGTTGCTGGACTCAGTGCATCTCCAGTGGGAAGTATGAAAATGAATAACACTTCAAATACATCTGGCACAGGTAAGTGCAATTTCAAAGGCTCTCCTCATGCATATTATTGAAGGCTCATTTAAGTGTTTATGTTCCATCATTACTATAAATGAGCAGTAAGGTGCAATTACATTTATCAGTAGTAATATTGAGGAAGTATGCCTTGTGTCTTTCAGTATACATCTGAAATCATAGTTGGCACCATTTTGTTCCTCATAATTTCAGTTCTGTTTTTATATTCAGCACCACAATCTCAAATGTTGCACTCCACACTCAGTTTAAAACTCTGTCTTGTTTCCCTTCAGCAAAATATATAACACACCCCTGTGTACACTAAGATGTTACTGGGCACAGCAGTGCTGCTTTCACTGTTCATTGCACAAAAAAGGAAGCAGGTATTATAGCACAACTGTTATGCAGTACTTTTAATACTGTCTTCACACATTGTTTCATGCCCACACTCAAACTGGGTATCATAGACTAGCAATGTGTTGATTCCTTAATGCGAAGTGTTCCAAGTTAGTTTCATATTCTTCCAGCTACCCTTGCTGTCTAGTACAGCGGTTGCAAGACAGAATCAAGGTTGATATTGCTGCTTCCAACATGAATGGATGGGATCCTGCAGATATATGTTGAAGTTTAAGAAATGCAGGATAACTAATCTTTGTCTTCGAATTTGTTATCTGATTAATACTCACAAAACTGATTTTGCATTACACAGTGCACCGTATACATTTCCCATGTCTAAATGTACCCTGTTAAGTATAGCAGAATAGTATTAGTTATCACAGGGTAGTGCTGTGTCACTTTTTTACTGCACATTATACCAAGTACTTTTCTTTTCGCTCTGTCTGGTTAACCATGCACTACATAGCTTTCTCTTTGCATACTAACGTTTACGTGTTAGGAATCTCTGGTATCAGCTAAGCAGATCAGTTACAATTGCTTGCTAGCATATCCAACAGCATTTGTAAAAGCAATGTAATTGTTTAATTATTGTAGTTTATATAAACTAATGAGGGTTGAAGTTATGAAGTAGCTAATTTCTTTTTGCTTCTTTTTTGTCCCAGATGTAACATTAGACTCTTGCAGAGATGCAGAATTCTTTCACAAGTTTGTTTTATTGCACTTTAAAAACTACTTATTTTATCTAATACATTCAAAATGTTCATAAGATAGTGAATAGTTTCATACTAGTTGGCATTCTCAAGTATAACTGAATGCAAAATAAAGTCATTTAAAATCTCTCAACCAGTCAGAACACATTTATAGCATGTGACTTTTTATTATATGGAATGTGAAAATCATGGATTAACTCCTTTCAGTACTACAAACATTTACATTTTTAAAATTTTGCTTGTACGTGTAGTTATAACCTAGGATATTTAAGCACTACATTTCAAAACATGTTACTTAACAGGTTACTAAAGCATTAGTTGAATCAACAAAAATGCAAATGTATAAACTTATATGGAATATAAAACTCACACCCACACACAG
Organism: Protopterus annectens; assembly: GCF_019279795.1. Classification (NCBI taxonomy): domain Eukaryota; kingdom Metazoa; phylum Chordata; order Ceratodontiformes; family Protopteridae; genus Protopterus; species Protopterus annectens. Next base: position 412,160,139 of record NC_056739.1, read on the forward strand.
ATATATATATATATATATATATATATATATATATATATATATATATATGTGTGTGTGTGTGTGTGTGTGTGTGTATACACACACTTGGAATACCATCATGTGCAAAAATGACACCGAACTCTGAAACTCCCTACTGCATGGGCCCAGAAACAAGTGCTAACATAGGTCTGGAATGGGGCAAGTTCAAACAGTTAGTAATGCCTGTATTTGACATTCCAACTGTTGACATGTGGGATTCACACAGCATAACTCAACCTTCCCAGCATCAAGCATGTGATTGTCAACCTGTATATGCATACATATATAAAATTTATGGAGTATATATATTATGCTCTGAAAGTGAAAAAAATAACCTTGATACAGACAGATTTGCACCCAAGAAACTAACCACAAAAAGATAGTTATGGTGAGGTTGTTGAGTATAAACCTTGTTGGTGGCAAGCCTTATGCTGCCTTATACATAGCAGTCAAACACAAAAAAAATGTTTGGCCCAACAAATTTTCTAACAACTTTTAAAGATGCTGATTGGCTAGATGTATATTTTGCTTCTGGCTACTATTTGTGTTACAGCTTCTAAAGATAATAAACACTAAACACTGCACTCTCACATTTCTAAAACTCTCTATCTAAAGAATTATGATCTTATCAGTGATTGAAATTCCAGCTTATGTGTTCTCAAAATAGATTCCTCTATATTTGTGCTACACCAGTGTACTAAGAGGTAAACATTTTTAAATCTTGCATGGAAAGAAAACAGGAAGGGAAATTTAACACAACAAAAGGGAAAACCAGCACACCTTCAGTCAAGAACATTTATATCAAATAATAATACTACATAATAACAGATGATAGTGTCAGTGGCTCAACACACACACCTTTGTATCTGGAATAGCAGAAGGCCACGGGTTCTATTCCCTGTCCTGGTGATTAGCTTCATTTTCAAATAGTTGCAGATGCTGCACTAGAGCGTGCCATCCATTAAACCAATGTCCCATCTGCTTGAGTGGGTGGCAGCTCAGGTGGATGTGAAAGACCCCATGGAACTTACTGAAAGAAGAGTAGGGGACATTCCCCATTACACCAGCCAAATTTCTCCTAGTAGTGTAAATAACACCTTGAGTCTCATCTGAAAATAGGCTGCTAGCCAAGTCGGATTAAGCCACTCAACAAAGGCTAAATAAAAATAATTTATAGAAATCATCCTATGTCATAGACTGGTACAAGCATCAAAACATCACCCAAATGAAACATTCTGTCATTTCATAAGGTATGCATTCAGAGACTCTCCCTCTAACCAGGTCTGCTCTCATACCAGCAGCCCAAGGCATACAGAGCAACCAAAGCCAAGAAAAACATTTCATGTCTATGCAAAGCATCCACCATTTTCTCAGCCCAGACTCCAGACTTATGACCTACTACCCTGATGGAATGCCATCAGTGGTCTCATCCACAGAGTCCACAACATGGATATATGTTTCATGGAAGAAGTCATCCATGTTAAATCTTTCCACTGACATGCATCAAAGAAAACAACCAAGATGCAAGTACATGCCCACAGAATGAGCTTTGTCAGTATCTATTTATCCTAGCAAGACTACTACAAATATGCACCATGTTGTGAGCAAAAAAAGCATTAGTCTAGAAAGGCCAGGGCCATGATAAAAAGTAGCAATAAGCATACCACTATCAACCACAGAGAGTCTAGTACCACTGTGTAGATAATGCTAACATCCGAATAAGATGTTTCAAGGAGCCCTGCCTTATCTGCAAACACAGAAACATCTTTCACATATGTTGAGGGTGTGAATCACCTGCTTTATATATAACTTATACTTCCAGGCTGAAAACAATCAGTAAACTTTCATAAAGCTATTTGCAAAGATGCACACATACTCAGTAATTATGTAATGTACAAAACTTATAAAAAGAGGGAATTTCAATTCTACAAATGGGTAAGCAAGTAACGTACTCACACTGCACTTCAAAGGCAACCACAGTCTTTAATGGCTCAACTACTTTACATTTATGTTATTATTCTTGTTTCTCCAGATGTAAAACCTCTCCCTTGCAAAGACAGAATTAATGTGAGCATGATTGGATGACTTTTGTTTGCTGCCTTTCTCTTAATATTAAAGATGCAAAAGATAAGGCACAGTTGCACTGTTACAGACAAGAGTGTCACTGTTTAGCATGTGTGGTGGCCTGGACAACTATACAATGGAAGGGACTACATTTTAGTAAAACTTTTCACAAAATCTCATTTGAGTTATGATTCTGGGCATGAAATAACTATGTTCTCAGGCTGAATATAAGGATCATAGATCATTAAAATTACTAGGCTATTGACCCTGGGGTAATTTAAAGCCTAGCAGTTTCATCCCAATGTAATACCACAGAAATGTTAGTTAATACCCAGGATTGCATTTAGTAATGATTGCCCATGTCCAGGAGGGTTGTGGGTGCTATTCCTGGTAAAAACCCTCAAAAAGCTGTCATCTGACCACTCATAAAAAGGCACATGCCTTTACTAATCATTATACCAATCTAATATTTGAAAAATCATATACCTAGTTGTTCTTTTAGTACACACAATTCAATTAACATACATCTCTGTTTAATTATAAGTATTCTTTGCCATCCCAGTGAAATTCTAAAAAAATCCTGAGACAATAGAATGTCTACATTAAAAGACAATTTTGAAGGACAATAAAGCAGTTTAACATTAGGACATGGGATTTCTTTCTGCTAGGTTACTAATGCATGTTTTCCCTCAAACTGCTGAGAGAATTGCATGTCTTATGGTCTTGAAAATGTTTCCAACAGCTTTTGCTCATCTGTTTGCGCGTGCTGCTGTACTGCTGTTGTGAAAAGTGTGCTGCAGCTCGTAATGCCATTATACTTCTGTCATGACATTCTGTTACGCTCAGATAAAATCACATTCTACATCTCTGTAAAGCAGTTCCTTCTTAATGGAGGTGGACATGTCTCAGAGGTTGTGAACAGAGATGGATAGTTTGCCCTGCATGTAACGGCATCTTTTGCATGGCCTCATCAATAATATAATTTGGAGCAAAATGTGTGCACAAACAGATGAAAAATAAAAACAAAATGAGAACACTGCAAATGAGACAGCTGTTTATTTGATTAGTCAAGCTACATTGTACTTGGGTGGTGGTTCAATGGTGCCTTTTGTATAGATAGGACATTTTTTCCTGTGCAAGTCAACAAATGATGTACAAATAAGTTTGTGTCTTTCAGCTTTTCCCGCAATTCCCAGTTAGGGGCCACCACAGTAGAACTCCAGTCCGCTAATGATTGGCAGTTGATTTTTACGTACTGGCTTGCCAGGCCGGACACACAACCTTCAACGAAGGTACGCCCATTCACGCATGTCTCCACGCAGAAGACGCTCTAGCTGAGAATCGAACCGGACAGCGTCTTACTGTGAGGCGACAACGCTACCGTAGCACCACCACCGTGGGTAAATGATGTACAAATAAGTGCACTTGCCAATTCTTAGGCTACTTCTGCAGTGAAAATGACTAATCAATACATGTGGACTGTGAAAGTGAATCCATGCAACATAACAGGCAAAAACAAGCAAGACTCATACAGTGCTATTCAATCAAGCTGCAGTTTACAAACCTTCATCACAGTGGCACTCTGATAACCTTTAAACCAGAAAAGAAAGAACAGGACTTACAGTGTTGTCACTGGAAGCCTAGATGACTACCAAATTGCTCCAAATGTAGTATGTCTTATTGGGTACCTGTCCATGTGAAATGCCTGAACTCTTGGTAAGATATTATATAAAACTTAAGCCCTGTGACACCATTTCAGGACTGAGCTTGTCTGTTCTTATAAAGTGTGGACCATGGTTGGGGAAGTTTATTTATTTATTTATTGTATTTGTTTGTTAACTAACAGGGATAAAGCTGTGACCCACTTAGACTAAAGAAGGCTTTACCAACTATCAATCTTTAAGACTGTTCACCTCATTAAAGCCGGAATGTATACTGCATTTTAAAGTGGCATGGACTTATAAAACCCCGATATTTACATCTGTCACCTTAATTAAATAACTATGATTGTGAAACATGAAAATATTATCAATATGTAAAAAAAGATCTGTACTTATATGTGTAACAAGTAAAATCTTGATTTATTATTCCTTTACTCACCCTAACATCCTCAAATCACAAAGCTGAGAAATATCTACCTAAGAATATCCCAAATACACTTAGAACCAGCTTGAACATCACCTGTTGAAAATATACTATCCCAGTCATCAGAAGAAATTGTCAAACCCTCCCAAAATGCAATGCACTCATAACAAATTTTAGGCATGTCATCCTTCTGTTTACTTGGTGTATGTGTTTGGGGGGCTAGACTAAGAGGTTCCCTATTAAGTAAGCGAACGCTTAATATACGGAGCGCTGTTTAATCAACCACTAAGTGTCAAAATGGCAAAATCCCGAAGACACGGAACAGCAATTTTTTTCCCCAGGGAAAAAAAATCAGTGGGCCATTTTCGGGACTTTGCCATTTCCTCCACTGTGATGCAATCTCGGAGTTGGTATAGTTAAGTAGGTTTTTTTTTTTTTTTTTGCGGACCAGTGATTTTTTTTCCCTGGGAAAAAAAAATCACTGCTCCCTTTGTTCAGAATTTTGTGTTTTCATTTTTTTTTTGGTCGATTTATACAGCATTCGCTATTTTAAGCGTTTGCTGTTATAATAGAGACCCGACTAAAATTACACCTTTATGAGCAACATGTCTTTCTGAATCATTTTTCATATCTTTAACATAAAAGGTGTCCATCTACTACTACTCCTAATCAGGGTACAGATCCGACATCTTTTTCTGTCTTGGAATGATAAGGCACTAACATTTTGGAAACCAAACTTCACCGGTTTCAAATGCTTCTCTTGAGATAAATGTATTTTGTGCAAAATTAGTATAGTAGAATTTATTCTCTTAATATAGCAGTTTAGAATGTTTTATATGGGAATTCATCTCATTAATTTTACTTTAGCTAATTGTTATATGTCTGCCCCCTCAAGTATTTAAACCTTGCAAGATGTGTGAAGTCACATAATTTACCTAAAACCTCATGCATAATTCTCAACCTGACTTTTATCTGGCACAAAATAACCATAAAAAGTTAATGAAAACATATCCCTCAACAAACTTTACAAATTTTTACACCATTCAATATATCCACTTCCAGGGAGGAGAACATGCGCCACAATTCCTTAACACTCGAAGTACAAACAAAGGAGCATAAAGTAACTTTATGTGAGTAGAGTTTGGACTGGCCCAATCTCCTGCCCTATCACTTTACTAATGAATAAAAAATGTGAAATGGCAGGTTTGTTGTCTAAGTTATAGAGCAAACAAATCTATAAAACGAGCCATGAATACCTTCAAAGTAAGTTCCACAACCAGATTTACTCTGCAATCAGAAACAATACTGGTGACAGTTTCAATTTCTCTAAGCTCTTTACCCTGTGCTTGAACAGTTGTAATGGCCCCAGCATACCTCCTCTTACATTCTTAGCCATGTATTGCTTAAAAACTGCAGGTGGCATTCCTGCTCCAGTGGATGGTTGGTTTTCAGTAGATTCTTTCAAAAAAAGCCTTTAATTTGTTCTTCACTATTACAGGGTCCAAAAATTCACTGCCCCCCTCAAAGATAACTTAGAAACTATAATATAAAGAAGTCAGAATGTTCTTTGTAAATTAATGCACAAATGTGTCACTGGCAAAAAAGCATTCTTCTGACTTCTCATTTAGGCACAGTAGTAATTATCAAAAAAAAAAATAAAAAAAAACAGTACCTTCGTAGTTTATAATCTTCCCAGGAGCATGAAAAGCCATTTGGATTCTCTACTTTAACTCAGAAGTTGCAAAGCTCGCCAACATGGGATAAGGGGAACATTTCCTTGCAGTTGCCAGCATGAAAACCTGTTGAGATTTCTCAATAAGGATGTCTTGTACCAGGATTCCCACCAAGTCTGAAACGTCAGCTTTCATAAAAAGGTACAATTATAGCTTTAGCCTTTTCAGTAGTTTCAGTAAAATGCAAGTTCTTGCATCTAGCTCTATTCCTCAAAATCCTGGCATTCCATTTGTGAAGACTAAGTGGAAACTTCAAATGTAACAATCCTGTGTTGGCCTCTTCTATGGTACTGGTTAATTGTTGAAGCTGGTCTGTATAGGACAATAACATGTCCTCAATTGCCTGCATCTTAGCTGCATTTTGTTCAGTCATTTCTGTTAACTGGTAACTAATCTTAGTTTGTTCCATCTTTTATTATCTGAAACCTGCCTTCCACCAGTATTCCATTACAGCAGCATCCATGCTTTTGTTGTTCATCATGGAGGTTGGAGAAACACTTTATCCATCCTCTGCCATTGCAGATGTTTCTCTTGAATGTGCTGTACTTCCAACCTCATTACATTTGAATAGCAGCTCCAAAGCTGAAATAAGCTTAGAAGAGTGAAAAGGCAAACCAAGTAGTTAAAAGACCTGACAAAACTGTTTTTTTTTTTTAATTGAAAGGTTGGACTTGGTCAGATTGGCATGTTTTGAGGTACCTATAAGCACCAGGAGTCCACATTCCTATTTTATTCTGAGTATAATTTAAGCATCTTGTGTCTATACTTGGAGGATGGAAAATCCTTGCATCATTTTTATTGTACTGCTCAGCAAACTAAAAGCCCAGTGTCTTATAAAGAGGTAGAAATACCTACTTCTTCTCAGAAAAGATTCCTTTTGCACAGCAGTGATAATCTGCTAGCTATACTAGCTATAACTCGACACTGACTGGAGCGATTCAGCCTTAGCATAGTAAAAACCTCACTGTCTTTCTCAGATTTTTCCAACAGCCAGATGAAGGCATTTATAACATACTAGTGCCTATAAATACTGGAACACTGAATGGCATTACATTCTGGAATGTCAGAAGCTATCCCTTAGTTATACTTCTAGTTAGAAATGTTGAACATGTCACTCAGGAGTAGGTAAGCTTGGTGTTGGTCTGTCACCACCATATCTAGTAAGTAAGACACTGTAGTCACTGGGTGTAGCAATTTCAATGATCGGTGCTACTTTTTGTTCTTTTCGTGGACTGTTATACCTGGTTTTCTCACATCTGTTTTTTTTAACTATTGGTAATGGGTGATCCCACATGATGTAAACTTCATCATTCTCTACATCACTTTGTAGCTCATGTTTCCAAACCTTATCACTTACTTCAATATTGTAATGTTTGCCCAATCCCCAATGCAACAGTCCTGCCATGTTATTATGCCTTTCATTATACAGGCCCTCTGCCATTAGTGTATCATACCTGGCAACAAGATGTGTGACTGTTTCCAGTTCTGTTTTACAGAACCTGCATTTGTCTGTTTCACCCACATGTTTAATGGACTTTGTAAACAAATACACACTTTAGTCTACTATCCTACACCACCAATGTAAACAAATACACACTTTAGTCCACTATCCCACACCACCAATGTAAACAAATACACACTTTAGTCCACTATCCTATGCCGCCAATATTAACCTTTCATCTTTTGGTTTAAATTCATCACTCTTTAACCATTCCTACATCAGATCCTGATTGACATAAGGTTGTTCCAGGGGGGTTTCTGTACCTGTAACTATATTTATGGTTTTTTTTTCCACATTTCTTGCCCTCTCATCTGATCCTTCTCCTATTATTCTTTCGTTTAATTTTTTTTTTTTGGCACATTCAGTTGTTGATGATTTTTGTCTGCTTCTGGTTTGTTTTCCATTCCAACTTGACACTAATACTCTTTTGCTAAACTAAGCAGGGGAGTCATTTTAGACTTGATTTCTTCATGTTTTAAAACTTTCACTATGCCTGGATCTGGTGAGTTCATCAGATAAGTATGTAGTCCTACAATTGCAGACCTAAACATGTAATCAGTTTTGAGAAGGTCCATACCTCCTTCAGAACAAGGAATATATAATCTTGGTATACACTGATTTTTTCATATCATTTGATAAGTGTGAAACATTTTTATTTTCCTGTCCAACTGATCCAATACCTTTTGGGGCCAGTCAAATACCCTAAAACTTCAAGTTAAAATAGGAAAAGCAAATTGGTATATAGCTTGGACTTTGTTCCTAATGTCAGGGCTGTTTTCAGTATTAATTTTAGTCTTTTACAATATTCCTTACTGATTTTTGTTCATATTTGTTTTGTCAATCCTTCATCAATTCCCAAATATTTATACACTCCCTCCTGCTCAAGTTTCTTTATATCACACTCATTTCCCAAACTGATATTTTCTTGGTGTTGAATCTTTCCTGATTTGGCACATTTATCAAGACCAAATGACATTTTTATATCATCTAAGAAAGTTTTGACCACTTTCGGTCGTGCTTTCAGTTCCTCATCTATGAATTATATAGTTTTAACTCATCTGTAAAAAGAAGATGAGAAGTCTTTGAACTTTGTTGTTTTCTTGGAGCCAAATTGAAACATTGATCTAATCTGTTAAGTAGACAACTTAGTGGGTTAAGGGCAAGACAAAAGAGCAGCAGTGACAAAAATTTAGTCTGGAATATCCCCTTTGAATTTTTATCCCTGGAATAATAATTTGTCCTTTCTCATGGTTTAGCTGCAAAGTGGTTTGCCACTGTTTCACTGTCGAACACAAAAAGATGAAAACATCCAGGGCAAAGTGTCTCACGAAGTAAAGGTAAAAATCCAAAAAAAGAACAAAGTGAGACACACCATGACAATCGAAACAGACCTTTTATTCCAGCAGTAAGTGCTTTCACATCCCTAGAGACGCTTCATCAGACCGTTTCACTGTCACTGTAATGTTCATGTCACAATACAAAATTGTATAGTGGATCTTATATTTTGAAATGCTTTTTTGTAATCTATACATGCCATACTTAGATTCTTCCCCTTTTCACAGTTCTCCATTATAACATTTTTAACAGCAAATAATCCTTTGTTTTATATGGCTTTCTTTTGTTACCCTTCTATTACCATGATTGAGTTTTTCTCTAAATGACTATTAAGTCTGTCGTCATCAATTCCAGTATATAGTTTATACATCAACAGAGGGCAAGTTATTCATCTGTAGTATTTAGGATAGCTTGCAGGTTCGCTCTTGTTAATCAGGTTGGTATCTATTCAGGATGCACATGTAAGCAACTCTTAATCAGGTCTACATCTTCATGTGAAGATGTTAATACTTTTAGGCAGAAGGTATGTAGTGCATCTGGTCCTGGGGTTTTCCTTTAAGAGCTTTTCTTAATTTTGTTTCAATTTCTCTGGCTGTTACTTCATCCCATTTCATATCCTGTACATTGGAACTTCTTACTGTTTCGTTTAGTACTTCTATCCATTCAGCATCTTTGTTATGTTCCACAGGGTCTTCATAGATATTTCTCCAAAAAGTGTCTATTTCTTCCTTTTTGGTGATGTTTCTATTCCTTTTGCTTTGGTTCCCAATTCTCTATAAAACTTTTGGGTCATCAATGAATTGCTTATTTTATACTTTTCCTTTATATTTATCTGCATATCTTCTAAGTTTTTTTGCTTGGGCCTTTATCTTTAGTTTATTAATTGCAGTGTACAATACATCCTGGTCTGTTCTGATACTGCACATTGCTTTATCACGTCTGTCTTTCAAAGTATTTTTGTTGATCTGTTCCCTCTTCTATACTAAGATTGACACTTGTCTTAATTACTTTATAGTTTTCTCTATTTGATATTCCCATGATGACATTTGACTTCTTCCATTCCTTTCCCTTATTGCCCAGTTTTTTTTTTTTTTTTTTTGGTAAGGCTTTATCTGTTATTAATTCAACTGCATAGTTATATATCATAATTACTTATGTTATATCATATGAATTTCTGTTAGTAGTCTTGATTACTGTGTTCATTTGTTTTATCAGACTTCTAACATTTTGGGTCTTATTGACTTTCTATTTCTTTCATTGATCTTAATATGTCTATCCATCTCTATTTAATCAGGCAACTCTTCCCTTAGATTATTTTCTTCTAAACTGAGGGTACATTCTTTGTTCTCCGTTTCCTGCGGGCATTCTACCGAAAGTTCCAGAACATCTTGCTGTGACATATTCTCTTCAGCTGCATCCTATTTCATCTATTGCTCTTTCATATGGGAACTCACTGGCCTATCACTCCACACCATTGATTGCATCAGAGTTGCCATTGTTTCCTGTTTCATCCCTTGCTGTGCAAATCCAACTGAACTTTTGTACTGATTTCCTACTGAAGGCTCCAGAGTATGTTTATGTTGCACATGATCAGATGCTTCCCATTCCACCTGTTTCTTCTTAATTTGAGGACTCGTCGTTCCATTCTGCTGTAACATAACCAGAGATGGATTTTCTACACTAAACCCTTTACCTCACAAGTAATCCATAACTTTAGTTTGTATTTATTTAACTTCTCCACTACTAATCCTCTTTGCTACTCTCCACCTTTGCTTTCTTATTTTTGGTATTGTGAACTTTTTCATATCTGGATGCCTTTGCCTGTATTTCTCTTCAATATCTTTGTTGCTGCTTTTTTTGCATTGATTAGTTTTGCTTTCTCCTTTGCATAAATATTGCACCATATTAAATCTCTTTTTCTTTCTTGTTTTCTTTCCATATTTCTTAAGCACTGCAATGAGGCTTCCTAAATGATGTATGAATTATATGTGGCATTTACAGCTATTTCACTTAGCTCTAGAGAGGTCTCGTTTGTATGTGTAAAGTACTTGACAGTCAATAAATGACAAGAGTCAAAATGCAAGGTTGAATATTCTATTATTGTTCACCAAACTACAAAATTAAAGTTATAAATGTATCAAATTTCAGAGATGTTAGACATCATTTTAAGCTTGTCACTACTTAATGACCATTATGAAGAAGACTGTCTCCAAACTGTTTATTATTTTTGGACCATTTTTGCTCCCATAGTATAAAAACCTGCATCTCAAAATTGATTTAACATCTTATAAACATTTTCAGGAACTATTACTGGGAAAATTAACTGCAGCCCAGCTTTTGTTTGTACACCTAACTTCAAAGGTAAAGGAGCAGATGCATCTTGTATTTTAATTAAATCCTAGAAAAATGCATCCATACCCAGGTGCTAAAATATCTCCTAGACAGCAACATCCTGTCACCTACTCAGCATGGTTTCAGACCTGCCCATAGTACCACTACAGCCCTCCTCTGCTTCACAGACACAGTAAACCATCTCAAAAATGAAGGCCTGCAGGTGTCAACTCTTTATTTAGATATGTCCAAAGCATTTGACACAGTCTCACACTAAATCCTGCTAAACAAACTAAACCAATATCACCTATCAAATTCCACTCTTACCTGGTTCCAAAGCTACTTAACTGGCAGGTACCAAACTGTGAAATTGGAAAATTCTCTCTCTCCTCATCTACCCATAACTATAGGAGTCCCACAGGGTTCTATCTTAGGATCACATCTATTCACTATCTTCACAAATGACCTCCATACCTCCACACAGCATGCATCTATCATTCAGTATACAGATGATAACTACCTTAATCTATACTGCACAAAACATTCCCACCCTCCTGCAAACAACTCAACTAACATTTTCTGACATTGAAAACTACCTTATCAAAGCCCAACCTATCCTAAATCAAAAGAAAACTCAATTTATGATTATAACCAGTTCTAACAAAAACACTGATAACAGTCAATTCAGTATCTACTCCACAAATGCTACTCCAATCGCTCCAGTGGCACAGGCTAAGCTATTGGGAATAACCACAGACTCCCACCTAAAATTTGATAGTCATCTCAACTTAACTATTAAAAAAGTACATGCCATACTGGGATCACTCTACTGTATCAAACCATTTCTTACCTACAACACAAGATCAGCCATTGCTCGCTTCCAACTTCTATCCACCGTACTCTATGCATCTCCCATTCTAACTAATCTCAACAAAACTGAACTAAGCAAAATGGAAGCCTGCTATAACAGAATTGCCTGCTTTGCTGCAAATTGCTCATATAGAACTAATCACTGTACTGCTTTGAGACAGCTCCACTGGCTTGAACTGCCCAACCTCCTAACCTACAATCAGCTCTGCCTCTGTCATTCTATCTATTACCTCCCCAATAAGTGTCCTGCCCTCAAAAACCTAATACATCACTCAGCCAAAAGGCCTCTTAGATCATCAAGCAAACTACTACTAGAAGTCACCAACAGCTACAACAGCTTTGGAGACACATTATATAGTAGTTCAGTGGCTAAAAAATGGAACTCTCTCCCCACCAGCATACAAAACACATCGTCCAAAGCCTCCTTTAAAAACCTCATTAGGCAACATCTCAAGCAAAGTTGGCAGTGCCATGATTGCTCCCCAGGCTAGTGAAAGCAGGTAAGGTACACATACAAAACCTAGAGTACTTGATAATAGTTTACACTCTTACTCACAAACACTGGCTAGTGTACAATGTATGTACTGTACCTGTGTACTATGTTATATATTCTACCTATGTTCCAAATTTCAGCTGTACACCACAAATCTACTAATTACCTTTATTTTTAAATTAATATTTTCTTGTTTGCTCTCTCCACTGTAACTGTTGATGTGCTGCATACTACTGTAAAAACATGTCTATTGTAATTTGTTTGTATACTGATCATGTCTAAATATCTAAATGTATCTGTAATTTTTCTATCTGCAGCTTTTCTCCCCGGGCATCTGCTGAAAAAGGGCCTTTTTGGCTCAGTCAGACACCCCAGTTAACAAATGTAAAATAAAATAAAAAATAAAAATATATATTTTGTTACAATATTTAAAATGACAGAAAATACAATTTTTCTCTGAAAATATTATTTTTAGTTCTGGTTTGAAAATATACTAATGATACTTAATTCTGAAATATATTGAGTTTGTCAACCTAGAAAGACATGCCAGATAAATGAAAGCATGCATGTTATGAAGTGAATGGCAAAAAAAAAGGCAGTGTAGAACTGGTGGTTCACAGTAATAAATAATATGTCATGTTTCTCATATCTGGAGTTGTGGTACAGTGATGCTGTCTTCTGCATCTGAAATATAAGTTAATGGAGGTTTAAAACCCTACTCTGGATGGTTGTGGTCTAACAAATCTAGAGAAATTGCAATTAAAATGTACATCTTCATGGGGAAGAAATAGTTTAATAAGGCAGGTAGTGTAAGGATTAAGCTATGAGCTGTTACTGAGCTTCTTCCTGTTGTCCAGGATTTGACTATTTTAGTCTCCATTTACATACTATGTGACTCTAAGTCACTAAACCAGACAGTGCTCTGTGGTAATGGAGAATTGGGCTAGGTTCCTTGATTGCTTTCAGGACTGCATGCATAGAAACCATCCATGAGTCTAATATAGGGTCTTATCTCTCAAACTGTTTGAATATTTCATAGAGTAATGTTATGACTTCAACAGAGAGTACTTCATAGGATCATAGGAAGTTACTAGGTTATTGGTCCTGAGGCCTTTATAAGTCTAGCCAAGAGTTTAGCCCATGTTTAGACAAGTCAGCACACAAAGCTCCTGTCCAGCAGGGACACAGGTGGCATCCCAGGGGTGTATTTTCTGTTTCCCATCCACTTATCCAGGTAGTGCTTAAAAAAGGATAATGAGGTACTCTGCTTAACATGGAGAGAGAGAGTCTATTCCACAAATGGGGGAGTCTCTGGGACACAAATCTGTCCTGCCAACAAGTCCTATTGATATCACAGATCAGGTTGAGGTCGTGTGTATGGGTTGCTCGAGTGGAGTTTGACTTCCGGATATGCAGCAGTCCCATCAGGGCGGGGTCTGAGATTGCTTTGTATGCCAGACAGAGGTCACCTCTGAGGAGTCTGTATGAAACTGAGTAGAGGGACAGGGCTTTCAGCCTATCTGTTTAGGGTAGGTGTTTGAGGCCCTGGATTCTCCTAGTGAGGAATCTCTGTGGTCTTTCCAGCTGCTGCATGTGCTTTGCGAGGTACATGCCAAAGGGGGGCGTTGTACTCAATAATTGGCCTTATAAGGTAATAATACAGAGATGTTATGACTTCTTTGTCCCTGGATGAGATACCCATACTTATGAGGTGGGCCATGTAGAAATCTTTCCATACAATGGAAGCAACATGGTAGTCAAAAGTCAGGTTACTATCAACCTGGGTGCCCATATCCCTCACTACTGATTGTGTACTTTGGGCATTGTTATTAATGTGATAATATGTGGGGACATCACTCTCCCCAAAGGTGATGATGCATTTTTTAGCATTCAGCTTGAGGCCATGTTTCTGACACCAGCCATTTGTTTGGGTGAGACCCTCTTGGAGGACATCCACATCACTTGGGGAATTGATGACTGCGCCCAGCTTGCAGTCATCTGCAAACTTGGTCAGCTATAGCACACTGGTTTTAACCTGAACCTCAGAGAAGTATATCCTGAATAATAGTGGCCCCAAGACCAATCACTGGGGTACCCCACTCATTACGGGTCTACTGTTTGAGGTGGCTTTCCCTATTTTGATTAGGTGGGTTCTGTCAGTGAGTCAGTTTGCTACCCATCTGGTGAAATATGGATTGATGCCTAGTTGAGAGAGTTTTAGTTTGTGAATTCAGATATAAAGACATATACACATTTTTGTCATTATTTGATGTACTTCATTGCATATTAGTTGACCTTCAGGGGGAAGGGCAATCATAAATTCAGTAAGAGAAACCCTAAGTTTGTGAGACGTGTATATGACTTACTACTTATGTAATGACAACTCAGTAGTGATATGCTCTGAAAATATGCCACATTTCCTCCCCTGAGTAAAAGCCATATGCCCACTATTAATGGAAATGGAGCATAATGTGGTATGATAGACTGCCTTATATAAAATGCTAGTGAAATCCAACAATTCATGCCTTTGTATAACCAACCATTTGTTTAGTTGTCCTTTGAGAGCTGATAAAAACAAGAAAATAGTTGGCTGATAAAATAGGGTTCCTATCAGTTCATCGAAACTTCAGCAGTTTGAACACCATATGTTCAAACTGTGAAGTTCGAAAACTGATTATCGCGAAGCCGCAGAACATCGAATTCTTTCCCAGGGAAAGAATTTGGTGAGCCATTTCTGTGGCTTCGCGATTTTCAGCACTGTGGTGGAAAGTTACTGGTCAGGTTCAGGTAAGTGTGCGATTGTGCGGACGTTAGGGTCAAGGTGCGGGTTAGGTGGGTTAGGGTTAGGGTTAGGGCAAGGGTGAGGTGAGTTAGGGTTAGGGCGTGGGTGAGGTGGGTGTGCAATAGTGACAGACTTTAGGGTTAGGGCAGGATAGGTGAGTTAGGGTGTGGGTCAGGTGAGTGTGCAATAGTGACGGACCTTAGGGTTAGAGTTTGGGTTAAGGTAAGTGGATAAATAGTAGTGTATGTACAGTTCAGTGTAGGGTTAGATGTAGGATTTTAAGTGTATTGTGTGGATTGCTGTTTTTTTGGTGTGCTTGTGTTGTGTGTGTGTTTCTTGGAACAGCGATTTTTTTCCCTAGGAAAAAAATTGCTGTTCTAAGCCTTCGATGGTTTTGCACTTTGAGGTTAGAAGTTCGAACATATAGTGTTCGAACTTCTACCATTTCGTCGAAGTGATATAGACCCGATAAAATATACCTCTAACTGGTAAATAAAAACAACTATAATAAAGTAAAATAAAATGGAAGAGTCACGTAGCATGGCAAAATTAAATTTAATAACAGTACGGCAAAATGAAGTTTTATAATGGTAAACATTTTGCTGTGCTATGCAACTCTTTGGGTTTATTTTACTTTATTATAATCCTTTAAGAGTTCTTATTAAATTTTTCAAGAAACTTTAACTGGACAGGGTAGGTACAAAATGCATTCAAGACTGTTATTCTTCCCTTAAGGATTTAAGTGCAATGTATTGCTGAAATTGATATAGCAGATTGACCCATACTCTGCACAAGCAGATTTGTTCATGACACAGTTGCATTGACAAAATGTTGCCTTGTCTGATGAAATACATATGATTTTTATTGATAATTTCATTACAATATAGTAAAGTTACACTCTTTGCATGTACTCCCTGCTTTGACAAAATGTCATCTGCAGACTAATGGAATGTGAATATAATGCAACATGTTAGACTATTGTAGCGAAATGTCTATGAAACCTTAGATTTGGTACTCATGCATAAAATGCTGTATCCTGAGAGTTCTTAAACTTTTTAAGGAATACTAATAGGGCACATAGGTATAAAACGTGCCTACGATTGCTAATTTATCATTACTTATTCTCAGTACTAAATAATACTGCAGCATATTGCTTCCTCATCCCAGGTGGTTTAATCATATCACATTTGCAGTGAATTACAAAAATGTTTTGTCTGGTGAAATATATATAAGGGCTTTTGATATACCACAGCTCAACAAAGATATAGTATGGGCATGTGCTGCATTCCCTACGTTAAGCAGAAGTCATTAACAGATCCCTAATGAAAACACAGCATCATTTAGGATGCCAGATGGTCAGCGTAGAATTCCTGACAAAAACTACATTTCATAACTGAGCACAGAAGGCCATATATATCACTTTCCTTTGTTTTCAGAGCATTATAATAGGGCAGTTTGGGATTTCAGTGCAGTTCAAAGAGAGATTTCACTACAGACTAATGTTCACATCAGCCCAAGGAGTTTTGATCATGCTCTGTTTGCAGTGATAAAAACTTATTTCATTATGTTTAATGAAATATATTATATATACAACTTTTTAGTTCTGATGTAATAATTCAATAGATATGTAACAGACATCAGCATTCCTACCCAAGCAGAAATTGTGCTAGTGAAATGATTGCAAAACCATGTACATTGTACACATGTATAAAATGTCACATCAGTCATCCTTTGAGAGTTCTTAGTAAAAATGTTCAGAAATTATAAAATGTCGTTCAGGTCAAAATACATCTAAGTTATCTACTACTCTGCTTAGGGATTTCACAGCAACTAAGTGCTGAAATTTACTGTACCTCATTGCACTTCTGTGTAGGAACTTTGAGCTATTGCAGGGTTGCAATGACATAAGTGTTACCTAATCTAGTGAAATATTTGAGTTTTGTTTTTGATATAGTAACACTGCTAATGTATACTCTGGTCATGTGCTACATTCCCCACTTTGCACAGAAGTAATATACTAACCACCAGTAGTAGATGGGAATAGTAATGAAATACCCCAGTGTGAATGCAAAATGCCTATAAATCCTACATTTGATAGCTATGTGTAAAAAGATTATGTATCAGTCCCTCTCCGACAGTCCTTCATAATATTTTACAAGAATTACAATTGGAAAACTAGAAATAAAATTAATTTAAGAATAATGTTGTACCATGAAGAATTTCAGTGCAGTAAATTAATGAAATTGATAGCAACATGCTGTGCAGTTGTTGCTAGAGGTTTTGATCATGCTATATTTGCAATGACAACAATTGATTCATCTAGTGAAATATATGTGGTTTTTAGTCCTGATATAATGCTAACTTGGTAAAAAAAATATAGTGAACATGTCCCATATTCTTCTTTCTGGGTAGAAGTTAAAAAACCTTCCCTAAAGTAAATTGAGCATAATGTGACAAACCAGAAGGTCAAAGCAGAACATCTAAAAAACTACAGTTCTTACATGTGCATAAATAGCTTTATGATAGTCTCCCTTTGAGATTAATTTATAAATTTTTAAGGAATGATATACAGAATACTGAGGTACCAAATGCACCTAAGACTGCAACTTTAGTCATAGGGATGTCAGTGCTTTTCTAGTCTGAATTTGTTTGAAATGACAATATTGTTGAATTATCTAGTAAAATATGCATTGTGTTTTATTTCTGATACAATGAAAAGTCAATAAAATTTTATTTTGAATATGTTCAGCATTGCTGGCACTGAGTGAAGTCAAATACCTACCATTAGTGTAAACCAAGTATTGTGAAACATGCCAAACTATGATTTTGAAATGCCTTGAAGCCTTACATTTAGTACCTGTGTATTAAAGAATATATTTTAGTCTTCCCTGGAGACCTCTTAATAAAACTTTTATGAAGTTGTGATAAGATATTTAGGTGCACAATCTGTGTAAGACTCTGTTCTTTCCATTAAGAATTTCATTACAATTCACTTTTGAATTTAACTATATGATATTCCGCCATTAGCAAAAGGACTTTTGGTCACGTCATATCTGAAATGACAAAAAGCTGTTTTGTCTGGTAAAATATATCTCATTTCTGCTTCTGATTTGACAACTCAGTAAAGATGTATCCTGGACATGTGCTGCATTGCTCACTCTGAAAATGAGTTACATACACATACCTATTTAAATCTGAGTATTATGAACCACACCAGAATGTGACAGTGAAATGAGTGCACAAGTCTGGGACTAAGAAGATGTGTCTTTTGAGAGTCCCTTCAGGAGAGCATCCTTGGATAAAACACTTCCCCATAACTGTATGCTACACTTAGTGAAGTCAATGTAGAGCAGTGCTGAATTTAATGATAGCACATTGTTATCATAGGACATGGAGTTTAACATTTTTTTCAGGGAATTAAGCATTTAATCTGGTGGAACAAATTTGATGTTTACTTCTGATGCATGAAAATGCATTAAAGATATTTTCCAGACATCAAATGCTTTCTTCAACCTCTATAACTGTATACTCACTCCAAATAAAAACACATACAATGAAGTATTACAGACTGTAATGATGACATAGGCTCATAGGAGGTTACTAGGCTAATGGCCCTGGGCCCTTACAAGCCCAGCCAAGAGTTTATCACCAAATAGGAAACCTTAGTCAGTGCCTGTCACCACTGTCAATGAGGGACATAGGTGGAACCCCTGGGACAAATCTGTGGTTTCCCTTCCACTCATCAAGGTTGCACCTGAAGAGGGTCAGTAATGTACTCTGTTTGATGTGTATGGGAAGTCTATTTCAGAGATGGGACAGCCTCTGGGAGAAAAACCTGTCTCTCCAACAGGTTTTGTTTATGTCACATTAGATTTAGGGCTTTTGAGCAAGTAATGCACAAGGAGTTAGACTTATGAATATGGAACATCTCTAGTAGGACAGGGTTCGAGATTGCCTTGTAGATGAAACACAGATCTCCTCTGAGCAATCTGTATGATACCAAATAGCTTGATAGTGATTTGAGCCTGTCCACATAGGGCAGGTGTTGGAGGCCATGGATTCTCTTTTTGAGGTATTTCTGTGGCCTTTTCAGCTGGTGCAGGTGTTTGGAGAGGTACATACCAAAAGGGGGGGGGGGGTTGTACTCAATTATTGACCTAATGAGGGAGGAGTGCAGAGAGGTAATAATTTTCTTTTTTCTGGGTGCAATCCCTTTACTTATGAGATGAACCAAGTAAAGGCTTTTCTGACCACTGCAGCTACATGATGGTTGAATGTGAGATTGTTGTCAACCTGTATACCCAGGTTTCTCACCACAGGTTGTGTGCTTAAGGTTTTGCTGCTGTGAATGGTATGATAATATATTTTTTGCATTTAACTTAAGGCCATGACTTTAGCACCAGTCATTTGTTGCTGTGAGATACCCTTGTAGTATGTTAACATAAGTTGGGGTGTCAACAACAGCACCCAATGTACAGTCAGTCACAGGCTTTTTGTCTTTGCCTGGACCTCTGAGAAGTATATGCCAAACAGTAGGGATCCCAGGATAGATCCCTGGGGAACACCACTAGTGACAGGTCTGCTGTCATAGGTGGAGACACCTATTTTGACCTTGTGGGTCCTGTCGGTGAGCCAGTTGGCCACCCACCAGATGATATAGGGATTTATGCCAAGTTGTGTTAGCTTTTTCACAATGCCCAGTTGGGGGAATTGTGTCAAAGGCTTTGGCCAAGTCAAGGTAAGCTGTATGTACTGACTTTCCCTCATCCAGGGCCTTGGTGACAGTCTCAGAAAAAGTCAACCAGGTTCAACAGGCAAGATCTGCCCTTGACAAATCTGAACTGGCTAGAGTCAAGTGCTTGGAGATTGTCTATGTCTTTGTTTATGAGGTCCATAGTAATATGTTCCATGGCTTTATAGATCAGACTTGTCAAGCTAATGTGGCGATAGTTTCCAGGGTCAGTAGTGGCACCACCTTTATGCAAGGGGATGACAATGGCAGTTCTCCACTCTGCTGGAATGAGTCCTGTACTTAGGTTCTGGTTGAATAGGGTGCTCAATAACAAAGCTAGTTCTTGCTGAAGATGGTGCAGAATACAGCCTGGGATACTATCAGGTCACATGGAAGCTGTGTTATTTGCCTTACATAGGGCCTTTAACACTTGATCTGTGGAAATGTGAGGTCTGGGACAAGTATCAAGGATGTTGACTGGGCCTTTGGGGGGACAAAGAGGTAAAGTTTGTTAGCAAGTTGGCTAAGTCAACAGGATCAGTGTAAGTGGTACCATTAAGAATTAATTTGAAACAAACCTGGGCTTTGTCATGGTGGGTACTGACATAACTGAAGAAGACTTTGTGGTTTCCCTTTGTTTCAGAGACTAGTTTCAATTCATAATTGGCTTTGGAGGTTTTCACTGATGATTTAATTTGCTTGTTGAGGCTAAGGAGGGAGTTTTTCCAATTGGGAATTTGTGCCTTTTAACCATGGACAGCAATTTCTTCCTTTTATTGTAAAGCCTGTTGATAGAGGATGTCCACCAGATAGGCTTGTATTTCCCTGAGGAGCAGGTTTTAGTTCTATTGAGTTTGGCTGTGTTCATGCAGTTGTACAGGTGCTTGTATAATGAATTGGCATACTGTTTAGCACAGTTGTCTGCATCCTCTGAGGGGGGCGGTGGTATGAAGCTACAGATACCCTCCTTTAGGAGGTTGTAGTCAAATTTTGAGAAGTTGTTTAGCCTGGTTACAGCTGGGGGGGGGGCAGGATAGAAACTTCGAATGAGACAGACTGATGGTTTGATCTCACCAGAAAAAAACTTACTATGGGGTTGGTGCAGAGGTTGCCCATGTTAGTGAGAACCAAGTCCAGAATGTTATATCCCCTTGTGGGGGATGAGACGAGCTGGTCTAGTGCATTAGAATTGATGAAGTCAAGGAATCGCTGGGTGAGTGCATTATTGCAGGAATAGTTCACCCAGTCTAGGGTTGGGTGGTTGAAGTAACCAAGGATCAGGGTGTTAGGGAGTATCTTGATGGAGTCAAGTCGGTCTAGGTAGGAGGAGTGGATGTCCTGAGTCATGGACAGGGGTCTATAGCTGGCTATAATTTGGATGGGTGTCTTGCCAACTGTCAGATGCACCTGGAGTAGTTCTAGTGTGTCATGCTGGCAACCCAGTCTGGAGGTGTGCTTGTCTTTAATGAAGATAGAGACTCCACCAGCCTTAGTCTTCCTGACCTCATTTTGGGGTCAGAATGTGTGTAATGAGGTATAGCCTGGTATGACAGGGGTGCTCTCCACAGTCTTGAACAAATTTTTGTTGACTGCACAGATATCACCATGTTCCAGTGCAAGGAGAGCCTCCAGTGAGTGCATTTTTAGGTTAAGGCTCCTAGGGTTAAGCAACATGACCTTCAATTTGCTTTTTGTCAGATCTTTTATGTTGGAAAATTTGTCTTTGGGACATTGCCTAAAAAGGGCACAATGGGCGAGTCAAGAGCCTTGGCTATAATTTGGAATCCCAGGGGTGACAGGTGGAGGCCATCTCTGGGAAAGCATCAAGGCCTGTCAACCATGTCATCCCAGGCAGACAGATACTGGATCCCCTTGAAATGACACCAGAAACTAAGCCAATTGCTGAATTCAATTATTTTTTGTTGGTAATGTGTTATCTTTCTTGGTGAAGGTAGGGTGCTGCTTAGGGCTAGGGTCATACATCGCTGGGACACTTACTCTGAGAGCTCAAGGGACTGCACATGCCTATATCTAAAAGACAGTATTTCAATCTCACCTTCAGATCTTGTCATACTTTTCATAAAATTATATGCAATATACAGATACAAAAATGCGGTTCTATATCATATATTCAAAATTCCAAAATGTCGAACACCATATGTTCGAACTTGGAATTTCGAATATTGAAAACATTGAACGCTCAAAATAGTGAATTTTTTCCCAGAAAAACATGCACCCAACACAAGCACACTAAAATAAATAAACCACACACATACATTTAACAAAACTCAACCCCACACTAAACCACACATACATTAATAACTATTCACTTACCTTAATCCACACCCTAACCCTAACGTCCATAACTCTTGCACCACAGTGGAGGAAATAGCAAAGCCACGGAATGACCCACCAAAATCTTGCCCTAGGTAAAATTTTGATGTTTTGAGGCTTCGCTATTTTCTCCATTCGATATTTTGGGTTCGATGTTTTCACATTCGGCATTGTACCTCTTCGGAATTTTGATATGGACCCCAAAAATGCATCTATGATTACCCTTCTTCTCTTATAAAAGTTCCTTGCAGCTCAGTGCTGGATTTGATCCCACCATATTACCCTTCTCTGTATAGGTTTTTGTTGTGACATGTTTCTGACGATAAGTTACCTCTCATGGAGAAATATAAGTATGTGCTTTTTTTAAAATTTAGATGTATTAGCTCAGTACAAAAATATCCATTGAGATCTTCAGTAGAAAAGTCATACCCATTATGTAGGACCAAAAACATAATATAACATATTAGATTGCCTTTGTGAAATGACTATGCATGTCTGTATCTACAAGGCAGTACCTTATTCTCAGTGTGAGGGCTTTTAATACAACTTTAAAATTATTTTTGGATACTCAGATATTCATTGCATCTATGACTGCCAGCCCACCCTTTGAGATGTCAGTGGAATTAAAGGCCGAATTTGCATGTGGAACATTGCTTTTCTTATTACATGGATTTTTTTTCATGGCATCCTTCCACTGACAAAAGTTGCCCCTTCTAAAGAAATAAATAAACCTTTTACTTCTTACATAGTGAAAACTCAATAAAGATATTCTAGATGAATGTTGCATTCTTTACTCTGAAGAGAAGTAATATACTCACCCATAATGGAAACTAAGTATAGTGCAATATGATAGTCCATGATAATTAAATACAAGTAAAACTCTATATTTGGTAGCCAAAATATAAAAAGCATGTGTCATTCCCCCTTTGACAGTTCCCTGTGATTGCTATCACATGACGTATTTTTTAGCTTGTGAAGTTTTAATCATGCTGTGTTTAGTGATAAAATATTGCTTTATCTTCTCCTTTTCCAGGATGTGTGCTGGATTTCTACCTTAAGCGAAGTCATATTCCAACAGCCATGCAAGCATAATGGTGGAGTTTATCTCTACAGGATTGTATCTCAGTTTGATTTTTTTGTGAATAAACATCTTAGTACAGTAAATCTAGATATTCTGTTATAAACGTAGAGTGTCGTTTTAGGTGCAACAATAATGGAACAGCTGCTGTTGAGTTTCTGGGTGCCAGGTCGCAGTTCCCAGTAATATATTCTATTTTTACTGTAGGAGCTTTTCAAATGCTGAAAAAAAATATTTTCAGCAGCAAATGCTTTTAAATGTGTTTAAATGCAAAGTATAATTTGGATTTTCAGATATTGTATGTTTATCCCTTGGGGAAAAAGAATAATGTTTATACTAAATATAAAGATATTTGCAGTGTAGATGGTGAAACATAAAAACTAAGCAACAGCCTAAAAGCTATGAGTTTTGTCTTTGCTGTATTTCTAATAGATAGCAAACACTAGCTTCATGCGTTTTTTGCATCCAGATTTTGCCACTAGAATGTGTTCCATTTGATATAGTACAACTCTTTCATCTGTAAAGAAGTCCTATCTTCTAAGACACTAACTTCTCTTTGCATTGCACACACAAACTGCAAAACAGAAACCCACATGTAGATCAGTGTGTATATTGTACCTAGTCAGCCACTGTAGTCAGAGAGCACATGCATATAAGTTACTGAGCACATGCGAGATCAGTGCTATTTTGTATAGTCATTCAGTGTGAGTACAACCTTGAATAGAGATGCACATGAGTGTGTTAGAAGTAATTAGTCAGAGAGCAAACATATGAATTTCAAAGTAAATGTTCCAGTTACAGCTCCTGATATGTTTATGTACAATAAACGACTTGAACCCATTTCATGCCTCAGTGTTTTATTAGAATAAGAGACATGTAATACCATGCATTTCCATTCTTATTGTACCTGACAGGCCAGAGCAGTGACTAATTAACTGTGATCAAACTACAGCAGTAGTCATTCACTTTCATGTACAGCAGTTTGCTTCCTCTGAGAACTAGAACTAAAACTAGAATCTCTTTGTATAGAACTCATGTAACTATGATGAAAGTGAAACAAATAGTGGCCACAGTAATGTACTTCAATTTGTTGTCTTCAGACATGTACTCCTTGGCAAACTACATCATTGATTGTTTTGTAGCAGTCATGCAATTGTTTGTTTCACACGCATTCTACCCTCCAAAAGACTGCCACTTCCTACATAAACATTTGATTTTTGACTATGACCCAAGTGGAATAAATAATAGCCAAATTAATGTATTTCAACTTGCTGCACTCATACACATGTGCTCTGTTTGATGGCATAGCATCAGTCTTTAAGCATTGATCAAGTAATTTAATTTGCTTTCATACAGTCTGTTTTCTGCTTCATTCCCTAAGACTAATCAAATTCTCACTGTTTCCACTACAAATGTTTGACAATGATCATAGTGAAAGAAATAATGTAAACATACAATTGTATTTTACACCACAGAATCTGCCTCACCACCTGTTATTCTTGTTTGTACTTCGTGTTTGAATGTGATATAACTGACAAATTAATGACCATAGCAAAGTTTTTCAACTTGCTGCTCTCCATTGCATGATCTGCCTTCCTCCCAGTAAGCCATGTTGATGACTCCACTACTGGCTTTTATCCCCACCCCAAACAATTGTATGCTCTGATAAAAGAAAAAAATGCCTACAGTAATGCAATTTAAATCCCTGCTGTCAGGCATGCCCATTGATCACTGTAGCTAACAATGGATGAGTTTCTGCTGTAGTCAATATGTACTATTTATGCTGCCCAAAGATGTATATTGTGTCCCATTTGCTGTTTTATTATTATCTATAAGTGACTCCTGACTTTGAAGATTGGAGTATTGGCTCCCACTAGCAGTCTCCACTTAAATCATTAGAGATCATCAGTTAACTACTGAGATTGGTTAATATGGTCAACCTGTTTCAAGTGCTTTATCCACATAGTGATGGAACATGGATTAGCTAGACACATTATGCTGCTGTGCGGAGGTCATGAAAACTCATGGTAATAATTCAATGAGGATTCACCTTAGGTTGGATTTTTAACTCATTCTTGTAAATATTTAGGATATTTCATTGGTACAATTAATCTACAAACAGAAGGAAGTGTCTTAAGCATGATAATGCTATTTTAATTTTAAATTCATATAGTTTAAAAGTAAAAAATACAGTGTAACTGAATTATCTCAGCACCCTTATTTCTAGACATATGTGTTCATGACAAGATAACTTTGACACTTGTACTATCAGTCATCTAGGAATAAAAGACTGCCCTCACTACCCTTAGAAGACTAAGCAGTCTCCAAAACTAGAAAATTATGCATGAATAGTGATAGCTGTAGAATGCATTTTGTGGTCATTTATTTATTTTTATTTATTTATTTATTTTACATTTGTTGACCGGGCTAGTCTAACTGGATACATGTCCATTTTCAGTAGAGGCCTGGGGAGAAAAGCTCCAAGCACTAGCAGTGACAAAGAATACAATATATAGAAATTAGTCAAGTAAGTTACAGTACATTGGCTGTGTTGGCAAGAACAAAAATAGTAATAAGTCATTTAGTAGGTTGAAGTTAATATCCAATAACAGAGAGATAAACAAAAACAAAATATATATATATATATATTTTTAATGTAGATTACAAAGTAAGCATCAAAGAATAGTATGGAAGAGAAGTGTAGAGAGAGCAAGAAGGGGAATAAGATGTCAGTCAGGGTTAGAGCATGGACAAAGCTAGTGAGATTTAAGATGTTCTTTAAGATGTTTTTTAAATAAGAAAGTTGAAGCAAGGGTGGATAGTTCAGTAGGAAGCTGGTTCCAGTTTTTACCTACTGTGTTGGAGAAAAGTGAGTCCCCAGCTTTGTTTTTTGACTTAGTAGTGGCAACAAGGAGCTTATTAGCTGAGCGTGGTGTTTCAAGATTTTTGTATGGTGTGATCATTTTAGTGAGGATAGGGGTATTGTTAGGGTGGTAAAGGATCTTTTGGGAGATAACTAGTTGTTGACGAAGTAGTTGATTTTGCAGTTCTAGCCATCCCAGTTGTTTAAGGTTGAGACAGTGATGAGTTCTAAATGGGGTACTGGTGACAAATCTGGCTATATTATTATAACTGGTGGAAAGTTTGGTAAGGTTGTTCTTAGATAGATTTGTATATATCACAGAAGCATAGAACAGGGTAGAGATTAGGTGGGTCTGGGCAATAGTCATTCTGGCTGATGGGATGAGGAAGGGTTTGATTCTGTAAAGGGTGCCTATTTTTTTGTTAACAGACTTTATTGTAGAATTAATGTGGTCATCATAGCTAAGGTTGTTACCAATTGTTACTCCTAGTAGACGGGTTGTAGTGTCAGGGGTTATGTTAGTTCCATTGTTTGAGGTTATTGTGAAGTACAGTTGAGGTGATTTTAGAGTTGGAGCAATAAGTCATTCATCTTCAGTCCCTTTTTTTCCAATTTTCTACATGTGGTCAGAGTGTTCTGTCAGTGTCTCCAAATCTCTTAGTTCACTGACACACTCTTACCTTCTTTGGCAGCCATTCCAGACTGTCTCATTTCTTCTCTCATTTATTCCAGCCACCTCTTTGCTAAATGCCCTTGTTTCCTCTTGCCTGATTCCTGTGTTACAAATCTTCTTCTCCTTCATATTTTCTTCTGCTTTTCTGCACATGTGCTTGTACCAATGTAATCTGTTCTCTTTGACCTTCTATGCAGTTGGAGCTAGTTGGAATTCTGCTCTGATGTCCTCATTTTTTTGTCTGTCCCACAGTGTGCATCCTACCACCCATCTCAGGCACTTCATCTCCATCCCCTGTAGTTTCCTCAACTGCTCTGCCTTTACTGCCCAGGTTTCTGTACCATACAATAGAGTTGGTTACACCCCTTTGTACACCTTACTTTTCAGCTTCTTTGTCATTCTTTTATCATAAAAACAACCAAGTACTGAGCAGGAGTGAGAGTGAGAAAATAACAGAAGATAACAATCCAAGATGTAAAATCCACATAGTTTATTGCAGACAAGAACAAATGGATAAGCGCTTTCACTGTATCAGCTTCTTCAGATCCATGAAACAAACCTCCTAACACAAACTAACTAATAGCCTGCATTAATTCTAACAATGTTTCTGACACTTCAAACTAATGCAGGGCTGCCTAAATCAGCTTTCCTGGGACCATGTTATATACTTCATGTCTAAGAATGCCCAGTTGGATTCTTTCCTCATCTGTATCTTCATTTCAATTGTTTGTCTCACTGTAAACATCTGGTCAGTAGTGCTGCATCCAGATTTGAATCTGAACTGTTCATCTCCCATCTTACTTTCTACCACTTCTCTCCATATTTGTTTATGAATCACCACTCCGAATATTTTATGCAGTGTGACAGTAGTTTAATACTTCTGTATTGCCCACAGCTGTGGATATTTTTTTTATTTTATTTAACATTTGTTTACTGGAAAAGTCAGACTGGGACAGAGCCCATTTTCTGAGGAGGCCCAGGGAAAAAACACTCCAGAAGCATGTGTTTGGAATATGGAAGGAAGCCGGAGCACCTGCAAGAAACTCACTTGAATGTAGGGAGGTCATGCAGAATCCAAACAGAAGGCACCCCTGCTGAGAATTGAACCAGAGAACCTCTTGCTGTGAGGTGGCAATGCTAACCCCTGCACCACTGCACCACTCCAGTGGCTATCCCACCTCTTCTTGAACTCTGGAACTAGTATGCATCTTCTCCAGTCATCTGGGATATGCCTTTCTCTCCATACCCTCAAGAGCCTTTTCTCACCTTTCTCACTTAACATCTTGAAGATATCTGCTGCTTCCCCTGACTTAGTTTTCCTTAGTGTTGTTCTTACTTCTTCTAGGTTGGGCTCCTCCTCTTCTTTAATCGCAGGCTTTGTCCAGTGCAGTACATATTCTGTGGAGTTTTCTTCATTCAGAAGCTGCTAGAAGTACTCCTTCCATCTGCCTTTGATGTCCTGTGCACTGGTGAGCAGATTTTGCTGGCATCCCATATTTAGGATGTCTGACTACGTTCTTTATCTTTCTGTCTTTGCCTCACAACCTGATAGACTTTCTTTGTGTTATCTACCAAATCATTTTCCAAAAGTTGGTAGAGTGCCTTTGATGCCTTGTTCTTTGCTATTGCAACTCCTCTCTTAGCTTCCCTGTTAGCCAACCAGTATTTCTTCTTATCCTTGTCTATCTGTCTTTTATATTCTTACTTTTTTTTCTGCACACTTTCTTTCTTTTGATGACTGCCTGGACTTCTGCATTCCACCTCCACCAGCTTTTCGTATGTACCTTACTTCAATACCTGGCTCAGATGCACATCTATTCTGTAGTCCTTACACATGCTGTTTGGAGGTACTGCCATTCTTCTTCATCTCCACCCGTTTGCTCCTCTTTCTGAGGTGCTACAGCCTTAGGTAATTCCTTGAACTCTTGTGGTTTCATTTAAGTCAACTTCAAGGTCTTCAGCCTAGTCTCTGTTGACCTTATAGCCTTATATGACCACTTCTTGCAGCTGATTGTAGCAACCAGTGGTTTATGTTGTGAGTCAGCTGTTTCACTGGGGATGCACTTTCTTTAGTAGCAAGAAGTTTACCTGAGTTGCATGTTGACTACTCTTGCATGTGATCTTGTGACTGTCTCTCTTGCAGAACCACATGCTGACCACCATCAAACCATTTGTCAGACAGAAGTCGAGAATGGCCTCTCCTTCTTTATTCCTGTTGCTCCACCCATGTAGACCCAGGCAGTCCTCGTATCCTATTCTGTCCATCCCAATATGTGAATTCAGGTAACCCATTATCAACACAGGTTTCTGTTGTCCTGTTTTAGCTCATAGGTCCTACAACTGCTGTCTGACTGTAATCTTTTCCTCACTATCACAACCCTGCTGTGGGGCATAAGCTGAGATTATGAATACTGCCCTACCATTACATTGGAGTCTTATTCTCATTGTGATGCCCGTGCACTGGCCCAGTAATCAAGGAGCCTCAATCCTCACCACTAACACCAGTGAGGGGCATCCACATTGGGAAGGATAACAAATACACACACAGTAAAGTACAATTCCCCTTAAGAGCACACAGAGATCAAAGTCAGTCTGGAGCTGGTTTCTCCCTTTCTCTCCAGATCTCCAATAAGACTCCCCACTGACACAGCTATAGGGTACAGATCTCAGCTGAGTTGTCAAGCAAAACCTCTAGTGCCCTCTCTGTCCAACCACTGCTTCATGTCTCTGCTCAAGTAGCTGACACACACAAGCTTTGAGATTTGGTTTATATACAAACATACAGACACTCCTGGGGAAGGCTGGCACAGGTTCTCCAGCTATGCCCCCTCCTGCACGGCTATAAGGTAGTAATCATTGTCACCACCTACTCTTATCAACTACTAAAAAGGCCCTTACCAAAGGGTGTCCAATTATTACTGTGCAATATTATTATCCAATTAGTAAGTGTGGCGAACAACAAGGCTTATTTGGAGTGGCTTTGTACAGTATCACTATATACATGCAATGTACTCTAGAGCTTAAATTATATCTACACAAAACAGCTACAGTTGAAAGGATTAAAAATGTTTAATAATAAATAATAAAACATGACAAATCTTCTCAATTCAACACAGTGCTGTCAAGAGTTCAGAAATCACAGGAAAATGCTTAAATAATACTGTAAAATAGTCTGACATAAATATAGAAAAAGTTAGTCTAAACTTACTATTTACTATCTATTTCTTAAGAAAAACACTAAAGTCTAAGATCCTACTTACATACAGACAGAGCAAAGCAAGTGCTGGTGAATGGTCAGTTCTGAAGACAAATGCAAAATGCTCTGATTCTCTCTCTCTCTCTCTCTCTCTCTGAGAAAGTCTTAAAAATAATACATCACTGCTGACTCATTTTAGATTACATCATTCTTCTCTGGTTCCCAGGCTAATAGAAACTCAGAGCTTTAACATTTGTTTGATCTTGCACCTGGCCAGGAAACTACAGCAATAAAAGACATTATATATGTAAAATCTAGCATTTAACTCTGGTCTCAGAACAATAGAAGGAATTCCTCAGTCCAGACATTATGTCTCCGAGCTTTGAGATCAGTCATACAATGCTTGAGTTATCAGCTTTCTTCCAGCAGAGTGCACTGTGGTTACATTTTTTTGAAGTTCAACATTGAACACAGTTTTCTTACATTTAAGAAGACAAGCCTGTGAATTATATTCATATTTACAATGACATATAAATATTTACAAAATTCTATCTAGCTAGGCTGGGAGCCTTCACATATCTTCATACTCATGAGTCTTTCACTAATTCTCTTGACATCCCTCACTGTCTTCTGAAGCCTCTCTATCACTAGAATTCCCACACCAGTTCTAGTCTGCTCATTTCCTGAGTAGTAGACTCTGGATCCCAGTCCAAGTAGCTTTGCTGCACTGTCCTTCCATCTTGTATCCTGGAAATATAGGACACCCAGCCTCCTCATTATAATCATGTCACCCTCTTCCAGGCTGTGTCTTGTCAGTAAACCTACATTGAGTGTAGCAATTCTTAGTTCATGTTTGACAGGTTGATTGGTTTCATTTCCAGCTTTCATTTAACATAATTATCCCAGGTAAATATCTTATTAACCCATGATTTTGGGGCTTTATGGAGGACACACACTCTGGCTAATCGGGACACATACACCCCTCCCACTATTAGCATGGGTTCCTGGCATAGGTCAGAATAGGCCAGGTGCTCAACCTACTTATCATTGGCAAATACCCATACCCGTTTTTTGGTGACATTAGTCAATTTGGCTGAATCACCTACAGCCATTTTTTTACACTACTGAGTGGCAAGCCCTGACATTGGGGCACAGTCTGTGATCCATGTACTCCTACTTTGAGGATACTGCACACCACAGCTGATGCCCAAAGTGGTTGGTTTATATAACTCATCCCCTATAGGTACCATTTAGAGTCTGTGCTGCTGTCCACGACTCCATTTTTGGGTGAGATGTTCTTTTGAGGAAGAAACACTCAGCATTTTTTTGGGGGGGGGGTGGAAGGAACTGCACAATGACAACAAGGAGGACATGCAGACTTCATACTGCATTGGCCAGAGGATAGGATTGAACCTTGTGCATGGCAGGCAATTTCTTTAACCATTATACCAACTGGTCTGGTTGGTTATTCATCTGCAATCCGCAGAAATTATTTGTAGAGACAAGGGTATACATGCACATAAATGCATACCACACAACAAAAACAAATCTGTGTGGCCTCTGTCATTTCATGGCTCCCTATTATAACTAAGACTCACAACTACAAGCTCCAAAATTAGAAGAAAAAAAGTGAGAAAAAGCAGGGGCACAACAAATGTCAAACATCACTTTTCTTCCTTTAGAGTTGTTTTTTTGTAAGAAGTCAAGCCTCCATGCACCTTCTAATAACTCCCCACACATCCCCTGAATTTATATCAACCAACTCCAAGACTACCATATTGCAGAGAAAAAGGAATACTCAGAATGAGCAATATTGGACTTGTTATATATCAGCCCATGTTTTTGATCCTTCAGTCTTGCTATTCTGGGATTTGCAGTTTTGAGCCTTGGAATATCAAATGGTTATCATATTACAAAGCTCAATGAGAATTTCTTCATCAGTGCTCTAGAAGGATACTGAAGGATCACATAATGGCTTAAGTCACTACAACATAGCTGTTTTTCCTTCCAGGAATATCTGCATGCAGTTTTTAGTATTTTTTTCTGTATCCGGATGTTTTTATTTTTTTTTTCACTTTCTCTTCTCAGCAGTCTTACTGTGGTATAAAATCAAAAGTCTTTCCTGCTTCCAAAGTTCAGAAGATTCTAAAATGTACTCATTTTCTGCTTTATTCAGACAAGTGAAACCTGCGACCTTGTATTGTATACAGTTTTGGAATATAATAATTTCTGAGTAATTTACAATGTCCTTTCTGGTTGGAAATTTTATTCTTTTGACTGACTTGCTGAAGTGTTTCATGATGCCAGTTAACAAAATGATCCTAGCTGATCCTTGTAGCAGTTAATGATGGCAAACTACAGCACACACTGATTCTTACACAGTTAACAGACCAATTATGTTGGTTTTATTTTACATAGGTTACAAGTAGGTGTGCAACATGAAGGATATTCTTTCTCTAATACATTTTTGAAGTAGATAAGTGAAACTCGTCTTTGTGGACTTTTTGTCTTTTTTATCCTTGATACAGGCCACAAAGGACAAGTTATGGGATTTATATTTAGGCGGTTTAGAGAAGCCAAATAAGCTGCATGTGTTTGGTGATGTATAAAAAAAAGCACACTGTTGCTTAGAAGAAACCATCACACATGGTCAGAACATGAAAACCTGAAATAGTTATCAGAACTTAACCCCACCACTAGACTTGAGGCAGCAATTTTAATCAGTGCACTACTGTGCATATATAACAACATATCAACATTCTGTCCATCTAGCAAGATGAATTGAATTGCAAGTTCTACATTCTAAGCATAGGCAGTTTAATGTTAATCCAGTTTTCAAAACACCATCTCCGCAATTATTTGTGGAATCTTTTTATCACCAAGAGATACCCATCCCAATCATTGTCTCGTGATCAAACTTCAGTAGCAATCTCTGAATGACATTCATAATGGGAAAAAAAACATTTATACAGCAGACATCCAGCTAAGATCACCACCGCCCACTTCTAGAAAGAAATTCTTCCAGGTACTAATAAAACTACTCACTGTTGTAGTTTAATATGTAGACATTCCAACCTTGGACAATGCTCCACCCTTATCTCTACTCATGTTCATTTATGTCAGGTCACTAAAATCTGATTTTCCTTGTTTGTTGAATTATTCTTTTCCAGTCTGCAAACTTTCTTCAAGCTTTGAAACCTTCCTTATTTGCAACCCAGTCCTGTAGAAAACCACAGGTCTATATTAATTAGACGAAGTTCCGTAACTCCGAATACCTAATGGTTGAACCATTAAGTATGAAGTTACAGAGCTTCAACTATGCAAAAAAAAAAAACACAACATATATAACAATAACTTGTAAGCAGGGGAGCTAGCCCCTGTGCACCCCCCACATCCGCTGCTACTTAAATAAACCAACTCCGAGATTGCACCACATTGAAGTGAATGGAAACCTCTGCTTACGGAGATTTCCATTCAAATGCTCAAACTTTTATAAATTCGTATGTATGGTCTCGACCATATGTGGTTCGAACTTGTAAAAGTTCGACTACGTGAATGGAACCCAAAAAACACACACTGTATGATATTAATTACACTTCCCCTGATTTTATCCTCCTTTTGAGGATGCTGCAACAAAAGGGCAAATGCTATAAGTGCTGTCTGAATCAAAGTTGGTCTGTAGTCTGAAAACAACTCTGTCTGCAACGCTTGCAATAAGATGAGTACATAGTCATAAAGCCTTAAAGCTTTATAGATGCACATATGCATATTCTAAAAATTATAACTGCTGTCTGGCCTCTGTTAATTGCTTTCATTTATATGCTGATTTTTATGCTCTTTTTTCATTATTTCTGTAAATTCTCTAAGAATGGTTCTTATACAAGTCAGCCCTCCTGGCAAGTTAGCATTAGCAAATAAATAAATTAGGCAGTTTTTTGATAGGCTTTAAGTTGGGTCTATATTATAAGATCGACGTTTGAAAACATCAAGCAACTTATGTTCGACACCATATGGTCAATGTCTTCAAACATCGAACTTATAAAAAGACAAAAAAAAAGAAAAAAGTACCCTAACAAGCAAGCCCCCCTGCACCCCCACACCCCACGCTACTTAAATATACCATCTCCGAGACCACACTACATTGCAGTAAATGGAAATCTCCTCTTACAGAGATTTCTGTTTACACGCTCAAGATTCTGAGCATTCAATATTCTCGTGTCGACAATGTCAGATTCGATATTGTTGGCTTTCGAGAATATAATATAGACCCTTTACGTTGGATGTATATATGGGCAGTATATCCTGGAATACAAAGTAACAAATAATAAATGAAAATGTTAATAACATGTATTTTATCTATGTAACTGAATTGGTCCAAGTATCTTTTTCGTCTTGTGCCATGCCAAATGTAATTACACTTTCTAAGAATGCAAGTCTAAATCTTGGAAACAACTTAAGGTCAGTGAAGGCATTAATACAATGAATAAAAAGTTGGCAAAGTGCAAACAGAGATGGGGTCAAGTCTTCCTGCCTTCTCTCTGAGCAAATCACTTAAGTGGTTTTAGGAGGCTGGATCATGTGGGAAACAGTCACAGTTATGGGCTTTTGTAATTAACAGGTGATGAAATAAAGTAAAAGATAAATAAAATACACACTGGCATCATGTCACTGATGAAAGATTTTTCTGTAAAGTTTAGAAAAACTAGTATATAATTATATAAGATGACAATATTGGAAAGGAAAAGCTGCATTTGTTTATGTATTCAAATACAGCATGGCACTGTTCATAATTCCTCAGCACTATGGTCTACTGTTTCAATAAACTAGGCTAGTATGCATATTACAACACAATTGTCATTTACCCCAGCGAGGGCTACCATGTTCCAGGGTAGTAATAAACCATATCATGTTGTCCACAGTCATTAGGCATGTACAAAGTGAACAACTTGGCCCAGTCTGGGATGAGACCATGCAGGCCACTTACTTAAAGCAACAAAAGGTCTTCAGTGGTGCCAATTAGTAGACAAAAGATTGTGCTGGCATGGACAAGCAGGTGGAAGCCTCTATACAGATCCAAAAGAAGAGGTTAAAGACATAGATGCTAGTGAAATACTGAAAGCTTTCTTATCATATGTTTGACAAAATACGGGCCAGATCTCCAACTCATGGTGGCAGTTTCCTTGGGGCTGTTAGCAAGTACAAAGATGATGAATGTAGTAGCTCCCTTCATGAATAAATATGTACTGGATAATCTTAACCATCTGTCTGGAAACATGATAAACCTGAGTAACTCACCAAGTTCCATTGTAACCATGGCAACAGCTCCTCTGATTGGTTATGCTGCTTCAAAAGCAAGTTCTGATTTTTAATCTGGGGTCTACTGCATTTGAGGTTGCACTTGTCAGGAGCATATTGTATTATAATTGTGGTGGCAATTTTGTGTGATTAACCTTCATAGGTTTGTAGTAAGCTGACTGCCCTTGTGAGTCATTTTAAACCTAGCCAATTATCCCTTGTGAGAATCAAACCCTGCACTTTGTGTTTGTAAGGCGAACACCTTAACCATTAGGCCACCCTCCCTTGGGGACACTAGGCGCATATACTGCTGTTACTGTTGCAGTTGCACAATGGCTCACTAAGTTCAGAATATAAATGAACAGAGCTGACAGTGAAAATGGGAATACTACAAAAGACTCATTGTTAAATTATGAAACTGTAAAGTACTTTAATACTGGAGCAATATGGTTCCTTCTTGATGGCCACATTGATCATCAACACTTTGAACCCACTTTGCAGTCCTGGGTTACTTCTAGGGCTACAGAAAGAAAGGGGTGTATTCTAGGTACACACAGCCCATCCATTTTACTAAATGGAGAATGAAGCTGTGGGAAGGGAAGTGCACCTGCAGGCTTCCCTCTTAAATGCAGACCATCCACTTTCTCAGTTGTCAGTGAAGGGGCAAAGTAAAAAATGGGGTTTCCTGTTAGTGGATATACACTGTACTTTTTTGTTATTGTTGTGACTGATGTCAGAGTAGAAGTAAAGGGCACAACCGGATGAAACAACACTGTGGCAGGAACAGTATGGAAAATTTGCAGCTAGGGATAATCATCGGGACCCTTTGCATCTAGTCCAACTCGTTTATTATTTGAATGTAAGAGCCTGCCACATCCACCATGGTTTATCCAAAGAAGAGAATGAGATGCATAGCTAGGCTTAAAAAAGCCTTTGTGGCTGTTAGCCTAGTACACATCTATGACCCTAAGAATTGTCAGTTTCTGTCATGTACTGTGATAGAATGACAGCTTTGTAAAAAAAGTAACAAATGCTTGGAAATAGACTGTGACGCCACAAACTGGTAATTCTGAAACTAAGATGAGAAGACTTAAAGAGGTTGAATGCCTGAGTTCTTTTGTCATGGGAAACTGTGTTGGGTGAGGAACCCACTGGACCCTTGACAGATAAGAGTTGAGGGACAGATAACTGGATATTTTTCTTGCACATTAGAGAATGCTTGGTGTAACACAGAATCATATCAAACTGGTACAAGTACAGAGCTATTAAACTTCTCAAAATGTATTTGTTCACTAATAATTACACCAACCCTTTTACATGTTGTTTTAACTATTCTGAGAGCTGGTTAAAATACTCCACTATATTCAAACTCTGTTGGTCATAATAATTCACACAATGACTGATAGTTGCTGATTTTGAGTGTATGGGTGCACTACAAAGATTGCAATCTGATTGTTTGTGTCTTTCGGCTTTTCCCAGTTAGGGGTCGCCACAGCTGAACTCCGGTCCGCTAATGATTGGTAGTTGATTTTTACATACCGAGTTACCAGCCCTGATGCACAACCTTCAATGAAGGAACACCCATTCATGCATGTCTCCACGCAGTAGATGCTCTAGCTGAGAATCGAACTGGACAGCATCTTACTGTGAGGCGACAAAGCTACCCCAGCACCACCACCGCGGGTAAAAATTGCAATCTGATAGTCTCACCAAAATATTCATACAATGATTTTCACTTATTTAGTTACACACCTTTTGCAACATCATTCTCATAAAATCAAAACATATTTCAAAATAATCACAGTTTGATTTTTCCCATATCTTTGTACAATCTGATATTTACACTGGCCTTATCACTGGTTGATGAATAAAATATCCCGAGCATAGCATGCCTTTTACATCAGTTTGCTGGTATACTGATGTTTAAACACACCTTCTTGCAAGATGACATTTACTTTAGTCTGCTCATAAGCGACTACCCATGGTATTTCATTCATAGACTGAGATCATCCCAGACTTAGGTTTAAAAAACTAATATACTCATGGGTAAATATTTTTATTACCTTGCTTCCAGGCTAACTTTGGGTAGAATTGCTGAAAAAAAATGTGAAAACTGCAAGCTACAGACAACACTCTTGACTCTAAGACTGACATTGGACTAATCATATAATCCCCTATATAAGCACTGACAGAACAATATAGATGAAAATACATGGCATCGGATTTGTATTTTATTACAAGATATGCCTTTTTCATACAGAGTGAGTTTCCTCAATAATTACAAAGCATTCCTATATACATCTTAGTGATGTAGTCCTGCAAAATGTAATAATAACATAACCTAACATTTATAGTAGTATCTGTTTTAGTTTGTGTGAAAATTGATGCATTTGGGTCTGTCCATAAACTGATGAGTTGTGTTAGTGGTGAGCCTCACACAGAACCTGAAATGTGTTAAAATTGTTGTACCTGTGTGAACCTGGAACACTCACAGATACCTCTTTATTAATAGCCAAAGATGTTTTAATGGGAACTAAAAATACCAAAACAGGCTTGTCTGTGGTTTGCTTTGCTCTTGCAATAAATATTACATAGGTCAAACCACTAGGAAGTGATAATGCATATTTTAGAACATTCAAACATTCATGGAACAGAACAAATAAGTCTGAAACTAGAACTGTAACAATGCAGTTTTTGGTGTGTGAAGGTGGTAAGAAAGTTTTTGATGTATTTTATGATTTTTCAAAATTAAGTCATAAGGCATTACTCCAAATAAAAAAATACCTACAGAGGACTGCAATAAGTACACAAAAAGCAAAAAATGTCTGTTTCTGTTTTTTGTTTGTTTGTTTTTTTAACTCTGCACTAAGTTTTTACTACTTAAATAAATGTTCAGCTTATCAGTATGTTTTTTATTTGGTGTTTCTATTTTACTTCTGCAATGACTTATGCGAGTTTACAAGCACAAGCTTGGTTTATTTAGAGATAACTTGTGTTAACATATATTCGATAAAAGAGAAGCTTAATTTAGGTTTACATTTCATGCACTTCATCCCAGAGGGATGAACAATGAGTTATTAATGATATTTATTATTGTTTTAATGTGAATCACTACTATCAGAAAGCCATAATCACACTTACCCAGAGGTTGCAACTTGAGTACACATGATTTCGGGAGACAGAACTCAAGCTGCTCAAAGTATGAGCAAGTGTGACAAAATAAGTGTTTTTGCAAACCACCGTGCCTTATTTTATCTCAGAGGTCAATGCACTTAGAACATTCACTGACAGGCCATGTAAGAGTGCTCTTTGGAGAATTATCAGTACAGAACTGGTTACTAAGTCAGTATGGAAATCTCCTACAGAGAAGCAAACAATAAAACTTCAGCTAAAGGTCACCCTTAACCATTGCACTCATACAAATGTTGATAAAGCTAGCAAAACTGCATAAATAAAAGTAAGCTATTTATTTAAAAAAATGCAGTAGGTATTAACACATCTATTATTCACTTGCTGTTTCTGCCCTTATTTATACTCACAGTCATATTTATACAATCTGGTTTTAACAGTTTGACTACTTGACTGTATGTTTCAGAGTGAATGTATTTCTTAAGCTTTCCTGGGGCAGTCTATCTTAGAATTGCAAAATTATAAGCATAAATAATTGAATAATTGTGCAGTTTCTCTGTTTTCATATTATAAAAGTGCTTAGCTTCAACGTATTTGGTAAACTTGAAGACTATACTGCCAAGGCACTGAATTACATTTTTGCATTCTTTACAATTATTACAATCAAGTTGGATTTTAAGCAGTATATTTTCATCTCTGTGGTCATTTTAGTACTTGTATAGTTCATATTTGGTCTGGTAGCTGCTTGTAGTACAACTGTGTTTCTAGAATTTAATTAACTTAATTCCCTGGTGTGACTGCCACTGCCTATGTAATGAATACATATGAAGCATCATTTAGTAGTGAAATTTTAGCATCTGCTATGTATTGGAACTGGCCCCACTGACTGGAGTGTATAACAAAGCCAGTACTGCATATTGGTGCCAACATAGTGTAGCAAATACTGATGACTGCTGCATAGGGCCCCCTCCCACATTCCATAATGTGTAATATAATGCCTGTTGTCCACAAGCATCCTTTTCCACTTCTCATACTGTTTAATGTACTGCATGTTATGCTGGGAAATTCAACTCCCATCTACTGAAACAGTGTTGATGCTCATTGTCTGGATGAATCACCACCACTCTCACCAAATAACTTAACATCAATGCACTGTTCTGGATTGCTGTGGTATGCTATGCTGGAATATAACATTACTTAAGTGTTTCCTGGCTCCTTTGGGTGAGTGATGCCATGAAAACTTTTGAATTAGGACAAAACTTATCAAATTTCACTACTACCACCCACACACCACCAAATTGTGGCAGGGAAATAAGCACAGAAGGACATGATGAAAAACCATGAGAAGCGCTGCTAGTACAAGGTGTGATGATTGGGGAGAGATGGGCGAAGGCTGCCAGCATAGTCAAATAGAATTTGATATATAATTCTGGCATTTGTAAATAAATGTAAAATACAGGCATGTTTTCTTGAATGTAAAATAATACTGTGAAATGTGGAACTGCAAAATATGTGACAACATTACACTCTACTGGCCCAGTGAAGCATGTTGTACCCTTTCATGTTAGAATTTGAGTCCAGGGCGGCTGGATGAAGATTTTATACCCATTGTTTTAAGGCTAAAGTTTATGACCAGAATTTAGATGTGGAATGTGCTTTAATGCTTTGGTTTCTTTTAGAATATACATGTGAAATGTCTTCTATTCTTGTAAGTTTCTGTGCAGGTGTTATATTGCTAAATAATGCAGTTTGTGGCCTGAGAACTCAGACTAGGTGTTAAGATGATGCAATATGAATACTGGGAAAACCTGTCAAAAATGATGCAATTTGGGATGGCCTTAGAGACATGTTTGTTAATAATGTTTAAATACTATTTCTCACAAGAGACTTAAAGCATTTTGACTTTGGACATCTAACTTATCAGCACTCTGCCTTGTGCTCACATGTAAGTTTTAGGACTGTGATTTCTTGTAGAAATAGTTAAAGCTAGTAAAAATTAATTAGGTATTTTTCTTTGAAATTAGGCCTGTCCTACTGTATTATTTTAAGTTTCTATGTGATCTCTGAACTCTTAGATGTCTCTGTGGTGTAGTAGTTTTGTCTTGTGTTTTAATTATTTATTATTAAATATTTTTAAAAACCTTCTACCTGTGGCTGCTTTGTGTAGAGATAAGCTCTAGAGTACATTGCATATTTATAGAGGTTATTGTAATAGGCCACTCTAAAGTAAGCCTTAACTGTTAGTCATACTACCATTGGATAATAATATTGCACAGTAATAATTGGACACCCTTTTAAAGGCCTTTTAGTAGCTGATATTATTAACTAGGTGGTGGCAGTAATTACTACAGTATAGTCTGGGTAAAGGGGCACAGCTGGAGAATCTGTGTCAGCCTTTCCCAGGAGTGTCTGTGAAGTTGTATAAATATCTCAAAGTGTGTGTGTGTGTGTTGTGTCAGCTACTTGGCAGGGACACAAAGCACTGGTTGGACAGAGAGGGTATTGGAGGTTTTAGCTTGCCCAGTTAGGCTGAGCCCTGGACCCTATAGCTATGCCAGTGGGGAGTCTTATTGGAGACCTAGTGAGCAAAGAAGCAACCAGCCCCAGACCGACTGTGATCTCTGTGTACACTTAAGGGAAATTGTACTTTACTGTGTGTATTAGTTATCCTTTCCTCTTCTAGGAGATGACCTCCCTGGTGTTAGTGGTGAGGATTGAGGTTCCTTGATTGCTGGGCCAGGGCGTGGTCATCACACAAGGTACCAGAGAACATTTTCACCTGGTGTGTGTCACTACTCATGGCATTTTCATCCATATCTTCTGAGCTGATCACTTTCATTGTGGATGAATGCATTAAGTTGCAAGAGTAATTTCCAAACAGATTCTTCTCAAAGCAAAATGCAGTCTGAGATCTCCTACATTTAGATTTACATGGAGGAATAATGTTCATCTGAGCCTCATTTTCAGAAAAGCAGTAGATGTGGTTTTAAAAGGACTGCAAAAATATCAGGCTAATTTTTCAGCCTTCTGAATGCGTTTGACACATTTATATTATTGTGCTTGGAGAGGATTTTACCTTTATTTTTATTTTTTATGATGTAAAAAGTTTAATTGTATCTATTCAGCAATTCATTTTAACTTTGCTCTTTAAAACAGACAGTAAACAACTGTCAGCATACACCTTTATCAACCAGTATTTATGGCTTTCAGTTTTCCTTCTCCTCTGTGACAAGAAAGGTTTCAAAAGCACACTTCATTTGTTAGACAGCGATTACTTTTTTAGCTTTGGACTGTATGTAATTTCTCAGACAAGAAGATCATTGCAAGATCTACTTGTGATCAAGTGCTGTCCTCCATTTGATACCTGTCTTATGTCACTAGCCATGTTTTGCCATGGTGTATAGTGAACATGTCCCATTCTGTACCTGAATCAAAGTGCTACTCTTACACAAGTGACATATCTCATTGGAAATATTCGGTCTTTAGAACCATCAGAAGACAGCTGGTTGATACACATTATCATTTTTTCTGAAATGTTTAGTGATTTGGACCAGTAAGGGAGTACTTTGTAATATGTGATGAGTATGTGTTCTGTCTCACTTTCCCTGTTTCATAGTAGACAGTTATGATATATAATTTAAATTTTCTTTTTTATTTGGCCTCATCCTGTCCATCAATGACAACCACTCAGTTTTGAGTGAACTCATTCATTCCCCCTTCTGCATTAAAGAAAAAATCCTGCTGCAAGCATTGCAAAACATGGCTCTTCCCTCTCTGAGGAAAACAAAGCCTTATTGGCCACCTAAACAATGAGGACACTGCTCCTACATTCATCAGGATAAGAGTTGGAATGCAGACATCATCTACAGCTGTGTGAGGATAGGGATTTTAAGGAAAGAAGGAGAGGTGAAACTCTAACTTAAGTGGAATGCATGTGTGACATCATGCATATCACCTGCACAATGATACATCCATTCCAGCTCTCTTTCCCTGCTACTTATACAATTGTAGTCTTGTCACGGCTACAAAATACTGGCATTCAAAAGGAAGTACCTCTTTGCAAGCAGAAACTTTGACCCTTTTACCAGGATGGTGATGCTGATAAAAGCCATTTATTTGCATCTCGTTGTCTGACTCCTCCCATGACTGAAGCAGGGGATTCAATTTAGCAATGCACTGGAATTCAGGGCATACTGGGACACAAAGTACTGTCTCTTTTAGATAGCTTCCTAACTGGGAAGGAGAGCTGCTTTGAGCTTCCTAACAGGGAAGGAGAGCAGCTTTGAGTTGTGAAGGCAAGTTCTGATAAAGTTCTTTTATGGAATAAAAGCACTTTACTAAAGTAGAATAAAACTTTGCTGTTTATCGGTCACACTTTACTGACGTAGAATAAAGTTTTGCTGTTTATTGATCAGTGTGTGTCATTTTTGAAGTTGGTTAGTAGACTTTTATTGCATTTTTTCTGGTTATTGGTTTGCAACTCTTTCTGTGGCTAATTTGCCAATTGAACTGTTATCATCTTTGTTACATTAAGACTCACCACATGATTTATTAAAATCCATGTAGGCCCCTTGTAGAGACTACATGAAAAGTATTCATGTTCGTGTTCATGGTTCCCCCTCGGCAGCACTCCATGCATATTAATAATGGTGCATTGCCAAGGGACAGGTCAAGACACGGTTATTGAATCAGTGTAGGGAGAGGTGTAGTGCTATCTGTGGCTGCAGATGAGTATGAGACTATCTGCAATGTCCTTTGTTTTATTTTTGTTTTATTTTTTCCCTTTGTTTTATTTATTTTTTTTTTACAAAGCATGTTTGGGTGGCGTGGCACAGAGTGCAGCAATGCAAGCTGTGCTCGCATATAAGATAGCAGAAACCTGCCAGACATCTAAAAATAGAAAACGGATGTAATTAATTATTTAAAGGTGTGTTTAAGCATGTCTAAGCCTGTTTGAGTGGTGCGGCGTGGTGGTTAGCACTGCTTATAGGTAGCTCAGTGGTATATGTGAAGGTATAGTCCAATCTGAAGTTATGACAACCAAAGCTATAAGAAAAGTATTAATTTATTCCAAGACCTGAAGGCTTGGAATAAATTAATACTTTTCTTATAGCCTTGGTTGTCATATCTTCAGCTTGGACTGTACTTAACTACTTGTGGAGACTGGCGAAATTTGATGGTGCATTCATTTTTATCTGCTGTATATGTGAAGGTATACCAGTTTTCTTAGTATCCTCATAGCTAAAAGGGTAGAGTTATGGCTTCATGTGCAGTAGGTCCAGGGTTTGAATACATGGAAGGGAAAATATATATTTAATGTTGATATACATATTATGATTTTTTTTTATAAATGATGGCCCCACTGCTCTCTGCTAAGCTCTGCTC
The DNA here is from genome assembly GCF_019279795.1 of Protopterus annectens. Taxonomy (NCBI): domain Eukaryota; kingdom Metazoa; phylum Chordata; order Ceratodontiformes; family Protopteridae; genus Protopterus; species Protopterus annectens. Next base: position 412,204,036 of record NC_056739.1, read on the forward strand.
AACTATGCTTAGACCTGCTAAGCACCGCATAAATATGGTAACGGCTGCCAATGTTTGTGTGCTGCTCAGCTCTTCTTGACTGGTTTGCATGCTGCTAAGCTCTGCTAATACTACTTTTCTGCCAGTTTACGTGCTTCTCAGCTCAGCTGTTCTGGTTTGTGAGGTGCTAAGCAACACGGCGCTTTTCTGAATGTTGCCCAGTGACGTGTAAGGGTGGGAGTTCTATCAACTGGCAGTATACTATGGCTGGTGGTGGTGAAGCTACACACTTTTGGGTGCAGTGTTGCGGTATTCTGGACTCCAGGGTCATGGTTGGGTTCCTCATACAAATCCATGCTGACAGGCTGCTGCAGGGCAGTTTCCAGGGCTCGGAGTGTAAGGCAGAAGCCTGCAACTGGCTGGGCAGAGAACACATCAGTGTCACTGATATCCCCCACACAGGTGAGCAGTGTTGTCACAACCATGATGACCTGAAAAGATGGAAGAGTGGACTCTTGGACACCTGGGTCCAAGAAGCAAGGGCAGGGAATGCCCCACAAGTATGTAATTACTTTTTCCTCTGTTTTACCAATATGTACTCTGAATGTCTGCAAAACTGGTATGCGTAATTGTGTGCTTCTCTCCCAACAGCTGCAGCTGAGAGAGCTCGCAATGTTGAGTCACATGCTGGGCGTTTAGTCAGGTTGCTCTGTGAGTGTGGTGAGTACAGATGCATTATGCTAACTGTAGTGAAATAAGCAAGAAAGAGTAAAGCATCAACTGCAATAAAGTATGTACAGTAAAGTTTGTAGTGCAGTAAATGTGGACTTAGAGCTGTAGTGCAATAAATGAATAAGCAAATCTGTAGTGCAATAACAACATGAAACAATACCAATAACTTAAAGTATATATAGTAAAGTTTGTAGTGCAATAAATATGGAACTAGAGCTGTATTGCCATAAATGAATAATGTCAACTGTACTGTAATAAAAACATGAAACAATACCAATAACTGCATTAAAGTATATACAATAAAGTTTGTAGTAAAACAAATGTGGAATTAGAGCTGTATTGCAATAAATGAATAATGCCAACTGTAGTGCAATAAAACATGAAACAATTCCAATAACACCAAGGAAAATGGTGTACATCAGGATTGTGTTGTCATAAATATTGCAGTAGAGCTGTCTGCATTGAAACTGTAAGGTAAGGAGCTGCAGTCAAGTATAACATTGTAACAGCTGTAGAATGCAAATCTAATAGCTGCAAATTGTATTGGTTAACTCATATAAGTACTGTTCAAGGCTGTCTCTAGGCTAATATTGGTTACATAATACTCTGTCATCTACAGACATCATATAATAAAGGCATATGGGTGAGGTAGTCCACTCCATGATTTGATATTCTCTGTTGACTTTATAGATATGATACTGAAATATAGCTTACCTAATATCTGCTTTACACTTGTATTTCATGGATGTGCATTCTACTGCCACTGCAGTATAACACTGTAGTAGTACTACCAGATTATATTTTGTTTCCAGGTGAGCTCTAGGCAAATATCAGTCAGTCAGTAATCAGCAGTGACTCAGTAGATCAGTTTATTAAATGGTCTGTATACAGTACATTTTGCCACACACAGTCTAGGGTTCAAATCCAGTGGTATGTTGCAGTAAATATTACAGTAGCAGTCACATAATGCTCACAGTTTCCTCTCTACAGGAACTACAGATAAATGGGTGAGGTAGCCCATATTATAAGTAAATAATTAGATGTCACAGACTGTTAAACTCATTATCAAGAATGTGTTCATCAGCAATGTTCAGTCAGAAATAAAATGTGTAATCCCAGTATGGCTGTATGCCTGGAGTGTCTGTTAAAAGTTTCTGCAGTAAATTAATACATTCTATGCAGATGCCCCCTGCAGTTATTGCTATTGGGTTTTATTCCAATGCCTGCCAACCAAGGCATGACAGCTGTTTAGTGCCTGTACTGTACATATACATATCTCTCAAGTGTCACGATTTCACGTTATGTAATTAATAGTGCATAATCCATCTGTCACAGGAGCACCATGGAAATGATTACCTAGATTGCAAAGTATCACCAAATCAGCCCACAGAACACCTTGGTAGTTATATAGGTCCACCTGATGTGCAAGGGCTCTGTGTAGTTGTGTACCCGCAGTTGTTACTGCTTGGTCCACAGTGTCCCATGCAAATAGCTTGAGAGGTATGTACATGCAACATCAGCTATGGGAGACTTGTAGACCTGGCACCCAGCCTCTAGCACAGCCACCCTCAGGGCAGTGAAGGAGCAGTGTCAACAGTCCCATAGGTGGGGACGTGAGACATGCTGTTGCCATCTGGAGAAACATGTAACTTGGATTCCACAACACCCTCCCCATCCAAGGTGCTCACCCATCTCATGTGTCACACACCGCCCCTGTCTGCTGTCTTGTCTGTCTGTGAATGCATCCTCTTCTACCCAACTTACCTACCCATATGTACCTAAGTCCCTTCCCCAACATTCCACTCTCACTTTAAAAAAAAATGGGCACCTGTCCTCAAAAAAAAAAAAATCTCTCCCCATACATGGCTCTCTTTTCACACACATGTCCCCTGGACAAAAGTAATTTGGTCCAACTGACTTGACAATGCAATTATGTTATCCTCATCCCTCTCTCTGAGGTACGAGAGTTCAAATTCATCTACAAAATCTGTCAAACTGCACAGCTGTTGCTGCACAAGAAATGGATAGCTATTGCTCTTTCCTACAGCCTATTTGCACATCCATACCTGCCTTACACTATGTTTTCCCCCTGCTTGCCCCCATTTCACCACTTTCCTATCTCCCCTTTTTCTTTTCTTTATATTTCTTTAGCAAGGAGTTGCACAGTGTGCCATGTAGTACAGCTCCGCTAATCTCAGCTAAATAGAGCTCTAATGAGTATATGTGTTTATAACATTGTAAATTACACATGTACAAAATAAACACTTCTGCTATGTTTCGAACCCAAGCCCTGAACACCTGCAGCAGGCTGCATTAACCCACTACGCCACACAGATCTTAATTAAAACGTGTTTTCATCAAAACATAGTGATTGCCACTTAAAGTCATTAGGAGTGTCTCAGTGGAGCTGCATACTGCAGTGCACCACACAAACTGGAATTAAAAATTAATGGAAAAAATGGGAGTGTACCTTGGACTCTGGTGCAATAATACACAACTAGACAGCCAAAGACATTAAAATGGATGTAAGTGAGGTCTGTGATAGCAGGTAAATGTGCCCTTGTTTCAGCAACACATAGAAAAACACCTGCTAAGGCATCAGTGGCAAAGAACATGTTCAACTTGGACCCTGGTGCAGAAATACAGCCATAGAAAGCCATGCACATAATGATGAATGCAGACAATGTGTGTCACAGTCTGTATGTCTGCACAAATACCTTGCAAATACACACAACAACCAAAAAGAAGAATAACATTTCAAACAACAGTAAGGCTAGTAAAAACACAGACTGCAAAGTTGGTCACGAATAAAATATAATTTAACATACAATACTCTAGTTCCTCGGCAAACAAGCCTTTCTCAGAGTTATTACAAACTAAGAATGACTCCACAGTTAAATAACAAAGCGTATCACCCAACATCACTTAAAGAATTAAAGCAATTAAGACAAGAAAATAATTAACACTTCATTGTAAAAGAGCCTTCCACTCTTCTTTGTTCAAGCCCTGAGGCAACAATGTGCCACATTTCAATATAAAACTAATTCTTTATATAACAACATATTTTTAGCACAGCAACATCTTTAACACAAACCTGTTTCAAAATGCAAGCTTTTAAATCAGTATATACCACTGAATGTATCTGATGGAAGTGAAAAGCCACTGGACTGTCCAGATTTTTGTTTTTTATGTCTCTTAAATGTTCCTGTAAGCTGACCTTAAACATTCTTTTAGTCTAACCTATATAAAAAAAGACCACAGTATTAAGACAAAGAATATATCACTTCCTTTGTAGAACAGGAGTAAATAGCTGTAGGCTTAAAATGTATCCCATTTATTTTATAAAACAATCCAACCACATGATTACACAGTGAACACTTGCCACATGCAAATGTACCTAAACTAACCAAAGGCCTTGTAAGAACTTCACTAGGAAGAACAAATAAATTCCTGACAACAAAATCATTGATGTTTCTACCTTTTTTATAACAGATAGACAACAACTTAAGCAATTTTTAACACCATTTTTACCTTTAGAATGGAAAGGCCAATAAATAATATTTAATAAGTTTTTACTATCTCATCACTATAAATATTATAAGTGTTAACATAATATATTTTTGTTATTTTCCCCAAACATAGTGCTATTGCTATTATTTTTGCCCACTTTTTTAGCTACACCAGTTAAATCACTAATGTATATATCCAAATCTATTAATTTATTCAAATAATTAATAACTAACTCATCTCTATGGCCTCTTTGTTTAGATGACTGCCTAATCTCATCTTTAAAAACTTCAATGCTACTACATAACCTACTTACCCCTAATCATTCATTATGTGGTAAGACATTCAATGTGTGAAGGGGTGGCAGCTCCTACTATCTATAAAATGAGCTATATCATTAAATTTCTTATGTATTCTAGTGTCAATAATACTGCCATTAATATTCAGCTCTATGTCCAGAAAAAAACAACATATTTGTCTTTTTGCAAACCATCAAATTGTAAGTCAAAATGATTAATCTGGAGAGATTCCACAAAAGATTAAACTAAATTTTCACCACCCTTACATAAAAATATTAAATCATCTATAAACTTATTATATAAAACAACATGATCCCTAAAAAATTCCAATTTATACAAAAAATCATTTTCAAATAACCCCATGACCAAATTTGCATACTTGGGTGCAAAAGATGCACCCATGGCTGTTCCTTGCATTTGTTGATAAATGCAGTCATTAAACTCAAACAAATTGTGAGTTAAACTAAAATATAATAATTCTATAACAAAAGTACTAACTGGACTAGTACCCCTCACAACCTGATGTCAGTGTCTCATCAGACTCTGATGATGATGGTGGCCATACTGAGACACAGGTGGGGTTGTCAATGGCTGAATCTGTCCCAGAGGTTGACATCCCTCTTCTGCCCCCATTGTCAGTATGCCCACACATACCCAGTCCCCAGATACCACAGATATTGAACAGTCAGAGGGTGGACACATTGAACAGGGAAGTGTGGCAACTATGGCTTCAGTGAGTGTAGACACTGGCCATACTCAGAGAGCTAATGATGGTCCACACAGGCAAATTGACAGGGGTTCTTGTAGGAGGTCTGTTGTCTGTCCACCACCTTTTCTGGTGTCATATCTCAAGTCACTCAATGTATGTTTCGAGCCATCATGGAGGCACAGGCACATTCTGAACAGAACACCAGACGTATGCTTAGGGTTATGGATGCAGCACAGTCCGACATCTGTGAATGCCTCCACCACACTGGGGACACCCTGGATCAGTTCACTGATGCAGTGAACAGATGGTGGGCTGAGACAGTGTCTGTCTTGGACTGCACATTGTCTGTGCTGGAACATCTAGCCGGAGTTGGGTGTTGAACCCATGGACATAGGTCAGCAATACCAGCTGCTGAGAGTCCACATGGCTGTGCACAGTTATGTTCCCATAGTGGCAGTACCTCCAGCACTAAAGAGGGAAGTGTGTTGTCCACACCACAACATGGCAGGCCATGAGCACTTGATCCTGGGTGGTCCCGCAGGGGACATAGACCTAGCAGACAGCAGTCACTGTCTAGTACTAGCACAGCATCTGACCTTGGGCATGGTGGTGCCAATGCAACTCCTGGCAGAGCCAGTTCCCATGTTTATGGCCAGAGATGGTGAACACTCTACCATGTATGGTCCACAGCTGCCCAACATACACAAGGTAGCACTGGTCTTGGCTGTATACATGCACACACCTAAACATCACTGTCACATGCAGATCACCTACAGACACACATGGCACCTCTCCATGGTCCGTCTAACTCCCACCCCTTTCTGACTCACACACATGCTGTCAATTGTTTGGCACAGCCTAGACCTTCAGCACCACCACACCCTGTTCATGTTGTGACAAAGGGAAATACTGCCAGCCCAGCTATCTGGAATTTTGTAAATAATTCTGTGTCATTTGAAAATATCGATATGATTTATACAGAAGTGTGTGTAAAGTACTGAGCTAAAATTTAACCACAGCATGACCTATTGGAATACAACAGGAATGTGCCTGCACTATTGTGATTGTTTATATGTATATGTTTAATGGAAACTGGAACACAGGAGGTTAACTTGAAAAACTTCAGAGAAAATAGTTGAAATTAAATGGTTTCATAACCATGTAATAAAAGAGATGTTATCTCTCAGTTTTAGTGCAGTAGCAGACACAATGTCTAGAGTTAGAAGTTTTCTGTATTGTCTTAAAAGAAAAGTAATTACTAGGTTTAAGATGTAAAAGTGTTTTATTGTTTTATGACTTACAGGATCTGCAAACATCTGAGAGGTATGTATTTTTCTCAGGGAGATGCTAAAATTCTGTTAATTTCTGACAAAGGGGGTTTAGCTTGGGAAGTGAAGTCAGGTGACAAAAAGTTATGTCATCCAAGCTAACTCAGCAGTAATATTTGATATTAACTTAAGAACTCTCTGAGAGAGAGAGAGAGAGAGAGAGAGAGAGAGACTGTGTAATTTGTATTTTGTCTTTGACCTAACAGCTGGAGACATCCACTCAACTCTGCACTTGCCTTGCTGTAAGTAAGTTTTAGGGCATAGTTACCCTTTTAGATTCAGATAGAAATATAGTAAAGTGTAGCTTAGATTTTTTTATTTATCTGAGACTGTCCTGCAATGTTGTTTTAAATATTTCCTGTGATTTTGAACTCTGATATAACTGATTATTTACTTAGTACTGTCTTGCTCTTTTATTATTTATTATTAAATATATTTAAACCTTTCAATTGTGGGTGGTCCGTTTAGAAATATTTAAGTTCTTAGAGTACTTGCATATCTATTTGACGACACTCTACAGGCCACTCCTAAATAATCTTTCTCTTGGTCAGACTACCATTTGGATTAATAGTAACATTAAACGGTAGGATTGGACGCCCTTTGCTAAGGGCCTTAAAGTAGCTGATAAGATTTGGCTGGTGGCAGTGAAAACTACCTTATAGTCTGGGCCGAAAGGGACATAGCTAGTATACCTGTGCCAGCAGGATTAATAGTAACATTAAACAGTAGGATTGGACGTCCTTTGCTAAGGGCCTTAAAGTAGCTGATAAGAGTTGGCTGGTGGCAGTGAAAACTACCCTATAGTCTAGGCAGAAGGGGACATAGCTAGTATACCTGTGCCAGCCTTTCCCAGGTATGTGTGTGTGTGTTTGTATATAAATCAAATCTCAAGGAGTGTGTGTGTCAGCTACTTGGGCAGAAACACAAAGCACTGGTCGGAATGACAGGGTACTGGAGATCTTGGTTTGGCCACTCAGATGAGATCTCAGCCCTATAGCTGTGCCAGTTGGGGAGTCTTACTGGGGATTTGGAGAAAGAGGGAAAAACCAGCCCCATACTGAATGTGATCTATTTGTGCTCTTAAGGGAAATTGCACTTTACTGTGTGTGTACATCATACTCCCAGTGTGTATGTTCCCCACTGTTGCCAGTGGTGAGGATTGAGTTTCCTTGATTACTGGGCCAGTGCAGGGGCATCACATATTAACTGGTTAGCAGTGTTGGGATAGCCACATCACATATTAATTGGCTTGTAGTGGTGATCCACATATTAGGATTCAGTGGTGTGGATATTGAATTCCTATAGCCTGTAAACAGTGGTTACTAAGGAAGGTTTTTGTACTCGCAATCAGCTACACAGGGAACATTCAGAGTTTCATATCACAATTGTTTTATTTATTTATTTATTTTTGTTAGCTTACTTAGTCAGGGAGAGCAAGCACGCATTTCAGCAGAAGAATATGGCAAGCTGACAAGGAGCCTGTCAGCTGTGATGTGCCATGCTAAAGGACTGGTGCATGCTAACCTGACTAAAGCAGAAATGATTACAGCCTTGGGCACAACTGCATCACAGACTAGCAACAAGGAGGACAAGCAGGCTGGCCTTTGAGATGTACAACTCTCAGAAAATGGACAGTTCAACCTTTCCACAGAGGACTTAAAAATCCATCTGGAGTTAGAGACTTGAACTGGAGGCCAAACATTTGGAAATAGAAGCAGCAAAGAGACTGAGATGTCTGGAAGCTGAGGACAATAAGAGACAGAGGAAACATGAAAAGCAGATGCTGACTCTTTGCCAGAGTCATGGAGGTAGTGGGGAAGGGAATAACTAAACCCCAGAAGCGACAAAGGCTGGTAAATTTCTTCCACAATTTACAGAGGGGGATAATTATGATAGTTTCATTCATATGTTTTAAAGGGTATGTAAACAGTATAATGTGGACTAAGAGCTCTGGGTAAGGTTCCTGACCCCCTTACTCCATGGTAAAGCTGTAACTGCTATTTATAAATTGTCTGATACTGATTGCTTAAATTATAATACTGCAAAAAACTGTCTTTTGGAGTGCTTTAAGTTAACAGCTGAAGCTTATAGGAAAATGTTCCTTGAGCATAGACGCATGGCAGATGAAAGTGTTTTTGAATATATTGCTGAACTAAGCACTTATTTTCACAGGTGGGTGAGTGGCTGTCAGGTCACCACTTTTGAAGGGCTGGCAGACCTTCTGGTGAGGGAACAAGCCCTTAGCACTTTGCCTGAGGACATGATAATCGGGTTAGCTAATAGACAATGCAATACTGCAGATAAGTTGGGGAAGAAGGGAGACCTATACCTAGCAAGTAGGGCATCACTGCACAGGAAAGGGACACCCAGGGCTGCTCATGGGTCAAAGGGAACCCATGGTTGGTAGCCCAGACCACCCCAACAGAGTTCACCACTAGCAGGGAAGCCACTAGTCCAGGTACATGTCCAGGACCAAAGGTTAAATGCTTTAAAGGCAACCAGTGGGACCATGCAGCATATAGATGTCCATGGAAGCAAGGTGGGGAACAAAAGGTGGGAGAGCTAGTAAGTGGAAATGACAAAATGCCAGCAGTAAGTTGTCTCGAGACAACAAGGATACCCAACTACCACAAGAGGTTATATCCTATCTTGGTGGATAGGAAAGAGACTACTGCTAAGAGAGGCATAGCCTAAGACCTAACCATTCTGAATCCTGCAATGGTTAAAGAGGAACACTACTTGCTTGGACAGTCTACTCCAGTCAGAGCTTTATGAGGGACCCCATTCCAAATACCTTTGGCTAGGATTCACCTTGACTGGGAGGGTGGAAAAAGAAGCAAGCAAGTAAGTGTATTTGAGGATATCCCTGCAGATGTCCTAATAGAGAATGATTTTGATAATGCAGTACTTTGTGTGCATGCAGTTACATATAGTCAGGCTTGGAGACAAGCACGTGGGTCTGGTAACCCTGGGGAGACCCAGACAGACCACACACTTGCAACCAGGACTGGTGAGGTGGTTACTTCAGGGAGGGAGCTATTCAGCAGCTGTGAGACTGAAGGTGAGCCACAGCTGCTTGTGGGTATTGATGTTCCCTTGGACAGAGTGACTGCAATAGCAGAGGTGAGTGGTAGTACAATGGCTGACAGTGAGGCATCGCTGTCTGAGGATGCCAGACTTGCTGTGGAAGGGGAGCTGGGAAGGGTTACAAAGAGAGATATGAGACAGGCTCAGCTCTCAGACCCCACATTATAAGGCCTGAGTGGGGTAGCCAGTGAGGCACCTGATACTCGAGAGAAAGAGGAATCTGTATACTGGGACAAAGGGTTACTGTAAAGAGAGTGGACCCCTGAAGGAGGGCTAGAGGGTGAGAGAACACAGCAGTTGGTAGTACCCAGAGCCTACCATCTGGCACTTCTAGCCATAGCCCATGATATTCCCTTTGCAGGTCATATGGGCATAAAACGTATGAAGAGACATATTATGCAGAACTTTTATTGGCCTGGGATTTCTAGAGATGTAGCAGGGTACTGCAGGACCTGTGAGCAGTGCCAAAAGGTAGGCAAGGCAGAAGACAAGGTAAAAGCTCCTTTGATGCCTTTGCCTGTGATTGAGGATCCATTTCAGAGGGTAGCTATGTATATTGTGAGGCCTCTGAGTACCCCAAGTTCCACAGGGAATAAGTATATCTTAATGGTAGTAGATTATGCTACCAGAAATTCTGAGGAAGTGGCATTGTCCTGCATTGAGGTAGAAATGGTGGCAAATGCTTTATTAGAGATTTTCAGCAGAGTAGGTTTGCCAAAAGAAATAATGTCAGAGGTGCCAATTTCACATCAGACCTGCTGGCTTGTCTATGGAAGTACTGTGGGGTGAAGTGCGTCTATATCAGAAGACTGAATGCAAAAAATAGCAAACGCTCTTCTATCGAACTTAAAAATGCAAAACTTTAAAATGTTGAAGGAACAGATCAGCTAATTTTTTCCCAGGGAAAAAATTCACTGATCCAAAAAAAAAAATGTACAGGCAAAATAAACTGGGAGGCTTCTCCCCTACACCCCCAACTTAAATATACCAACTCCGAGATTGCACCACAGTGGAGAAAACAGCAAAATCCAGAGAATGGCCCATCGATTTTTTTCTCTGGGAAAAAAAATCGATGTTCAGTGCCTTCGACATTTTCAGGTTTCACGTTTGAAAGTTCGATATAAGAGCGTTCGCTAATTTAAGCATTCGCTCTTCTGATAGGAACCCGGGTGAAGTACCTAAAGACCATCCTCTACCATCCCCAGACTAATAGTCTTGTTGAGAGGTTAAACTCTACGCTCAAGATGATGCTACGGGCATTTGTAGGCCAGTTCAAGATGGAGTGGGACAAATATTTGCTCCACCTATTGTTTGCTTACACAGAAGTGCCCTAGGAATCTACAGGTTTTTCACCCTTCAAGTTGCTGTATGGGCATAGGGTGAGGAGACCTCTAGATTTGATTTGTGATGAGTGGGAGGGTGAGTGTGAATCCAACAAGGAATCTGTTCTGGCATATGTAATAAACCTCTGAACAAGGCTCAGAAAACTCATGGGCTTGGCCCAGGAGAACCTGGCAGAAGCCCAACAGCAGTAAAGGGTTTGGTATGACAGGAATGCTCAAGCCGGAGAGTATGCTGTAGGGCAGCAAGTTATGGTTCTTATTTCTGTCAGACACAACAAGTTGCAGGCAACCTGGGAGGGACCCTTCAAGGTGGTAAGGAAGGTCAGTGATTTTAACTACATGGTATAACTGCTAGGCAGGAGCATAAATTGTACCATGTTAACATGAGGAAACCTTACCAGGCTAGGGAGGCCCTTGTGCTGAGTATTTGCAGTGGATGGCACTGGATGGCAGGAGGAGTCTGAGGGAGATCTAGTGACTGATCTCCTCAATGAGGCTCACACTGACACCTCAGTGGAAGGGGTAGCAATGTCCCAGTAGCTATCCCCTACCCATGTTTGAGAAATCTGAGCAGTTTTACAGATGTTTGGGGACATGTTCACTGGGAAACCAGGGTGCACTCACCTGGTGCAGCACCATGTGTATACAGGATCCCAAAGGCCTATTAAGCAGGCCCCTTATAGTGTGCCTGAGAGAGTCAAACAGACTGTGAGAGAGGAGATACAGGAAATGTTGGAACTAGGGGTAGTCCAGGAGTCCAGCAGTCCCTGGGCCTCCCCAGTGGTGCTGGTACCAAAGAAGGATGGCAGCACCAGGTTTTGTGTGGACTACAGGAAATTAAATAGTCAGATAGAGTCAGATGCTTACCCCATGCCTAGGACAGATGAAGCCCTAGAGCAGCTGGATGGGGCTAAGTATATTACCACTAATGATCTTACCAAGGGTTATTGGCAGGTGCCCTTTACTCCCAGTGCTAGAGAGAGGTCAGCCTTGGTGATTCCTTTCGGCTTGTATGAGTTCACGAAGATGCCCTTTGGGATGAAAAATGCCCCAGCAACTTTCCAGAGGCTGGTTGATCATATCCTAGCAGGAGCAGGAGATTTCTCCCTTGCTTACCTGGATGAAATTGCCATCTACAGCCATTCCTGTCAAGAGCACCTTCAACATGTCAGGGAGGTGTTGGGCAGACTACAGAGAACAGGGTTGGCCATTAAACCTAGTAAGTATCAGGTGGGTATGGCAGATGTCTCCTATCTGGGACATAGAGTGGGGTGTGGTAAGATCAGGCCAGAACCTGCCAAAGTGGAAGACATTCAGGTATAGCCTACCTCTGTTACCAAAAAGCAGGTGAGGACATTCTTAGGGACAGCAGGGTACTACAAAACATTTGTCCCCAATTATAGTACCATAGCTACTCCCCTCACAGACCTGACAAGGAAAAACAAACTAGACAAGGTAATGTGGACCCCAGCATGGAAGCAGGCATTCCAGAAGCTTAAAGGAACTTTGGGAGGACCCCCTGTGTTAGCCAGTCCAGATTACAGCAAAGAAGGTGTTGTGCAGGTGGTTGCTTCATCCATGGGTGGGGGCTGTACTTAGCCTGGTCTCCTCAAATGGAGAAGAGCACCCAGTGGTATATCTCAGTTGTAGGCTCCGACCCAGGGTAGAATGTTATGCAGCTGTAGAAAAGGAATGTCTAGCCATAGTGTGAGCACTACAGAAGTTTTAGCCTATGGCTACATCAAGCCAGCCAGCAAAATGCCAAGTTACTAAAGTGAAGCTTAGGGTTCAAAGCATATGATATGACAGTGCAGCACCACAGTGGGGCTAGCAATGCCAACGCAGATGGGATCTCAGTACAGGGAATGGGGTAATGTATTCCCAGATAGCCCCAACCTTCTCAAGCAACATTTTTCAAGCGTCACTTGAAAAACTAGCTAGAGTTTTCGGGGGGAAGAAGTGTGACAAAGGGCAATACTGCCAGCCCAGCTATCTGGAATGTTGTAAATAATTCTATGTCATTTGTGAATATTGATATGATTTATACAGAAGTGTGTGTAAAGTACTGAGCTAAAATGTAACCACAGCATGCCCTATTAGAATACAACGGGAATGTACCTGCACTATTGTGACTGTTTAGATGTATATGTTTAATGGAAACTGGAACACAGGGGGTTAACATGAAAAAAATTCAGAGAAAATAGTTGAAATTAAATTGTTTTATAACCACTTAATAAAATAGATATTATCTCTCCGTTTCAGTGCAGTAGCAGACACCTTGTCTAGAGCTCAAAACTGTTTGTATTGTCTTGAAAGAGAAGTAATTACTAGGTTTATGGCATAGAAGTGTTTTTTTTTGTTTTGTTTTGTTTTATGACTTCAAGGCGCTGCAAACGTCTAAGAGATATCTATTTTTCACATGGAGATGCTAAAATTCTGTAGTTTCTGACAAAGGGGGTTTAGCTTGGGAACTGAGGTCAGGTGACAAAAAGGATGTCATCCAAGCTAACCCAGCAGTAATATCTGGTATTAATTTAAGACCTCTCTCAGAGAGAGACTGTGTATTTTGTATTTTGTCTTTGACCTAACAGCATCAGCTGGAATCATCCACTCACCTCTGCACTTGTCTTACTGTAAGTTTTTAAGGCATAGTAAACTCTTTCAGATTCAGATAGGAATATAGTAAAGTTTAGCTTAGATGTTTTCTTTATTTATTTGAGACTGACCTGCAATGTTGTTTTAAATATTTCCTGTAATTTTAAACTCTGATGTAACTGATTACTTACTGAGTATTGTTTTGTTCTTTTATTATTTATTATTAAATATATTTAAACCTTTCAATTGTGGCTGGTCTGTTTAGAAATATTTAAGTTCTTAGAGTACTTGCATATCTATTTGACGACACTGTACAGGCCACTCCTAAACAGCCTTGCTCTTGGTCAGACTACCATTTGGATTAATAGTAACATTACACAGTAGGATTGGACACCCTTTGCTAAGGGTTTTAAAGTAGCTAATAAGAATTGGCTGGTGGCAGTGAAAACTACTTTATAGTCTGGGCAGAAGGAGGCATAGCTAGTATACCTGTATTAGCCTTTCCTAGGTGTGTGTGTGTGTGTGTGTGTGTGTGTGTGTGTGTGTGTGTGTGTGTGTGTGTGTGTGTGTGTGTGTGTGTGTGTGTGTGTGTGTGTGTTTGTATATAAATCAAATCTCAAGGAATGTGTGTGTCAGCTACTTGGGCAGGGACACAAAGCACTGGTTGGACAGACAGGGTACTGGAGATCTAGGTTTGGCCACTTATCTGAGATTCTAACCCTATAGCTGTGCCAGTGGGGAGTCTTATATGGGGATCTGGAAAAAGAGGGAGAAACCAGCCCTTGAGTGTGATCTCTGTGTGCTCTTAAGGGAAATTGCACTTTACTGTGTGTGTACTTGCCATCATCCCAGTGTGTACGTTCCTCACTGTTGCCAGTGGTGAGGATTGAATCTCCTTGATTACTGGGCCAGTGCAGGGGCATCACATATGTGATGATACCTGTGCCACATCCCTGTCATCTTTGCCATCAATGTAGGGAAATGAAGCTATGTGTCTGATGCACAGGGTGACTACATTACTTGACATGTATGTGTATAATGCAGTATTTTTTGCCATACCACTTGTTGTGGTTGTGGTACACACCAGATACTGTATGCTGGGATGTGTCAAGACTAAGCAACCAAACTTTGTGTACCTTATGTTGTATGATGTTGTATTGTTGTAGTGTTACAGGATGACATGTGTCTCATGGACCTATGTATGTTTCGATTTCAGGAGATTAAGAGAATAATCTATGGACACATGGTGGCAATACAACAGCACAGGATGGCATGGCAACACAGAAGAAATATGACATCAGCAAGGTACGGCAGTATACGTGCATGGCTCCCTAGGTGCATATGTCTGTAACCGTCTAACAGGGACAATGGGGTCAGTCTGTGTAATCATGCATTCATACCTAGTGATAAGATCTGCTGCCCTTGATACATGTCACCTGGGCTCTCTGAGCATATATCTACAAGGTGTGGTGGTAGAGATGACACATCTACAAATAGCCTGTGTCTGAATGTTATGTTCCCAGGGTTTGAGTCTCAGACACCTGCTTATACACCAGCTGACATACCAGTCTGTACATGGTGTACACATTTGGCAGCATGCCCTGCTGCCGTAGTCAGCAGGGACATGGCTAGGGGTACATCAGGGCATACAACACCCAGACTAAACCAAGCCATCTCAATGTAATTGCCAGTTCAGGTAACATATACAAAGCACCCACTTAGGCATCCATGATACTGTCAATGTGGGGGGTCACTATTTGGCCCACTGATGGGACATCCAACTCCAGTAGCTGTTCTGTAAGCAGCAGTGCTCAACAGAGCACAGTTGTTGGTCCTCTACTGCTTGGACTGCATGTCTCCACAGTACACGTGGGTACTGACTGTGGCTAACAGTGTTGGCTGCTGCCTGCTACTAGTCAGCACTTGTACAGTCACTGTGTTATGTTGGTATTTTGCATGACGGTATTACAAATACATGTCTGGTGACATAATAATGGCCATAAACTGTAATCGAATATATATGTACTATTCTTTCCATCGGGGATATCTATGTCCCCAGTTAGTAGCACGGCAGTCCCTACATATGCTGTACATGTGTTGGGATGACAGGTAGCCACACAGACCTGGCCATACAGGTGTACAGCTCATGAGCCACACATCCACATGTCTATACAGTGGTATGGCAGGATTCATATGGCATAGCTGTGGTCACAGTAACCAGTAGGTGACATACCCATACCCTCCATATACTCTTCCCTCGGCATGCTACTATCTGACTACAACATCTATGTGTTAACGTACTTTCCAAACTGTTTTGACACATGCATACAACAGTATGGCCCCTTACAGGGTCCTATCACATTATCAGTATGTGCTCATAACTGTTCATCTGCAATAAGTGTCAGTGCTGCGTGTGCCATTCAGTGTACTCATAGGAGATCTGTGGCATGCATACAGGACAATGTGTGACCCCGCTTGATTGCATATGCTGTCTATCTCTAGGAAGCATAGTAGATGGATTAGTCACCCTAAAGACATTAAGCCACTATGTGACTTTAATAGTACATGCTTGTTGGTGACATTTGTGTAGCAGACATAATGCACCCTTAACCAGACCCTCCATTCTTCTATGGTACAGAGAGCACCTCAGTGCTCACATGCCATCTGTATGATTGGCTGGGTGGATGTCATCTCAACACTGGGGGTGTGGCTGCATCTCCTGTGGATGTGGGCAATATGCACTGCTCCTGTGATAAGAGTAGTGATGTCTCAATTGTGATGGCTGCATGGCCATCATGCTAGTGATGTGCACATCTCCTATTGCTCTGTGACATGATGTACAATGCTGTCACCGTCTGACATACACACACAGCCACATTCAGGGTAGCAGGTAGTAATTCAACTCACTGCATACAGGACACACCATGTGCACACATAGTGCATGTTGGCTGCATGCACAGTGAAAACCTACCTATGTAGTGCTACACAGTACAGAGGACAATACTGAATGCACATACCATGCCTCATATCTGCTAGTACTATCCATGTAGGGCACATAATTCTTGTTGATATAAGCAGGCCATGTTGTGATCATTCATTTTGGAGGCCACATCACCCACAACCCATAAAATAATGCAAGACCCTATCAATGTGTATGTTACAAAGGTTATCATATCTATGCAGTATGGATACACACACACACACACACACACACACACACACACACACACACACACACACACACACACACACACACACACACACACACACACACACACACACACACACACACTTTGAGATATGATTTATATACAAACACACAGACACTACTGGGGAAGGGTGGCACAGGTTCACTAGGTATGCCCCTCCTGCCCAGGCTCTGCCATCAGAACCCCTAATATCAATAAAAAGGCCCTTACCAAAAGGTGTCCAATTATTACTGTGCAATATTATTATCCAGTTAGTAATTGTGACCAGAACTTTTCAGGCTTATTGGAGTGGCTTTGCACAGTATCACTATATACATGCAATGTACTCTAGAGCTTAAATTATCTCTACACAAAACAGCCACATTTGAAAGGTTTAAAAATATTTAATAATAAGTAATAAAAACACAAGACAATACTTCTTACTACACCATGCTAGTCAAGAGTTCAGACATCACAAGAAAATGCTTAAAATAATACTGTAGAATAGTTCTGACATAAATATAGAAAACAGAGAGACTAAACTTACTATTTCTATCTTTTCCTAAGAGCAATCACAGTTCTGGTGAGTTGTCAGTTCTAAAGACAAATGCAAAATGTTCTCTCTCTCTCTCTCTCTCTCTCTCTCTCTCTCTCTGAGATAGTCTTTTAAACTGATAATACATCACTGTTGACTCATTTTAGATTGCATCATTCTTCTCTTGTTCCCAGGCTAACAAAAACTCTGAGTTTAACATATCTTTGATCTTGCACCTGGTCAGGAAACTACAGCTATTAAAGACATTATATATGTAAAATCTAGCAATTAACTCTTATCAGCTTTTTTCCAGCAGAGTGCACTGTTGTTACATTTTTGACGTTCAACATTTAACACAGTTTTCTTACATTTAAGAGTACAAGCCTGTGGCTTATATTAATATTTACAAATGACAGAATTATCTACAAAATTCTAGCTAGCTAGGCTGGCAGCCTTCATACAGGGATGTCTCTATAAACGTTCCTTTGTATATATATATATATATATATATATATATATATATATATATATATATATATATATATATATATGGGTCTACTATGGTTGATTGAAAACTCACATGATTGAAAATTAAATTATTAGGACCACTTCACTGAAAGCTCACTTCAGTGAAAACTCACTTGACTGAAACTCATTTCATTGAAAGTTATAAATGGCCTTTTCCCCACTGTAGTGTGACCCTGGAGTTAGTATATAAAGTAAGGGGGTTATATATATTGGTTATATATTCTCTTTTGGAAACAGTTATTTATTGCACTTGTAAGTATCACTGTGTATAGTTTAAAATGTTTATAATATGTGGGGGCTACGCCCCCCCACCCCTCCAGGGTCGCACAACAGTGGGAAAAAGGCCATTTATAACTTTCAACGAAATGAGTTTCAAAGAAATGAGTTTTCAGTGAAGTGGTGCTAGTAATTTCATTTTCAGTCAAGTGAGTTTTCAATCAACCATAGTAGACCCATATATATATATATATATATATATATATATATATATATATATCTCAGTATTGTATGTATTTTGGGTATATACTGCTACATACACTACTCATGTGAGTGGGGGATAGGGACAGACAGAATATATACATAGTTATCTGTATGTACAGACGTATTTTCACACAGCAGGTCTTTGTGATGCAGACGCAACAGAACTCCGCTCAAGTTAGCTAAGTGTAGGAGCATGCCCAAGTGGGACTGTCAGTACTTACAAGGTGACTCCAGGCCAGAGCTACCTGTACTCCAGTCTAGGATTTTGTGTGCTACAGCTATTGGCAGCTGCATCTGTTTCCACAGTACAGTACTTCCCTGAACCTGTCCACAGCATTCCCCAGCTGTCTACTGTACTTAATATGTGACTGGGGTACATAATGTAACACCACACAGGGTGACAGTCTGCATACCTCTTGCTGTACATGTTTTTGCAGAAAGTCTAACATTTCACTCCATATGTCTGGTCTGTTCTTCGTACATTTGTGGTGTTCCGGTAACTTATTGTATAATGCACTCACTGAATAGTACTATCTACAGACACAGCTGAGTGATGGACTTTACATCCTACAGAAATTCTGTTGTGATGCAACCCGCTGTTATACTAGCCACCTTCTAGGATAATCAGAACATGTGTAATGTTTGTCTGTAGTTATAGCCCTTTGCCCCCCCCCCCATTCTCTCCGACTTTGTCCTGCTTTCTTGCAGTAACAGATTGCAGGGTATGACAGTCTGTGGGAATACCACAATATGACTACCTCACATGCAAAAGATGTGGATGCTGCCAGATTCAAACCATCACCATCACCCATGCTAACATCCCTAGCCCACTGAGTCACACAGGCCACCAAATGGAAATGTGTCATTCATCACACAGTCAACAGTATATTGACATACATTATCATCCCTGAATTACATGTGACATCCAATGTGTGCCCAGGTTCTATGACACAACCCTGAGGTTAGGTGGTCTGCTGATATGTCATTGCTGATATACTGTTAGAGTAATTGTATGGGAACACTGATATGATGGGGGTGGGGGATGGGCAGCCCATGATCTGTTGACATAGACAGTTGTGTGACTGTCATGTGACCCCACTGTTTACAATCTCCCTTGACTAATGTAGTGGATATTCCAGCCATGTGGCCTAGTGAATATTATGGAGCACATACTATTGGACTGGGTACCTGTTGTCCCATGTGACTATTAGATCTTTTCAGGTAGCCCAGTAGCCCACTATATTCCCTTGCATACATGCGGTAGGTCCATACATATGCTACCATAATCTAGTACCCCTTACAAGTGGTGTATCAGTGAGTGACATTCCTTGCGAATGCAACAGTTGTTCGGGGCTGACTCTGAGGCACACAGCACAGCCAATACATGGTTAGGTACAGGTTGTGTGGGCTGGCTGGCATCATTTTTACTATATGTATGCAAGTCAGAGTGAGGTGTCAGTCCTTAGGGCCCTAGGTTGTCAGTGCATGTGCTATGTGTTATCTCTTAGCCAAGGCCAAAGCATACTAGGCACACCTATGTCTGCCTACAGGGATATCCTCAGGGGGTTCTTCCTCCGAGTCCTCTCGTGGTTGTAGCTGTGAGAACCTAGGCAGTGGTGGGGGGCTGAGAGTCTGCAGCTGTTTCCACAAGATCATTTTGTGTAGCATGGCACATACTGGGAACATCTGTGCACAGGTGGCTGGAGAGTACTGCAGGGGTCCACCAGATATATCGAGGCACCAGAACTGTGACTTCAGCATCCCAAACACATGCTCTATGATGTTCCTAGTTTGTGCATGTGCCTCATTATGGTGCTCTTCGGTGGGTGTGTGCATTTCTGATGGATGTCATGATCAATGGTTCCACTGCGTATCCAGCATCCCCCAGTAAATGGCCATGCAGGATGTCCCCTCTAGCAAACATCTGGTACTGCTGTGATGCATGCCAGATATGGGAGTTGTGATAACTGCCAGGGCTACCAGCACACAAATTCATGATAATGCCCTGGGCATGGCCCATGACTTGGCAGTTGATGGAGTGCAGTTGACGTAGATTCTATTCTCCTCACCGGGTGATGCCTTGATGTGTACATGAGTGCAATTTATGACACCCAGTACCTCAGAGTAGTGTGCTACATGGTAGAAGTGTTGCATATTGCTGGCCACCGCCTCAGGGGAGAGGGGAAAATAAATAGGCAGTGGTGGAGTACCCTGGATGCTGATGTTTGCGAGATCCCAATCATGTCCCCAGTTGGTCTTTCGATAGTACCTGTGGCTAGTATTCTTAGAGCTATGCATACCTTTGTGTTCACTGGGATGGGTTCCCCTTTGTTGGTTCTGAGTCTGAGCTGAGGGCGGCACAGCTCAGCAAGTTGTTGTAGTATGTCCCTGTCCACCCTATACTGTTCTACAACTTCCAGCTCATCTAGCTCCTGGAAGGTTACGCTGGGCCTGAACACTCTTCTCCTTCTCAGTCTAGGCCTATTGTTAACATCAGCAGCAGCAGCATTGACCTCAGGATTTAGCACATACAGATGTAGCAGACTTGCAGCAGCCCCTAGCATTCCTTCAGTTAAAATTCCCAAGTCTGTACTCCACTGGTGCATAGTTTGGTGGAGAAATCAGATTGTAGGGTGCGTGCAACCTTTATTGGGCTCTGCTGTAGGTGTAGGCTGTGTGATTGGCTATCTATGATGCATTCCACCTGACAAGTACATCTTTAAGAACATTTAATGACTCTATATTAAGTAAGTCAGTGATTAATATATCGTTGGCTTTTGGATACACGTAGCACCACGCCATGCAAACAGATGGAAACAAGAGCTGCAAAGGTAAACAAAGCTCAGTAGTCATTGTAAACACCCCTCCCCCTAACAGGGCATGCTGTGCAAACACACTGAAACATGCTCCTCGAAAGTAAACAAAGCTCAGCATCCAGCGTACACCCCTGCCCTGCTGAGTACAACTTCACACCGCACAAACAGGAGCACCAATGAGCTTACAAGTCGTCAGATACCACCGTGTTGATGTCAGCTACTTTTTCTATGGACACCGACACAGTTCTATACCTACATGGAAGGGATATGCAGGCACAGATACCCATTTGTGCTATTCAGTAACCCCAACTCATTTGCTTAGGGTTCCGTGCACACAGCCTGGAAACTACATGGTTCCAGGCCCTACCTCATTAGCAGCGGCACCATTTCACCATTGTGGATACTCCATGCAGGGTCCCATACTATATTTCTACCACATAGTATGAAATTTGTTTTTTCCACTTTTTTTTTTTCATAACTTTATGGCTGCGCACTGTGGCACATTGTGCAAACATAACCAGATCATTAAAAAAAATAAAAAAATTTTAACTTATTTCGCTTATGTTTTTGGAAACACGGTGGAAAGTTTTGCACATATCTGCGTCTGCTATGCTATTTCTCTCCATCTGACTACACTTTTACAACTCTTGTTTTATGTTTAAAATCCTGTACACAGACTTTTTCCATGTACACTATGGACACCAACATGGGGTCTGCAAGACTGCCTCTCTGCTTGCTGGATCACTCTACCTCTCTAATTTGCATGAAATTCACCTCCTTATGAGGTGATATGCATGCCACGGATACTTACATAATGGCGCATATGTGCATGCCAGCTAGCTCTGTTTACTGGATTGCAAACCTGCTTGCTTTCATGTAAGCAGCATGCCACAATGCCTACATGGTAAATAATATCATGTAGGCTCTATTAAATTCCCCTTCCATCCTTCTAATTCATGGAGCTGGGCTAACAGACATATTCACTGACATGACTATCGTTTTCTATTGTGTCAATTGCTGTAGTGTTATCTGACATAAGCTGTAGCTGTTCTGTAAACTAGGAGCACACTTAGCTACAATAGGTTTGTTCTGTCATAAATCTTTTGCAGAACATTTTTAAAGTGGCATAAAAAATTCAATCTTAACTTTAATAATGAACGCAGAGAAAGACAAAATGACTATTTTATTCCTTATGGCTGAATGAGTTTGGATACTGTCAAAATACCTAAATGTTGAAGGTTGAACCCCCCCACCCATGGAGGGAGATGGGGATGCTTATTCTGACACTGAATCATGGTGCTTTGAGAAACAGTTTGTTTGATGAAACAATGAGTATCCCTTAAAAAACACAGGGAAACATAATGAGACATGCATTGATAACCAAGTGAGGAACAGATTTTCAGATATAACAGACACATGCCTCCTTAAAGATTCAAAGTTGAAATGGGTATTCCTGGAAATCCAGGTCTATAGGAAGGCCTGAAACAGAATTTTGCAGTATACCTTAAGAATGGGACATGCTAGTTGACAGGAGTACAAAATGCAAAATTATTTCAGACATTGCGCAATGTCTGGGTTTTTATATATATATATATATATATATATATATATATATATATATATATATATATATATATGGGTCTGCTGCTTAACATCGAAAAGACACTTCTCTGAAATTAAGCAGTAGACCCACACTTCAGCGAAAGTCCACTTAAACGAAAGTGCACTTTCGCTGAAGTCTACTACCCAAAACAAAAATTAAAACACTAAAACATGTTTTTGCAGGGGGGCAAGCCCCCTGCACCCCCCACACCCCCCTTACTTAAATATACCATCTCCGAGATCGCACTACAGTGGGGAAAAGGGAATATTCCCATTCCACGCTGTAGTGTGACTGTCGAAGTCAATGTTCGAAGTTTCACTACTTCGAACAAGTGGACTCGGTGAAGTGGAGTTCGAAGTAGTGAAACTTCAAACATATTGATGGAACCCATATGTATGTATATATATATATATATATATATATATATATATATATATATATATATATATATATATATATATATATATATATATATATATATATATATATTATATATATATATATATATATATATATTTATTGTATATATATATATATATATAGAGAGAGAGAGAGAGAGTTGTAATGAATACTTGTAGGTGAATTCGATCAAAAGACAAAACATCAAACAAACTCGTCAATTACCATTAATCACCACTAAAATCATTGAGAAAAGTAAAGACAAATGTAAACCAATAGATTACATTTCCAGTTACCAAAAGTAAAACAAAAAAAAATTTTTTACAGAAATTTAATATACTATCTCTAGTTTTGCACAGACTTGCAGAAAGGGCAAAATCCCATGAATTAAGTAAGGGTTGATCTAATGAACTCTGACCGTTACATAATTGACCAACTGTACAACTGATGAAAATATTTGTTTCAGCATACAATGAAATGCATGCAGCGTTAAATCAGATAATGTATTTATATGCATGTTATGTGTGTGTGTATACGTATGTGTATTTATACTGTATATATATATATATATATATATATATATATATATATATATATATATATATATATATATAAAATAATATAATGCACACACACACACACACACACACACACACACACACACACACACAGACGGGGGAATTGAATATTATCAAATCCTTCTTTGGGGGACTGCACAGATGGTCAGCAGGTGAGCATAATTCTCTGGGTTGGGAGATATGCCTCCTCCCCCACAGTGTGCAATCTCAGAGTCAGTATATAATTAGCCTGGGGTTTGGGGGGTGCAGGGAAGTTTGCCCCCCTGCAAAAACAATTTTTTTTCTATTTTTTGAACTTTTGCTTTGCATGTGCTGAGATTGTTGCTTGGTTCATGTGTTAATAGCATGTCAGTATTTACAAAGTCAATGTTTTCTGGTTGATGTTGTGAATGTTGACATTTGGATGTTATGATGAAATTCAGTACATCCATTTATAAATATATATATATATATATATATATATATATATATATATACACACACACACACACACACACACATATAAATATATATATATATATATATATATATATATATATATATATATATATATATATATATATATATACACATACATACATAACATACACAAACACAGAGAACAAAGTGCCACATCACTGTCTCATAAGAAGTGTAGTGGCAGACAGCACAGTAAAGTGCCATCTCAATTTACTATATAAACAGTAAGGAAGAGGGGAGATAGGAAAGTTGGAAGAAGACAAATAGCCAGCAGAGGAAAAAATAATGGCAACTATAACAAGTGACACTTTTTGTTGGAAGAACATGTTTTGTGGGAAAAAAAAACTTTCATTTGCAATATAAGATGATGAAGGTTAGGTGTGGAAGGAAAGAAAGGAAGAAATAGTTGTGGGAGGAATAGAGAGAGAAAAAAATGTAGCATGAGCAAGCAAGCATAAAATGCAGGCAGAGGTAGACGGGGTGATATTGACACAAACTCTGGAGACAGCAGTGGATGGACATAGAGCATCTACAGCTTCTGATGGAAAAAAATGGGCAACAAAGAAGGTGTAGATTATGATATGTAAGGCAGGAGGACAGCTGGAGGGGGAAGGTAGGGCAGGATACAGGATGTCAGGCCTGCCAAGATGCCATCCAATCCAGGCATCATTTATCTCTGTGGTTCTAGTGAACTGAATGTAAGGGCTTGCCATTCATGCCACTCCACCTGCCACAGTAGGAGGAACTCCATGGTTCTGAGGTGGGAATCCAGCTATCACTGCATCTCAGATGACATCCTCTACAACTGCTGCCAGGAGATCACAGTAAGAGAATAGAAGTGTCCACCTCCTTCCAGAGAAGTACTGGCAGAGGCTACCGGTGAACTGTTCAGGACACCTTTAGCAGAGTAATCACCATTTCTCTGCTGAGAGGTCAGCCAGGTGATGTTCTGCAATCCAGTGACTGAGGCAATGGCTAACAGTGGCCAAGGTGATCACCACTTTTGTTGCACAACTACATCTGAACCTGCTGAAAGATGAGAAGAAAAAAGAGAACACATTAGTGCACACATGTTTAACATAATACTGTAGCTGTATAGAGCAATATTGCACAGCATATACAGACTACTGCCAGGAAAGGCAGTAGAAAGACCTCAGTATGCTGTTAAACATGTTAACAAAATACGGAAAAAATAAGGCTTACAGTAATGATTGCCTGTCTAAACTCTTCCTCAAACTCTTGAATCAGGGCAAGGTGGTAGAGCTAAAAACAGGGCAGGACATAGAGGGTGGCTGTCAGTAGGTGTGATCTGCAGGTGCCAATAGTGCAGGAGTGCAGCACCCACATTGCTTCATGAACCCTTGAGGATATAGTGGCTTCATAAATGAATGCCTAGACTTTATGGCTCATCTAAAGCACTTAGTGAGGTGTGTGTGTGCATGTTCACAATATAACTGCAGAACAGAAAAGAGTTATTTCTGACAGATCAGTGGTCTGTAGGTCTGCAGGGTCATCCCACTGCATGTCATTGTGTGAATGGCTACACTTCTCAGCAAAATGGGTGGTGTCACTGGCATCACTCTGCATCTTGGAAAGCTCATGCCAGGCATCCATTTTGAAGAGTGGGACAGCAGAGCAAGCAATCCTCAAAGATCTTGCTACTCCTGGGACATCAAGCAGAAGCCCTGCTGTTCTGAGTACCTGAGAAAGGCAGGTCCTCTTACAGAGGTTCATTCAAAGTGCAAAATGCTAGCCTCATATGCTTAGATACACATTCCTACATCACATGGCATGCATCATACCATTACATTAGGGAGTTACCAGATAAACATCTGTTATATAACGTTGTGCCACTGTGAGTAACACAGGCTCCATACATGAGCATAGTGTGCACGTATCCCTAGCCAAAGGTTGAGTATGGTAGTGCTAGACAGAGTGTCTAGCTCACTGTATTAGGGCGCTGATTCAGAGAGAGAGAGAGAGAGAGAGAGAGAAGTGGTAAATGTCCTTGTTAGCATAATGCTGGCTAATAGCCCTTATTACCGAGACATAAACCTCAGCACAATTTTTTGAGAGAATGCTTTAAAGGGATCATCTGTGGAATCGGGACTTTATGAAATGCAACTTTGGACTTTGAGATGGGGTACTGAAGGCAAACAAGATGTCTGGTAATATACATGCACTGTAGTCAACACCTTAGTGGAGGGCAGCAACATAGAAATAGAGGAAGTGATGTATGTGGATGTAGGAACGCAGCATAGTGGCATGACACTGTCATGTCCAGCTGTTGCGAGTCACATCATGAGCCACATACACTTCGGAAAATGCATACCACTAAGGATGTAATGTCATGTGTATAGGTTGAGGCATGGCAAGGCATTTCAAGGTTCAGGAGCAGGGTATACATAGCACTTCAGGGAGTCAATCCACTGCTGCAGAAAGGGGAGACATGATAACATACCCTGTGCTCCAGTGTATACAGGAAAGAGGGGTAGCCATAGCACTAAAAGGGACATATAACTTTCAAATGGAGTAAATGGACAGCACACATACATTCAGGATATCCACAGATGGTTATGGGATCTTGCCATGGGTCCATGAAGGAGGAAGTAGCTTTAAAAGCTCACCAGACAGGAGAATTAGGTGTTACTGCAGGCCCTCTTCACATATGACATGGACATCCTGGGTAAAGGAAAAAAGGGACAAGGTTTATCAGGACTAGATGTGATGGGGAGTGGTACAAGAGATCAGTGCTGAGGGTGACCATCATATGTCTCTGCAGACAGTGTGCATGTCAAGAACAAGGCATAGAACATTGCTAGGGACATGTCCAAAACAGGAGGTGAACCACAGCACAGAGGTGGCTAATAGAGGTGGACGAGTTTCTGATGTCCCTTTCTGGGGAGGGGGAGTGAAACTTCATACATTTTGATGGCTTAGATGTGGCAACTGGACTAGCAGTGATCATATGAGTATATGTGGGGGAATGCACCAAGTTATTAATAGCCATTATATGTCAATGTTCTGCAGGTGTGATATGACTATTCACAATGAGATTTATGTATATCTGTTATCCAGATACCTCTGGACTGTAAATGTAAAACCTATCACAACAAATTACGTATGCCCATATTATATTCGCATATTGTGTCATCTACCAGTATGCCTGCAAAGAAGGTAAAGGTAGCCACATCTGAGTGCTGTCACAATTTCTTTTTCATATCAGCAAGTCACCCATGGCTGACAATGATGGCAAAGTACACAAGGCACTGTCATTAAAATCAGTATCCTCTGTAAGGGACTCCTGTAGGGAATCCACATGCATCCTTTTGCATGAAGGCTTCAGGTAACCCTCTCCAGTGGAGTGTTCTGGAGAAGACTCTGAAGCTAATGGGGAGTCTGTCATGTTATCCTCCTCAAGGATTTGAGTGGCTGGCAGTCCTGATGGGGTGGAACATGAGGTACAAGGAATTGAAGGATTCCATGGATGTAAGGCTGGATCCAATCAGGGGAGGGAAGCTTGCTCTCTAGATTGAGAAACCACTCTCTCAAAGACCTCAAAAGCTGAAATAGATACTGAAGCCAACCGTATAGGATCCAAGGGTCAGAATGGGGGATGACCTCACAAATTCATTTGACTTAGCACTGAAGCTGGTGTCAAGCTATTCAGCACCAGGGGGAAGAGATGGCTATGACAGCTTCAGAGTCAACCACAATCCCTCAGCTCAGAGACCCACTGGAGTATGGGGCACTCAAAGTAAGAAAATAAAGAAACACATCATCTTTTAACTTTGTTGATATCTTCATTGTATGATTTCCTAACTACCACTACATCATCAGTGTATTCAATATTTGTTGTAAAAGAATCTATACTGAAATCCTGAAGCATTATCATGGATTATAAACAATAAGAGATTAATAGCTAAAACAAATAACATGGCAGAGTGTGGACAACCTTCTCATACCTTCTTCCTTCTTTCGGCTGCTCCCATTAGGGGTCGCCACAGCGGATCATCTGTTTCCATTTCTTCCTGTCCTCTGCATCTTGCTCTGTCACACCAATCACCTGCATGTCCTATCTCCCCACATCCATAAACCTTATCCTAGGCCTTCCTCTTTTCCTGTTACCTGGCAGCTTCATCCTTAGCATCTTTTTCCCAATATACTCTGCATCCCTCCTCAGCACAAGTCCAAACCAACTTAATCTTGCCTCTCTGGCTTTCTCTCCAAACTTTCCAGCCTGGGCTGACCCTCTAATATACTTATTCATAATCCTGTCCACCCTCGTCACACCCAGTGCAAATCTTAACATCTTTAACTCTGCCACGTTCAGCTCTGACTCCTGCCTTTTTGTCAATGCCACTGTCTCCAACCCATATAACATAGCTGGTCTCACTACCCTCTTGTAGACCTTCCCTTTCACTCTTACTGGTACTCGACTGTCACAAATCACTCCTGACAGTCTTCTCCATCCACTCCATCCTGACTGTACTCTCTTCTTCACCTCTCTTCCACACTAACCATTACTCTGAACTGTTGATCCCAAGCATTTAAACTCATCCACCTTCGCAACCTCTACTCCCTGCATCCTCACCATTCCTCTATCCTCCCTCTCATTCACACACATATATTGTGTCTTAGTCCTGCTGACCTTCATTCCTCTTCTCTCTAGAGCATATCTCCACCTCACCAGGGTCTCCTCCACCTGTTCCCTACTCTCACTGCAGATCACAATGTCATCTGCAAACATCATGGTCCACGGGGACTCCTGTCTGATCTTGTTTGTCAACCTGTCCATCTCCATTGCAAATAAGAATGGGCTCAGAGCTGATCCTTGATGTAATCCCACCTCCACCTTAAATGCATCCATCACTCCCACAGCAGACCTCACCTCCCTTCTTAACCTAGCTTCCACTACTCTTTCTCATAACTTCATACTGTGACTGATCAGTTTAATCCCTCTGTAGTTACTACAGCTCTGCACATCACCCTTATTCTTAAAAATCGATACCAAAACACCTTTTCTCCATTCCTCAGGCATCCTCTCACTTTCCAAGATTTTATTAAACAATCTAGTTAAAAACTCCACTGCCATTTCACCTAAACACCTCCATGCTTCCACAGGTATGTCATCTGGACCAACAGCCTTTCCATTCTTCATCCTCTTCATAGCTATCCTTACTTCCTCCTTGCTAATCCACTGCACTTCATGATTCACTATCTGCACATCATCCAACCTTCTCTCCCTCTCATTCTCTTCATTCATCAGCCCCTTACTCTTTCCATCTGCTCAACATACTCTCCTCACTTGTGAGTATGTTTCCCTCATTATCCTTTATCACTCTTACCTGCTGCACATCTTTACTAGCTCGGTCCCTCTGTCTAGCCAATCAGTACAGGTCCTTTTCTCCCTCGGTGTCCAACCTTTCATACAACTCTTCATACGCCTTATCCTTAGTCTTCGCCACCTCTCTCTTTGCCATGCACCTCATCTCCTTATACTCCTGTCTTCTTTCTTCATCTCTTTGACAATCCCACTTCTTCTTCACCAACCTCTTTCTCTGTATACTCTCCTGTACTTCCTCATTCCACCACCATGTCTCCTTGTCGTCCTTCCTCTGTCCAGATGTCATACCAAGCACCTTTCCTAGCTGTCTCCCTTACTATCTCTGCTGCAGTTACCCAGCTATTCGGTAACTCTTCATTGCCACCCAGTGCCTGCCTTAATTCTTCCCTGAACTCCACCCCACAATTACTCTTTTTCAATTTCCACCATTTGATCCTTAGTGCTGACCTCACACTCCTCCTCCTCTTCTTGATCACCAGTGTCATCTTACAAACCACAATCCTATGCTGCCTAACTACACTTTTCCCTGCCACCACTTTACAGTGTCCAATCTCATTCAGACTGACCCTTCTACATAAGATATACCTTCTCATACCTGTTACTGAAAATTCATTAGAATCTTCTCTATTATTTTTGATATATACATGTGTCATCATATAAATTCTTCAATTCACAAGGATGATTATAAAATTAAATAGATATTTTGGATAGATTTGACTATATCACAGGCTTTGGAGGCAACTAATTTCAGCAGATCAGTTTTGCCAGTTGAAAAGTTATCTATATATTAAGCATTATAGCTTGTAATAATTTATTTGCTTCACGCATTAACTTTCCTGGGCAAAATCCAAACTGAGAATTAATGAGAATTTTACCTAGATGCAGCACCACCTTCTTATTAATTGCCTTAGAAAGTATGCAATAATTAATAAACAGGCTGCAGATGGGTCAGTAATCTTGTAATGCTCCATCCTTCCCCTCCTTTTTAATTAGTATTATTTTTTTCTCTTTTCATATATGATGGTATTAACCATTCAGGGATGGTCATAAAATTATGTAGATTAAATAATAATGGAGATAATACATCCTTGAATACTATGTGAAATTCTGCCCAAAATCCATCAGAACCTGGCCCTTTATGTTTTCTGTTATCAGAAAAACTATTCATTATATCATGTACTGTAAACTGCATTGAGCTAAAATTGACTTTGGGGGTGTCTGTGAGCCAGTTTCTGATTATAGTTTGGTTCTTAATACATCCTCTATTACAAGTTACATAGAAATATTCCACTAACTGTTTAACAATCTCTTCTTGTGATGAAAAAATGTTATTAGTAGCATTGTTTAGCTTTTGGTGGAATTTCTGAACATTATCTTACAGTGACATCCGCAGTGGTGCAGCGGTAGCATTGTTGCCTCACAGCAAGAGGTTATCTCGTTCGATTCTCGGCTGGAGTGCGGGGAGTGACTTCTGTGTGGAGTCTGCATGTCCTCCCCGTGGTTGGGTGGGCATTCGAAAGACATGCATAAATGGGCGTGCCTTCGTTGAAGGTTGAACTTTGAGCTGGCACCTCGGTGTTCATGAAAATCTACTGCCAATCATTAGCGGACTGGAGTTCTGCTGTGGCGACCCCTAACCGAGAAAAGCCGAAAGACAAACAACAACATCTTACAGTGTGAAGCCAATACTGTCTTTATTTTATTATTATACAGGTATCCTTTTTAAAAACTTTCATCCTCTTTTATTCTATTCATTTGACTTTCACATTCTTTTTTTCTTTTAATGACTTTTCCCAAACAGTAATATACTTATATTTGATAGAAATTGATTTATTGATACTCAATATTTATTTTTCATTGATACTTTTAATGCATTCATATGTTTCTTTCTTCTGGAACGCTATCATACTTTCATACATAAATGCTTTAAAAGCACCCCATCTGTGTCTAAAGGAAACTGTAGTCGAAGCATTACTATTCCAGAATATTTGCATTTCTGCTTTCATTTTCGCACAAACGCTAGGAATACTAGAAGAGTCTGCAGACATAGTTCTTGTATATTTCTTCTTTCCACATAGGGGATTCATTTTGTAACCAATTGCCATGTATCCAAAATAGATGAAAATATGTTTTTAATCCCTTTCTGAAATAAGTAATAGGACATAAAGAGATCAATTCTAAAACTTAGTTTTGCCACATGGGAGAATTAATCAATTTATTTTACTGTATGGTTAATAATTCTCCATCTATCCATCATATAAACTCTCTTTAATCATAAATAACCACATTAGGTTACCATGTTTGATGTGGTAAGCATTGTTCCAGATAAAAACAAAATAAAAAAGCTACCCAATGCAGGGTATAATATTGCATTCCAATCTCCATGAATTAAGATTAACATATTATCCAATTTTTGCAAAGCTTTGCTAATACTGTCTGAAATATGTAGTAGTCTACAAAAGATACTTAAACTTATAACAACTGATATTTGCAAAATATTATCTTTGAGTGACTGCTAAGGCATTGATTGGCCTTTGAGTTTATACTGTATGAATAGCTTCTACACATGATGCTTGTCCATTCTTGATTAACCAATCTAAATTTGATTTGACACTCGGAAGAAACAGAGTAACTGCAATACTATTAAACCCCATATTGACAATTTACACTTAGTTTCCATTTCAGTGGTAAACACTAAAGGAATCACATTCCCTATCACTCATAATTTGATGGGCTATGCAAACAATCTCACTTTTTTGACCAGAGTTTGTGACAAATCTCTGTAAATATACACCTCTGCTTCATAGTCTCATATTGCAGATCAGCAAAGATTGATATGGCTACCCCATTAATATGTATTATTTTCTTTCTAATGGCTGCTGAAATAATTATTTTCTTTTCTTTATCTGCATTCTTAACAAATTTCCCCAAAATAGGGCAGTGGCCATTTTGTGTACTATCTTGCTTTCCATTGGTGAAGTTCTATGAAACCAGTCCATCCTCATTTAACACATCTTTAAAATTACTCTGTAAGACTTGCTCTAATTCTTTCTGCTGATCCCATTCCTTTTTCACCACATTCTTACTTCATAATCTATTAGTTTATCATGAAAAGAACTGCATCCTTTTTCATACTAATTCATTTTATGTATTAATGTCTCCTCTTCATGTTCTGCTACATCTGCTCTGTCTTGCAGTTTGACTAAATAGGCTTCATGGTCCTCATTTTCCCCCATCTCCTTTACTGTATTTTGCTTCAAGGAAATATTATTTACTGCTGCTTTTATGCTAATTTAGAACAAATGGAACTCAACCTCTCAGCTGGAAGTGTTTGCTAAAACAGTTTTTGTAGAGACAAATTCACACATTACTGCCACATGTATTTTTTCAACAGACAAATGGGATGGCTTCTCTAGACCAAAATTAATACCTTTAAAATAGCAGTAAACATTAATCTTCCATTACATTCTCACAGGCAGCACCATTGTCCTCCATGATCATGGATCATATGGTAATGCTATTGGCATCTGTCACTGCATATGTCCCAGCTGTGCTCATGATGATGGATGTGCCCAAGCCAAATCCCTAATTTCCATGGGTATGCTAATGTCAGCCATGCACATCCTGGATATGCAAGGTTAATGTCATTCTATTCTGTGACCCATAGCTGTGAATCAGATACCATCTGTTTGCCTGTGCCACCATTTATTGCACCTGCCTCGGCCTTGTATGTGGTACTGCTGCCTCTTCATCCACAGACTATCTGCTCTGTTCCTTGTCTACTGCTCCTACTGCTATAGAGGGCCCTGCTGGAATTTTTTTCTTTAGGCTGTAACTCTCAATTCCATAGTGCTATGCTATGCTATGCAACATGGCACATAAAAAGATTCAGCCACAAGTCTTTGGTGCATACCAGAGTAACCCCCTGAACACAGTAAAGCAATGAAAGTGTCACTTCAATTGGCCAAAGAATCATTCAGCCATGTGCTGTGAGTGGTGTCATATACCATCTCTCTGGCACAGTTTTGGGGTTGTGCATGGGGTCATCATCCATGGTTTCAGTGCATAGTCATCATCATATGTAACACACAATGACATCATTATAAGTGACCTGTTCCCTGATTGCATGATAACAGTATATAATTGTCTTTATACCTGTTTATGTTTGCATCTACCAGCTTGTTTACCCTGAATAAAGTGTTTTTATAGGCTGGCCATATGCCAAATGTGGGAATCAATGACAACTGCCTGAGTCATACATGAAAACATTACAGATTACCATTACACATCACCTAGGAGTTGGGGGAATGGAAGGCCTCCTTTTTGTTGATGTATCTCACAACTTGTGGACTTGGTAGGGCAATGTGTGTACAATCAATTACTCCTAGGAATTCAAGGAAATAGCCTATACTATAAAACACTTGTATAGTGGTGGTTACATCCTTCGCATGGTGCAACAGGCTGTAGCATAATGTCAAGGAGCTGGAGTAGAATACACAAGACTGATGCCTGTGATATTACCCCATAGGTTGCTGGAAGGTCCCTGTAGTTAGGCTAGATAATGCTACACATACCTTAATGTCCACTGGGATGGGCAACCCCTGCCTTACCCCTTGATTCTACCTGTGCACAACACAATTCAAAAAGCACAGCACGCTATAACATGGACTCTGACTCCAGGAGTGGTTACTAATACATCCTGTTTGGCTACAGCTGCTGCTATCCCAAACAATGTACTTGCCTGTACACCACAAATCCTTAGAGCTCAGAACAGATATAGGCTGCTGCTGTACATGTTTCTGAACTTTTCTGATATGTTTAATATCATTTTTTAAGTAATCAATGTGCCTCATTTGCATTGGGAACTCTATTTCCTTATCAAGTGGTTATTTGCATACACTACATACGGCATTATTTTTTGTGCAGGACACTGTGATTCTTATATATCAGAATCACCTTCTTCCTGCTCATTTATGTAACTTGCATCATTTTCCACAGTGGTATGTACAACCCACCTAAAAGTCCTGGCCTGTGTTGTTAAACATGATATAAATGCAAAGTTATTATTTATTGCCTTACATTTTGGTTTTCAACCTTGGTTTGTATGTGCATATAGATCTGTTTCTATAATACAAAAAATGTGTTTGTTGAAAATTGTTAAATGATATTCCTAAGGCCAGTAGGTACTTTATCCCAGCAGGAGAAGCCAGTCTAGAAGACTATCTGTTGCTTATGGACAAACATACAGCATTCTCAGTACTATGGCATCATTTTTTGTGATCTGATAAAATTATGACAATATAAACTGGTCACTTTGTTAGTGAGTATCAGGCAGTAGTTACTGAAGTGTAACTGTGTGTGAAAGACATGAGTAAGCAAGCTTGGCCTGTCATGGACACAAAGACAACCAAAAACCTGGGTAAGATGATAGAACTTAAGGACTTGGTGTAATACACCTTCAGACTTTGTTTAAAGTTATTTTTAGGTGTTTAGCATTAAGCCAGGGAAATGCATATTCCATTTAAAGGATAGAGATGCTCTTGTCAGTGGCCATTTATGGTTTGACATTAAGCAGTCGTGTGACTTCATTTACATCTTAAGCTGCCACAGCACTTTCTTAGGGACCCAGTGAGTATGGTAGACCAGAGTGTGCATGGATGAGCTACATCCCAAAGTATTTGAACTCACAGACTTGGATCACAGTTTCCTTTTAGGGTAGGATGAATGGTATCGTGACTCTTCTCTGAAGTCTACATGTGTGAAGATGAATTCCTTACCACTGAGGTATCAATAGTATATCTGGTCAGCAGAAGAGGAGATAAAATGAGCATCTCCATGCCACTACTTCAGTGTAGCAGGTTATGGTGGGTTTAACAGCCCCACCCCTCCAAAATGGAACTGAGATTATAATTTAACCTATTTTGAAATTAGCTTTTATACTACTAAAAGCACAAAACGTCATTAATACTAATCTGTGAAGAATTAGTCTTTGATGAAGGATTAGGTTACTTGGATAAATACTTGAGTAGGCATATGAGTGAGTGTCTACAGTGAGCCTTATTTGAGTTTCACTAACACTGACAGTAAGTGCATTTTTCCTGAACTATTCACAGAATCTGAGAATTATACACTGGAATGAGATTTAAATGCAATACCATGCTAGTCTACTAGGTGCTAGAAAGCTGGCTGTCAAGCAGATCAATGAGTACTTTCTCAGCAGTGTGTTTAACATTCATGACATTCATGTCTGCTGGATTATTATGTCTCTGTCCAGTGTGCAAATAAATGAGCTGAGAGCAATACAGGAACAAACTGAGAAAGGCAATAATTATCTAAATGTATTTTGAAGTGGGGCTAACAGGTAAGATAAATGAACATACAGAAAGTACTTAAGGTAGGTTCTATAGATTTCAGCAAAGAATCTATCAGGTATACATTGCCTGGCTTTTAGGTTGGTAGATTTTGCCATCTTAACTCTAAATCTTCAGTATCATCTACGTTCTAAGGTTCCCAATTCCATAGCTAGCACCCAAGTAAAGATAAATTAAACCCCAATTGATCCATATGGCTCAGGTATGACTGGCAGCTGTCTGGAGAGGGATGAGTATAAGCAAATGAGGTTGGTCACTTATGCTAGGGGCAAGGAGTTGGTCAAAGTCCTGCAGTAGAGGCATGCCTTGGTGGAAGACTCAGTTACTGCACTGCACTGCATTAGAAAGGGACTTAGGGTCATGAACAAGGCCAACAATTGTGTGCAATGCAGCTAAGCATCATCAGTGGGCATTAGTGTAAACTTTCAAGCAGCATGGGAGTCAGGCAATGCATCAAGTTTGCTAACCACAAAAATGGAACTCCTAACCTCCCACTGAATTATTCCACTTTATTTGAATTTTAAATCTCACTCTATGTGTCTGTCAGTTCCAGACATGGGAAGGAATGAACAGACTAACTGCATATGTGGGGAGAGGATGTGGGCCAATAGAAGATTAAAAATAAATTAAATAAGTTTTAAGCCCATACAAGAAATTCATTACTAACAAGTTTTCCAGAGCTTCTGACAGTATTCCTAGATGATTCTGCAGCTTCCGGGACCTAGCCACAAACTGGTTAACAACCAAAAATATGTGTGCCCGTTGACCCACTTAGTAGTCATGTGAAGGTAGAAGTTCTGGATATAAATGAACTGTTTTCCTTCCCTGTGATTGTATAGTGAGACATAGAGGCAGGATTTGAGGGGAAGGAGTGGGCCTGTAAAAGTTATGTTGCACTAAAGTAGCTTCCCCAAAATAGGTCTACCTTTGATTTCAGTTGGAGGAAGCTCAACTATTTTGAGCTACTAAAGAAAGCCAATACAACAGTGGTCACTGATTTTAGGTGGGACTTCAGTATTATACTCCTGTCTGGTGTGTTGGTAGTCATATGCTTCCAGCTTGAGTAGTTAGGCCTAATGAAATTATCAACAAGCAGAGTGAGGTTAAAGTTACTTGTTTTACCTTCCCTGTGAATGCATAGTGCATGGTTGTTCTTTAGTATCTTTTGGTGGTCATTGTGCCAGCTTAAACTAAAATCAGCTAATATTATGAGAGCCCTTTAGCCATATATTCCCAAAACCAGCTTTTCAAAGAAGTGCAGTCCAAGTATTACTCAGCTGGAGCAATCAAATAAATACCCTACTCCCACTGCATAACTACTACTACTCTATTGTTTTTTCCCACACTGCCAAGCACACAATTATTTTATATCTTCTCCATATAACTTCCCCACATCCTCCTAGAAATGCAACCTCAGGAAAACACACCTAAGTAATAAGCTGATACCTTGATCATGTATTTGGAAATAGTTTAATGGCTAATCATTAGAAAGAATCTGAACTCAACAGTTTATTTTAGGCAGCTGTGATGAACATTGTAACCACTTAGGTATCTGTTTGGCTAACTAGTGTGCTGCATTTTTATTCCCATTCTGCCTAATTTTATTGGATGTATGCCATGTACTCAATGGGCTGTCCATAACTGTATACATGTCTTTCACCTTATTTTTAACCAACTGTACTTTGCTTTTATCATGTTTGTGTTCTGTGTTTCATGTACTTCTATATATCCAGGCTGAGCCTGAAAATGGTCCAGATGGATCAGTACTCTACCCCAGTTATCAAAAAAAAAAATGTAATTTTATTTTTAAGTTTTCCGTGATAGAGTACTGATCTCAAGGAATAAGTTTCAGGGTCAGCCTGGATATACAAAGTACTTTAAGCACAGAATACAAATAATACAATGAAAGCAAAAAATATAGTACAGTTGGTTGAAGTTAACATGAATAACCTGTATACAGTTGTGGACAATCCAAGGCAATACGAGGTCCTGCATCATACCTCTGAACCTCTTAGCACAAGAAATCTGGACAAAGCCTAATATAATGGGGGGGAGACAAAGGCCCAAAAATGTAAATAAAAGTTTAAATATTGCTCTTATAAACTTAGAAAGTTGTTAGAATAATAGCGTATATGTTAACATGCATTTTTTGAAGGATCTGAAGTCTGAAATTCAAATGAACATCATTTAGTGACTTCAATACTCAGTGATTTGCCAGAAAACCACAATTTTTGTAAGGAATAGACCAAAAATATAAGGCAAAAATCTGGGCATTCTGCAACAATCTGGACAGTTGAGAGCTATAAGGAACAGACCAGAAATATAAGGCAAAAATCTGGGCATTCTGCAAAACTCTGGACAGTTGGGAACTATGCATACAACTAAGAGCAAACAGTATGAAAACAAAAAATGTACAGCTTCATAAATAAGCAATACAGGAATGTAAAACATTTGTTAAATTATTTACATATGTATATTTTAGTAAAGGTAGAAAGAAGGAAGATAGAGAGAAAAAGAAAGTGTGTGTGAGTTGATGAAAAAGGGACAGTGCTTACCAATGGTTTGGAATCTAGGTGCATTTCACTGTGGTTGTAATTAGGACTGAAGGTTATCCATTCGATTTTCAGGTTATTTGTCCTGTGGAAAGGCATTTACATTTAGTTTAGTTATGTAAGCATATTTTAAGTCTGACTGAAAGATTGGGTAAGACATTAGTTTTTGAGGTGAGATGAACTGTTTCCTAAAGGTGAGATCCCAAGCTATTAAAGCAATAATTGATACTTTTAAATTTGGTTGAGAGGGTTTGCAGCAGAGGCCCATTGTGACCTCGGTTTATTAATTGATAGCTTGGTGCATTTGGAAATAATTTAGTGGTTAATCATGAGAAAACAGTCTGGGCTCAAGAGTTTAAAAATTTGAGAATAGCAAATAAATGGTCTGCCTTTTGCTGGACAAGAAGTTATTTACCTTTTGTTAAAGTAATATAAGAGCAATGCCCTTCCATTTCACTGTTGCAGTATTCATTACAATAGGGATCTCCTGCCAAGGGCAGCCCGACATCCAGCCAGTATAACAAAACCTTTAGGATGCTTTAAGGTACACAGTATGTCACATGCAGGGCAAAAAGGTGATGTCCAGACATACCATCCTTAGAACTTCTTTGCCGCAAGTCCAAATGCTCTCTTTTGATCATTGGTCTGAATGCTAGTTCTGTTGCTGGTTCATGAAGCCATTTCAGATAAGTACCCCATTGGGGTTTTTGTATCTTATCTTTTCCTTTTGTTTTTTTTGCTTGTGGGATTTCATGTCATTCAAGAAAGGTAAATGCCAATGTGGGAGACAGATTCCCCATAAAGACCATCATGAGCAGTGCTTGTTTTGGCTTGGTACTTTCCACTGCCATATGTCCTGTTCAGATTGTCAGGCCTTTGTTCCTAAGATCCTCTGTAGTTGGCTATCTTTGTTGGCCTTGTATTTGGAAAATCAATATCTTAAGCTTTTAGCTAAAGACACAATGGAAGGAATTTCCCCCACCGAGTGGCAGCCATCCGTGAAGAAGGCCAAGAAATCTAGGCCGGATTCTTCTGCTGTACAGTGTCCACTGGATGTCTTTCCTAAGGTGAGTGAAAGCCTAGAGGATCACCTTGTTCCACTGTTGGATTCTTCTGCCATGACCATTTTAGAGGCTGGTGTGGATCCGACCTTAAGCATGTCCTTGTAGGCCTTGCCGATGTCCACTTCAGATGTTCAGGTGGAACCATGGTTGATTATTTCCAAAGGGCCTAGGGGTGTTTCCTCAAATTCTGGCCAGAGAAGACATCCCAATTACTATTATTGAATGCTGTCTGGGGTCTGAGCCTTCTAAATTTTATAAGACGGAGGTCCCCTTGAAGAAAAAGCAGAAGACTAAACATAGTTCTTCAGCTCCTAAGGACCCCACAGAGTGAATGGCAGAATTTCACTCAGGGGTTGTTTAATACTTTACTGGCTTTGAAACCTCCTCAGGTAGTTTCTGTTCCAGCTCCCCCTTGGTCATCTACTCCCCTTGAAAGACCCAGAGAACAGGATTTCTCTGAGGAGGATGTGGATTCAGATGAGGAATCCCTTGCTTACTTATCTCAGATTCCCTCTGCTTTAGACTATGGGCCTGAGGGGAATCTACTAATCCTGGCACTCCTTACAAGACAATTCCTTTTGGGGACACAATCTCCAAAATGATGGAATTTTTTAAATGGGATTGTGTACAGGTTTCTGAGGTACAGATGAGGTATTACAAGCTCCTGCACACATATTCTCCCAGACCTTCTGCTGTTCCTCCTGTTTGACTGCTTTGTTGGATGCATTTTCTAATGCTTCTAAAGCTCCTGATTCCTAGCCCCCTACCCTCAAGAAACCTGATAGGGCTTTTTACGGTGCCCGAGGCTTGCAAATTTCTATACAGGTGCCCTTCTGCTGACCCTTCGGTGGTGTCTGTGGCTTCTGACAAGCCATCACAGTTGCTACAAGCTCGTAAGTTACTTCCTTCTAATAAACATAGCAAAACTATGTAAAGGTTAGGTAAGAAGGCTTACACCTCTGTTACCTTAGCTTTTAGGGTTTTTAATTATCAGACCCATATGTCTAGGTACATATTGGCTCTTTTTTCTCAGGTCTGTCAGGTAATTTCTTATTTCCCAGACTCTGAAGGGAAGACTTCGGCTCTTTCTCTGTTAGGGAATTCTTCACAGGTGGCTCGTCATTCCATTAAGTGTAGTTATGATGCAGCAGATGTTTCCTCTAGGGCTGCTGCCTTGGGTCTATAATGAGGAGATATTCTTGGCTTTGGCTTCAAACTTTGCCTGATGATATTAAGACTAAGTTGAGGGATGCTCCTCTGGACAATAAACACTTGTTTGGTGAAGCTGCTGCTGCTTTGTTTTAAGTCTCTTCAGGATAAGGGCAAGGCTTTACAGAAACTTAAACATGTTTTTGTTTCTCATGTGCCTAAATTTCAAAGAAATTACCCTAATAAGCCAGCCTTTGTTCGTAAAATGTCTCGCCCTCCCCCAAGGGTAAGAAAGGGGAGAAGTGGGCTCCTTCTGTTAAAGCTACTCAGTCTTCTGTGCCCTAGAAGTCTCGTTTTCCTGATAAACCATATGCTATCTGACTATCCTGTTCTTCTCAGCTACATTCCTCTTTCCCTTCATCTTTCTCTCTCAAGTTTCCTGTTTGGTTAAGCATTACTCAGGACTCCTGGGTTCTGTCCATTATCTGACAAGGGTTTTTCATGGTCTACAAATCTCTTTCCCCTTTTATGGATATTCCTCAGCTCCCTCAGGAACAGCTGTCCTTTTCAGGTGTTCTTTGGGAAAGGGGGAGGGAGTTTTACTCCAGAATGCTTCTGGTGCCCAAGAAAGAGGGTACTTGGAAACCAACTCCATACCTCTCTCATCTAAACACCTTTCTGAAGGTCCCCTCTTTTTGGATGATTCCTTTCAGACTTTGTTTTCTGTTCTGCTTCCTCTGGCTTATATGTTGTCTCTAGACCTCAAGGATGCTTATTTTCATATTCTGTTTTATCCTCTTTTCAGAAAGTTTTTACGTTTCTCTGTTGCTTCCTGGCATTTTCAGTTCTCTGCTTTGCCCTTTGGCCTTTTTGCTGCCCCAAGGGTATTCACCAAATGGCTCGCTTCTGTGATTGTTTTTTTTTTTTTGCAGGCTAAGGGGGATCCAAGTTTTTCCCTACTTGGATGACCTCCTATTTCAGGCATCCTCTCTAGAGACCTTGTTGCAAAATCCCCATTTTGCCATTTCCCTTCTGCAAAGCCTGGAGTTCACTATAAATTTCAAAAAGTCCTTTCTCATTCCTTCTCAGGATCATGTCTTTCTGGGGTGCAGGATCCAGACTGTGCCTATGCTGGCATCACTGTCTCCTCCCAAGGCTTTAATTCTCATTTCCTTTTTTCAATCCTTTCTTCCCCTGGCTTCACTTACACCCAGGGAATTTCTGAGAGTTCTGGGGTTCATGGCTTCCACCATTCCTATGCTCCCTTTTGCCAAACTCCACATGAGAAAGTTTCAGTGGTTTTTGAAGTCAGTTTGGCTCCAACATTCTCATCCCCTCAAATTTGTAGTTCCTCTTCTTCCATGTCTCAAACAGGAACTTCAGTGGTGGATTCAGCAGTTGACTCTCAATCCAGGGCTCCAGTTTCATCCACCTCTTCCCTCTCAGAAGCTGTACACAGATGCTTTAGACATGGGATGGGGAGTGGCATTTGGCTGCCTAAAGGTGCAGGAGTCTGGTCACCTCATTAACAGAAGGAACACACCAATGTAAAAGAAATAAGAGCTCTTCTGCTGGCTTTTTAGACTTTTCATCCTCTCTTCTCCCCAGGATGTCTCAAGGTGTTTACAGACAATACTACAGTGATGTGGTATGTCAACAAACAGTGGGGGAAAATCTTATCTTCTTTGATGGTTATCACTCCTAGTCTGGGAACTAGCTATCAAATATCAAGTGACCCTTCAGGCAGGTTTATATTCCCTCAGGTCAAAACACTGTGGCAGACTCTCTGAGCAGGTTCATAACTCATTCCCACAAATGGATGCTTCAGTACACTACTCCTCAAACTGATTTTTTTTTGCCTCCCTTCTGAACAAACAACTTCCTCTGTTTTCTGCCAGAGTCCCAGGTCCTCTGGTTTGGAAGTTAGATGCCCTCTCTTTCATTTGGAAGGGGATGTTTCTCTATGCCTTACCTCTCCTTCCTCTCAATCCAAAAGTCCTGCCAAGGGCAGTCATCACAAGTTACCTCACAGGGTGGACTTACTCACACAAGACAAAGGGATCTTGTAACCTTCCCCAACTATCCACTCTTCAACTGACACTGTGGGTGACAGGATTTCAATTCCACACAGACACCTTTTTTTCTGAGGATGTGGTTAGGGTCCTGCAGGAGGCCAGGAAACCCAATACTAGGAAATCCTACCTATCCAAACGGAAGATGTTTTCTGTTTGGTGACTTTCTCATAACCTGGATCCAGTTTCTGTGGATGTTCCTTTGGTTCCTTCTTATCTGCATGAACTGCTCAGTGCTGGGTTGGCTTATTCTTCTGTTAAGGCCCACTTATCAGCTATCCATGCTTCTCTGACTTTATCACCTCCTTTAGCTTCTAGATTTCAAGCTAAACAATTTCTTAAAGGTGCCCTTCATATTAGACCTCCCAGGAAGCCTGTTCCTCCTCCCTGGGATCTTAATTTTGTTTTGGAAAAATTGACTCAGGCTACTTTTTAGCCTGCAGATTCAGCTATCTTACAACACTTCTCTTGAAAGACTGTACTTTTATCAGGCTTTACTTCTGCCAGATGGGTGTCTGAGCTTGAAGCCATTATGGCTTGTCCTCCTTTTTTGGTGTTTCATAAGGACAGGGTGCCCATTTGTACTAATCCTTCTTTTAAGCCCAAGGTAGCAAATCAAGCTATAAAACCAGTTATTTGGTCTAAATTGTTTTGAAGCTTTGTGCATTGATAAAGAAATGAGATTTGTTGTGGATAGCTATGACTGTCATGCAGAAAGAAGATTTCAGGATTGGATTCATTTTTTGTTATACCTAATATAAAGTGTAAATATGATAAGGGTGACTTTTTGGAGAAATTTGGAAAGGCATAACATTTGTTTGGTAGAGTCGGTACTATTAGAAATGTGCAATGTGTTAGCTAGTAGGAAAATTGTGATGCTGTGCGGCTTATTTTATTGTAAAAGAAGTGAATATGTTTTGGGAATGTATTCACGATGTTAATGCTGGAGTCTGAAAGTATGTGGATGTGACTGGATTGATAGGAGATGGTTAGGGAAGTGAGTAGGAAGAGTATTTATTTTATTTACCAGGAAAGTCCAACTTGGAACAAAGCCAATTTTCAGCAGAGACCCAAGGAAGAAACACTCCAGATGTATATCTTTGAAATGTGGGAGGAAACCCACATGAACGCAGAGAGGACATGCAGACTCCACAAAGAAGGCACCCCAGCCAAGAATCGAGCCAGAGAACTTCTTGATGTGAGGTGACAATGCTACTGCTGCACCACTGTGCTGTCCATTTTTATTTTCAAGAATGGAAACTATTTGGTAGGAAAGGTGGGCTAAACTGGTATTTTTGTGCATAATATATGTGTGTGTAAGGATATGAAATAGTTTTATTTGTCTGTTTCATGTACAGCCTATTTGTATTAGCTTTTGTAAAGTAGTGTAAGTGATTGGTTTATTTATATAATTTTACATAAAGCTTTG
This sequence comes from Protopterus annectens, assembly GCF_019279795.1. Lineage (NCBI taxonomy): Eukaryota > Metazoa > Chordata > Ceratodontiformes > Protopteridae > Protopterus > Protopterus annectens. The sequence goes on from NC_056739.1 coordinate 412,248,185, forward strand.
ATTGCATCAGGTATTATAAATGAAGCTAGGTATAGTGTAAAGTAGAATATGAGAAATGTTTAAGGGTAGGGAAAATGTGGGAGGGAAAAGCTGTGTGGAGGCAGTATAATAAATGTAAGGGATTGGAGGGCAGTGGGAAAAGAGTGAAGCAGATAATACAACTACGTCACTGGGAGCCATTCAGTCTGCACATGTGCAGATGAAGAGCCAGCTTGTTCAGCTGATGAGAGCTGCAGTCAGTAGGTATGAGGAAAAGATAAGATAAACTGAACAATACTACACTTTATTCTAAAAGAAAATGGAATAAGGGCTTAAATTTAAACACAGAAAGAGCTCCTAAATTAGGTACACAGAACCCCCAGAAACACTCTGCCAAAGAAGGAGCTGAGTGCAGTTCTGTCAGTAGGACAGGACTCTAGACATGACATTGAAAGTTCTGAGGAACTTCACAGAAGTGTCTTAACAAAACTTTGAGACAGGGCACAGTGAGACAAAAAGGAAGGGAAGGTAGCTGCTAAAATCTGCAGTTCAGCATTAATTATAAAATGCTGGGATCTAACAGACCATCTGTGTTGGGGGTGAGCAGTACAAGTTGCTTGTCAGCAAGTGCATAATTAAATATGTGCCTTGCACTCTGACCACTAATACCTTGCAACCCAGTTAGGTCAGTGGAATGGTAACATCCTTGTTTTCTCTTTTAGGGAGAATTACATTTCATGCAGTTCCCCAATGCCTATATGGCTAATCCAAGGTCTAATCTCAGAGAACATTCACCTGCAACAGTAACAAAATTTAAATGGCAGTTAGGGAACAGGAGATTAGGTAGCAGAGAGACAGGACACTGAGGGGAAAATAGAATACAGGTGAGCAGAAAGAGAGGCCAAGAAGTTTGTAGCAACAAATATAAAGTTAAATCATAGAGAGGACGAAACAGGGACAGAGGCTGCAAGGTAAAGGAAATGAAAGCACTACTGCAGGTGATGGTGTAGCATGGTACATTAAACAGTTAAGATAGCATATCTCAACTTGACTGACTAATAAAGAATGATGAAAAGTATGATTACATCAGCCAAGTGATAATAGTACTATTATAGATGAGTAACCTGTAAACTCAAACATTCTTTCAAATAAAGGTCATCCAGTATTATATGAATCAACTTATACATTTCACTTCCTAAAAAAAAATCAAATGGTTTAAAAATCCTTTTTTTCTTTCATATAAACTCCTACAATTTGTTATACAACTTGTATAGTGTATATGTTTTTCCAGTAAATTATGTAATCACGTACAATGTAGTGAGAGAATGTTCTCGCTCCAGAACAGAGGAGGAGGAATAAACTATTTATGTGAGGGAGAAGGGGTCTATATTAGTTCACAGAAAGATATTTTCAGCGAATACTGCTTCATCGACACTTAGCCAGAAAAATCCCTTCTGCAATTCGCAGAATTTTCCCAGGGCAATGAAACAATTGCCCCACAGCACAATAGAACCTACAGCTCACTAAATCAAATCCACCCAATGGGAAGCTGTGCCCCCCACACCCCCCAACTATATATACCAACTCCGAGATTGTACTACAGTGGGGAAAAGGGCAGAGTTGTGTAGTTGGCCAACTATTTCATTGCCCTGGGAAAATTACTTGAATCATGGAAGTGATTTTCGCTGACTAGGTGTTGATGAAAAGGTGCTCACTGAAAATATCGTTCAGTGAACTAATATAGACCCAGAAGAAGGATGCATGCATGAATGGATAGAAAAATCTATAAGTACTGTACAATTCTAAAGATGGGCAGAAAGGGACATGTTACATAAAAAGCAATGATGCAAAAAGTGTCAATGAAATAGCAAAGCGGTAAAGAGACACACATTACAATACTGCTGTGGAAGTTGGTCAGTCTACACTTGCACAGGTGGGGAACCAACTTTTTCAAAAGATGAGAGCGACAGTCAGCAAACATGAGAAAAAGGTTAGAGTGAAAAATACTGTGCTTTATTCTAAAAGAAAATGTGACAAACACTGCAATCAAAACACTGAAACAGTAGGAGTAGTGGTAGTAGTGGCAATGGTGGTATTAGTGGCAGTGGTGGTAATAGAGGTAGTAGTAGTGGTATTAGTAGTGGTAGTAGTAGTGGTAGTAGTGGTGGTATTAGTGGTAGTAGTGGTCATAGTGGTGGTGGCAGTGGTAGTAATAGCGATGGTATTAGTGGCAGTGGTGGTAGTAGTAGTAGCGATAGTACTGGTAGTGGAAGTGGTATTAGTGGTAGCTGTGACAGTGATAGTAGTGGTGGTGTTAGTAGTAGTAGTAGAATAGCCATGACATGGAGACTTCATTAGGAAGTTCCCAGTAAAGTGTACTAACAACATTTTGAGACAGGGAACTGTTAAATACAAGACAAAAGAAAGTAGCTGCTAGATGTTATAGTTAAGCTTCAGCTATGAAACAAATGCAGGCCACAGCCTTGTTTTCTTTTCTAGGGAAAAGGATGTGTCATGCAGTACACCAACATCGACACAGCTGCTCAAAGGAGTAAGTTCACACAGCAGGTGCAATGCACACTGGCCATTAATACTGTGCAGCCCAGTTAGGACAACTTAAAGGCTACAGCTTTGTTTCCTTTCCTAGGGAAAGGAACATGTCACACATTTCACCAGTGCCAGCACTGCTGCTGCTGCAAAGAGTAAGCTCACACAGAGTCACAAGGTAGCAGTCAAATAATCTGCTTGCAAGAGCAGACAGGGAGGAAACTATTATCAGGGAATGTAAGTAAATATCTTGTATAATAATATGTAGACTGAAAATGGAAACACACTGACCCACCAGTCAGGATATTATGCCCTCAATAATAAGTTTTGATAAATCCCATTTAGATCTGTAGCTGTATCTTGAATGGCCATTCATATTACTTAAAGCAAAAAAATTTTTTTTGTACAAATCGCAGACCCATCACCAGGGCATTGACCAGACTCATCTCCTGAATTCCTTTTTTTAAGGATAGTACTTTTATTGACAGCACATGCTGTTAACAGCATAACCAGGTCAAAGACAATGAATGAATAGTTTTTCTTAACATATAAGAATACTACAGCAATATAATAAAATGCATATACAATAATAAGAAAAGGGAGAAGAAGCTAGAAAAATATATTTAAACAAGTATGTTAGTTAACAAAATATGAAAGAAACCATTTTTAGGTATGGAATTATTTTATCTTACTTTTCATGATAAGTGAGGGATAGCTAAACCCTAACATTTTCAGAGAGGGTTATCTTATTCATTGAAATTTTAACCACTTTCCCCTGACAAAGCCATGCTTCTCATCACTTGTAAAAAAATGAAATATTTCTGGATAACCTAAATGTTATACAAGCCTAGAGGTGAAATAAATATCTGCATTGCCTGCATACATTGTCCAAAGCACTGGAGTAGATTTTTCTAACACACAACCATATCCTTGTACTTGATTATCAATTTGGTATATAAAATACATCTTCTGTTTTTCTAAAGCAGCTGCCATTCATTTGGCCAAGTATTTTACTTCATCATAGGTCCATACATGGAGCTATTCCTTAACTAAAGACTGAAGCACATCAAAGTTAATCATAATGACCTGCACCATAGTTGTATTGATTTTACAGCCTGAGAATTATAAGTTACTCACCATAACTAGGCATCTGTGTTGTCCATTTTCATTCTTCCTCAATAAATAGGTTATGGATCTGACTCGGCTGCATATAGACTTTAGATCCAACTCTTGAGTTCTTCTCTCTACCCATAATACCCTACTCCATCCTCAATACCTCAGATCGAGTTTGATGCCTTAAAATCCCCATAAGTTAGATACAGAAAGGGCTATCTGAAAGAATAGGGCTTAACCCTGGAACTGTAAGTTCCAATAATAGTCCAACAGGTTCCTCCAGAAGATTTTAGGAAGGGGGATGGATGGGGGGGTTACAAAAGAATGAAAATGGACAACACAAATGCCTAGTTATGGTGAATACATAACTTATAAATCTGATGTGGTCCTTTTCATTCTTCATCAATGAATGAGTCTGAGTCCCCAGCTACATCAATCTTGGGAGGCCCTCATGGAAGGATATTCCAGACAACTACTGAGTCAAAAGCAGATCTACTTCTGGATATTAGATCCAATTCGTAATGAGAAACAAAGGTGTGAGAGCTGGACCAAGTGGCTACTGCACAAATATCATCAACAGAGGTTCTTGACCAGAAAGCAGATGAAGTAGCCATGGATCTAGTTGAGTGGGCTTTAGATGGACTTTGTCAAGAGATGCTTTGTTGAGAATAGATCCAACAAATGCAATCAGTAATCCATTTAGCTAATATAACTTCAAAAACAAGATAACCCAGTTATTTTGGTGAGTAGGAAACAAATAGCTGATCTGACTTTCTGATTTGTTTTGCTCTGTGTATATAAAAATGTAATGGTCTGTGCACATCTATGAGGGGTAGCAAGGTAGCATGTATTCTCCATTGTTTGAAAATTTTGGAAAAAAAAACCTGTAAATAAATGGATTGGTTAATGTTAGACTCAAAAGCCACTTTAGGTAAAAAAGAAAAGTTTGTTTATAAAGTAACCCTATCCTTATGTAGGAAGTCTTTGATGAGAAAGCCTGTAGTTCAGACATTCTTTTTGGAGAAGTGATGGCTACTAAGAAGGCTGTTTTCCATCAAAGAAATCTTAGATCATTTTCCACTGAAGGTTCAAAGGGTATTTTAGTCAGCCCTTGCAGTATGATAGATATATCCCAGGGGAGTAAAGGATCCTTTCTTAGTGGCTTAAGGAATAAATTCCTTTTAGAAATGCTTTAAATAACTTGGAAGAAGCCAAAAAATAATTTCTGTCTCCTGTATGAAAGTTTGAAATGGCTGCCAATTGCAGATTAATCATAGAAAAACTAGCCCCTTCTTTAAAAAGCCCAGCCAAAAAATTTAAGAACAGCAGAAACTGGGGAAGAAAAGGGGTCAGCATCATTTTTCAATGCCCAAAGGGAGAATCTTTTCCACTTGCTCTTGTAAACTTTCTTGGTGGAATCTTTTTGCGAGGATAATGGTCCATACTAGTAAGAACCTGGGCTGTCTGACAATTATTGGAAGTGGTTGAGGGCCTGGATATTGGGATGATGAGGAGATCTGGAGTTAGGCCCAGTATCCATGGAGTATAGTGAAGATGAAACCAAAGGAAGGGGAACCACACCTGCCGAGACCAGTAGGGGACAATGAGGATGACTGCTTTTCAACCTGGTTGTTTTCTGTAGAAATCTGGGGATCAAGGGAAGTGGAGGATATGCATAAAGGAGACTGGATGGCCAAATGTGGACTAGAACATTTCTCTGTGACTACTCCTGAGGGGGGATCAGTGCAAAATACCTGCTGCACTTGTTGTGGGAGGATGCAAAGAGGCCACAGCAAGGTTGGCCCCAATGATGGAAAACCCTTCTACCACAGACTGATTGAGAGACCACTCGAGAGGCATCAGAATGGACCTGCTTAATTTGTTCACTAACACTTTTGTTTTCCCTGAGATGTGGATTGCATCTATAAAGTGGTTTGTGGAGATCACCCATTGCTACACTCTCATAGCCTCTCTGCAAAGAGGATAAGATTGGGTTTCTCCTTCATTGTTGATGTACCAGACAACAGACATGTTGTTAGTCTGAATCATAATAGTCCCTAGAGGAAGGGCATCTTGGAAAGCTAAAAAGATTGCTGTCATCTCCAGTACGCTGATATGTGAATTGGTCTCTTGGGAGACAATGTGCCTTGGACCGTCCTTCCTAAAAAATGCTCTCCCACTCCAACTGGGATGTGTCCTTAGTCACAGTGGCCAGTGGGGCCAGTAGAACAAAGGGTCAGTCTAGATAAAGGTCATCCAACTGGATTCACCAATGGATGTGGTGTTTGCAAATCCATGTAAGCTCAACTGAAAAGGATAGGAGTTGTCAAAGAATAGACCATTGAACAGCTAGAGTTCATTGAAGAACATGCATATAGTATTGTGCTAAGGGAAATAATACTATTGCTGTTTCCATAGTTCCCAGCACTTGAAGAATGAATCTGGATGGAGGAGATGGAAGAAAAATGATGTGATGAACCTGAGATCAGAGCATGTTTATGCAATGAGTTGGTAATGATGCAATTTGCATTATTGTGTTCGGATGGGCCCCAATAAACCCCAGGCTCTGAACTGGTGTGAGCTTTGATTTGGCATAATTGTTATTCCCAGTGATTGACAAATCTGAAGCAAATAGTGCTTGGATTGTTGAAAGAGATGCATGGAGGGGCAGTGAGGAGCCAGTCATCTAGATAATGGAAACACTTGGAATCCTTTGAGTCTCAGATGAGCTGCCACCACTGCCATACATTTAGTAAATGCCATGGGGGCTATGGTGAGTCCAAAGGGCAGGGCTCTGAATTGGTAGTGGCTTGCTCCCAGCCAAATGCACAAATGTATTCTGGACTGCCTGTCTATTTTGATGTGATAGTAAGCATCCTGAAGATCAATAGAGCACATGCAATCATCCTTGTGAAGAAATGGCAGAATGAACTGAACCATGACCGTTTGGAACTTTGGCTTTTTCATGTACTGATTCAATTTGCTCAGATCTAGAACTGGTCTGAGGTCCCCTCTCTTTATGGGCACTAAAAAGAAGTATAAGTTCTGAATCCGATTTTGTGTGGTGTGACCTCTTGGATGGATGTTTTGTCTAGCAACTTTTGAATTTCTTGTGCTGCTGTCTTCCTCCAACTGGGTGGAATGTCAGGAAGCTTCCTCCTTTTGCAGATAAGGAGTTGGAAAATTAAATGGACTGGAATAACCTCTGGATATTATTCTTAGCACCCATGAATATTCTGTTATATTTGCCCGGACATCTGGGTGCAAGGACAATCATCCCCTGACTGCCTCCAGAGATGGACAGTCTAGCAACACTTCAGTAGTGCTGGAACAGTCTGTACAGAAAGGAATCATGGAAACCCTCATTTTGTGACTCTTGGGTGACATCTACCATTGGAACTGCCTCTTCTGCATCTGGAGGAGTTGTCCCCACATGGATCTTGTAAAGTTCCCTGAGATTTGTGGAACCACATTTTCTTACCACCTCCTGATTCTAGAAAAGGTTTGTTGAGGGGTAGAAGACTTGATTTCCACAGCAGACAGAGTCTTGTCTTTTTGTTCACTGTTGTTAACCATTTTGTTTACTGATGGACCAAATAAAGAGGTACCATCAAAGACAGCACTGATGAAAGATGTCTTGAAAGGCTTCACAAAGTTGCACAGTCACATCTAGGCATGCCTCCTTATGGCGATGCCTAAACCAGCAGCCCATGAGGTGCCCTGAGCTGCCTTAGAGATCAACATCATGGAAGCATTTGAAATTGACAAAAGAGTGGCTTTTTGAGAGGATGATCTTTTGAAACCCCCTGCAGACATACACAGAGACAGAATTTGATAGTGCCTTAGTCAAATCTCTCTGTAGTCTTGTGAAATGTGTCAGACAGTTAAGAGACCTTAGCACAAAGGTCACCAAGGCAAAAATTCACTTTTCAAATCTGTCCAGCTCCTTAGACTCTTTGGCACATGGACAGAAGAGTTTTGTTCTGCTACCTCCTTTTTAGTGGCTGTCATCACCACAATACTATCTACTGGGACTCCTTTGCTCCAGTGGGGGTCTATATTTAGGAGGAGATAAAAATTTTTCAGGTCATATAAGAATGGGTTCAATGGTACCTAGCTCCTTCCATGCCCATCGGGAAACTAAATCAATGAGTTCATCCACTGGGGGGGGACATAATCCAAGACATAGATGGATCAGAACTGTAAACTTCCAAAAATACTGATTCCTCTGGAGAAGGATTATCGGAAGACCAGCCACCTTCCTGCCTGAGGATCTGTAATATATCTCCAAAGGAGACATCATCTGGTGGTGTTCTGGATGAGCCCTCTCCTTCATCAAAATCAGTATCCTCCATGAGAGATTCCAGTGGGGAATCTATGTGCCTTCTCTTGCATATTCTGTTCCAATGGATCTCCTCCGGGTGTTGTTCAGGGGAGGTATCTGAAGAGAGGGGGAGTTCCTCTACGGGAACTGATTGGAAGCTACGTAGAACTGGCTGTCACTGTGGAATAGGCCTGATCAACTCAGCACTTGGACCAATGAGGGAATAGGGAGTGGATCCAAGGGGTGTGAGATTGGTCCAGTAGAAAGAGAAAAAGCCCTTTACACAACCTTGAAGCTAGATGGACCCGGAGAAGCCGTGGCCAACTGCATCAGAGCTAAAACTTCCAGTATGGCTAGATCATGACTCCTAACAGAACCATGCCTTGAGGATGGAACTGGACCCATGCAGTCCAATCCAAATATATAGGAGTGGAACTTATCAGGGCTGCTGTCAGAGTTGAATAAGTGATTTTCTTCATATCCAACTCCAGATCTCTCAGGGCTGGTGGATCCTGGAGCTCCAAACCTGTAAGATGGATCACTGAGAGAGATAGTATCATATGAGAAGTGGTTGGGAGACTCACAGATCCAACAGGGGACAGAGCAGGAATGACCCCCATCTGGATCTGAACTCTGAGAAATTTTCGCATCATTCTATCCTCATCCACTTCTGATAAGTTCGCGAAGACCTGGAGGATGTGGTGGACTGTGGCCTTGAATGTTCTTAGGAGTTTGCATAAAAGGGGAGTGCAGAGTAGGAAAGATTGGATCCAAGATGAACCCTGGTGAGCAAATTTTTGGTTGTGTAAGGTTCCTGGTTTCAGATCCAAATGCCTGGGATCTGAGGTAGGAACCATAGGGCTGGCTGATATTATAATTGGATCTAAGGCTTTGTGATCCGATGGCTTTGTATCCGAAGATTGATCCTTCAGGTCAGACAAAGTCAGATCAAAAGATTTTTGAACTTTAGCTGGCAGTTCTGAAGAAGAAGAACGTTTTCTATGTTCCAAAAGAGCAGATTTAGTAGATGTGCTGGGGAGGGAGGTTGAACCCCAGAAGTAGAAGCAGAAGAAAGAAGTCCTTGCAAAATAAGTTTGCTGTATCTGTCAGCCAACTCCCTGGAATTGAAAGCAGCACAAATATTGTAACTGGTATCCAGATGGTCAGCTCCGAGACAATAAACGCACTCCTTGTGGGCATCCAAGTTAGGGATTTTATTCCCACAAGAAGTGCATTTTTTTAACTCTGTCAGCTTGTCAGCCAGGACAGGAGAGTAAAGATCAACAGTCCTAGAATAAAAAGGGTGTTTCTGATAAACAACAAGTAAAGTATGATAGAAAATATTTTTTAGATTAGAAAAGAAGTAAAAGGAAGAAGAATTACCAGCAATGATAATCAAGAAATAACTTGAGTTAATGGGTAAGAAAGAGAATCCCAACTACGGTGAAAAAGAAAGTAAAATACTATGAAGAAATATAAAGAAAATCTAATGCTGTATTGAAATAACTGAGAGGGAGTTGAGAAATAAAAGAAGAAAAATAATTATTCAAAGAGTACAAAAAAATCTCCTACAAATTACTGAAGTAATCACTCAAGAGAAGGACCCTGCATCTGAGCATGATGGAGGCAAACTAGACTTGGGGCATTGAGGATCGACTAGGGAATTATGGATAGATGGAGGATCTCAAGAGTGGATCTAAAGTATATAGAATGCAGCCAAGTTGATTCCAAGGATCGGATCTGTAACCCATTCATTGAGGAAGAATGAAAAGGACAACATTAGATCCTATTCTAAGTTTACAACATTGCTAAAGTCATGTTTATATAGATACATAGACAGATAGAGTAAAGTCAAATATAGGAGTTTATATTCTCTTCCTGACCATATATATTCCATGATTTTAGAGGTTTGGAACCATTATGCTAGTGGTTTATAATCAGAGGGGGGTGCCTATCTTATACTCAATGAAATATTAAAAAGTTATTTAGCTCCATTTTTTACCTTAACTCTCACTTTCAAATCATTGCAACTAGCCTTCCCCACCTTTGCAATATCCTTAGACAAGTCACATTTTATCAGAAATAAAAATATAAAATTCAACAAAACTACTGAAAAACAGAAAATAGCGTTCACGAAGTAGGACTACCGAAAAATATTTTGATATTAACGCAATTTATTTCAACAAAAGTAAAAGCGTTTTCGCTTCTGCCCCTGCAGTAGCTTCTTCAGAATATACCAAAAAGTGCGCCAACTTTTCAAATTTAAAAACAACATAGTGACATAACCTGATGTCACTTCCTCCAATTCACTCGTATTAAAATTATTAACCCTGTAAAGAGTATATTACATAGAACATCACATAAATTATGTTCAAACATATTAACAACCAACTAGTCATTCTAAAAGAACATACTTATTAAACCATCATAAAAGAAGACAATGCTAATACGACAAGAATTATACCAAGTGTTATTAAGAAATTCCAATAAAGTTACATAACACCAGGAACGTTATAAAACGACTCTCATTGTCAAGAATGGTGTGAATAATTACTATTTGTTAAAAAAACCAACATAGTTAGAAACAGAAAGGGGGGCCCAATAAGATCTTTTTATATCACCTTAAGTAACTTCTATATTTTAACACAGAAGAGATGTTGCAATTCTCATTCAAACCGGGAACTGTGAAGGCATCCAACAAAATTTGCCATTCAAGTTCCCGTGTTTCCAAAAACAACGAATGAGGTCCGCCTCTAATACCTACAGAAATGTGGTCAATAGCCATAAAATGGAAACTGTGTCCTGCGTGACTCATTATATGTTTTGCTAAGGTATTCTCGCTTTTTTTATTTTCTATGGCGTAGACATGCTGATATATACGGTCACGGAACCTACAGTCCGTTTTCCCAATATAGAACGCAGGACAACAGTCGCAAAGGGCTACATAAACAATAAATCTCATGTTACAATTTACCTTGTGGTTAATAAAATATTTCTTATTCCTAATAGAGAATGAGTTCCCTGTTCTAAGAAATTTACACCAGTTACAAGTACCACAAGTGTATGTACCTTTTTGTCTAATATAGGAATTAATATCTCTATTCCTTTGAAGGAGTTCCTTCAGATTACTACCTCTTTTATATACAATAGAAGGGTACGATCCTAGTCTATTTTGTAAAACTGGACTAGTTTTAATAAAGTACCAGTTTTTACGAATAATAGAACAGAGATTCTCAGAATTCTTATTATAAGTTGTGACAAAACTTATCAAAAAGTTTGTCTCCTTTGTGGCCACACCAGGATGAACATCTAACAAAGATGAGATACTATCAGGTGCATCGGCCATGTCATCGATTGGCTGAAGGGGGTCTTGTTCATTATAAGAGAGCAGTGGTTTATAAAAACCATTAGATCTCTTAAAGGACACTTCCTCTATCAGGTCATCAATCAAATCCTCAGGATACCCACGGTTCATGAACATATCCTTCAAAAATAAACATTCATGGTCGAAGGCTTGAGCTGTACTACACATGCGAACAGCTCTGACCAGTTGTCCCTTTACTATAGACCGTTTTTGCTTCCATGGATGGTTACTTGAGAAATGAAGGAAGGAATTACAATAAGTGGGTTTCCTGAAGATAGATGACCGGAAACTATTATTACACATATCCTTCACCAACTTCACATCCAGATAATCTATCTCACTGGTTGAAAAGTGGTACGTGAATTTCAAAAATTCCGTCGTCCCATTCATGTAGGTGATGAGGTCATTTGCTACCTCTTCCCCACCTTTAATTAGAATGAAAACATCATCTAAGAAGCGAGTGTAAAATCTTTTAGGGCATCCAAGTTAGGGATTTTATTCCCACAAGAAGTGCATTTTTTTAACTGTCAGTTTGTCAGCCAGGACAGGAGAGTAAAGATCAACAGTCCTAGAATAAAAAGGGTGTTTCTGGTAAACAACAAGTAAAGTACGATAGAAAATATTTTTTAGATTAGAAATGAAGTAAAAGGAAGAAGAATTACCAGCAATGATAATCAAGAAATAACTTGAGTTAATGGGTAAGAAAGAGAATCCCAACTACGGTGAAAAAGAAAGTAAAATACTATGAAGAAATATAAAGAAAATCTAATGCTGTATTGAAAAAACTGAGAGGGAGTTGAGAAATAAAAGAAGAAAAATAATTATTCAAAGAGTACAAAAAAATCTCCTGCAAGTTACTGAAGTAATCACTCAAGAGAAGGACCATGCATCTGAGCATGATGGAGGCAAACTAGACTTGGGGTATTAAGGATCGACTAGGGAATTCTGGATAGATGGAGGATCTCAAGAGTGGATCTAAAGTATATAGAATGCAGCCAAGTTGATTCCAAGGATCGGATCTGTAACCCATTCATTGAGGAAGAATGAAAAGGACAACATTAGATCCTATTCTAAGTTTACAACATTGCTAAAGTCATGTTTATATAGATACATAGACAGATAGAGTAAAGTCAAATATAGGAGTTTATATTCTCTTCCTGACCATATATATTCCATGATTTTAGAGGTTTGGAACCATTATGCTAGTGGTTTATAATCAGAGGGGGGTGCCTATCTTATACTCAATGAAATATTAAAAAGTTATTTAGCTCCATTTTTTACCTTAACTCTCACTTTCAAATCATTGCAACTAGCCTTCCCCACCTTTGCAATATCCTTAGACAAGTCACATTTTATCAGAAATAAAAATATAAAATTCAACAAAACTACTGAAAAACAGAAAATAGCGTTCACGAAGTAGGACTACCGAAAAATATTTTGATATTAACGCAATTTATTTCAACAAAAGTAAAAGCGTTTTCGCTTCTGCCCCTGCAGTAGCTTCTTCAGAATACACCAAAAAGTGCTCCAACTTTTCAAATTTAAAAACAACATAGTGACATAACCTGATGTCACTTCCTCCAATTCACTCGTATTAAAATTATTAACCATGTAAAGAGTATATTACATAGAACATCACATAAATTATGTTCAAACATATTAACAACCAACTAGTCATTCTAAAAGAACATACTTATTAAACCATCATAAAAGAAGACAATGCTAATACGACAAGAATTATACCAAGTGTTATTAAGAAATTCCAATAAAGTTACATAACACCAGGAACTTTATAAAACAACTCTCATTGTCAAGAATGGTGTGAATAATTACTATTTGTTAAAAAAAACAACATAGTTAGAAACAGAAAGGGGGGCCCAATAAGATCTGTTTATATCACCTTAAGTAACTTCTATATTTTAACACAGAAGAGATGTTGCAATTCTCATTCAAACCGGGAACTGTGAAGGCATCCAACAAAATTTGCCATTCAAGTTCCCGTGTTTCCAAAAACAACGAATGAGGTCTGCCTCTAATACCTACATAAATGTGGTCAATAGCCATAAAATGGAAACTGTGTCCTGCGTGACTCATTATATGTTTTGCTAAGGCATTCTCGCTTTTTTTATTTTTTATGGCGTAGACATGCTGATATATACGGTCACGGAACCTACGGTCCGTTTTCCCAATATAGAACGCAGGACAACAGTTGCAAAGGGCTACATAAACAATAGATCTCGTGTTATTATTGTGGTTAATATAATATTTCTTATTCCTAAAAGAGAATGGGTTCCCTGTTCTAAGAAATTTACACCAGTTACAAGTACCACAAGTGTATGTACCTTTTTGTCTAATATTGGAATTAACATCTCTATTCCTTTGAAGGAGTTCCTTCAGATTACTACCTCTTTTATATACAATAGAAGGGTACGATCCTAGTCTATCTTGTAAAACTGGACTAGTTTTAATAAAGTACCAGTTTTTACGAATAATAGAACAGAGATTCTCAGAATTCTTATTATAAGTTGTGACAAAACTTATCAAAAAGTTTGTCTCCTTTGTGGCCACACCAGAATGAACATCTAACAAAGAAGAGATACTATCAGGTGCATCGGCCATGTCATCGATTGGCTGAAGGGGGTCTTGTTCATTATAAGAGAGCAGTGGTTGATAAACACCATTAGTCCTCTTAAAAGACACTTTATCTATCAGGTCATCAATCAAATCCTCAGGATACCCACGGTTCATGAACATATCCTTCAAAAATAAACATTCATGGTCGAAGGCTTGAGCTGTACTACACATGCGGACAGCCCTCACTAGTTGTCCCTTAACTATAGACCGTTTTTGTTTCCATGGATGGTTACTTGAGAAATGTAAGAATGAATTGCAATAAGTTGGTTTCCTGAAGATAGATGACCGGAAACTATTATTACACATATCCTTCACCAACTTCACATCCAGATAATCTATCTCACTGGTTGAAAAGTGGTACTTGAATTTCAAAAATTCCGTCGTCCCATTCATGTAGGTGATGAGGTCATTTGCTACCTCTTCCCCACCTTTAATTAGAATGAAAACATCATCTAAGAAGCGAGTGTAAAATCTTATAGGGCATCCAAGTTAGGGATTTTATTCCCACAAGAAGTGCATTTTTTTAACTCTGTCAGTTTGTCAGCCAGGACAGGAGAGTAAAGATCAACAGTCCTAGAATAAAAAGGGTGTTTCTGATAAACAACAAGTAAAGTATGATAGAAAATATTTTTTAGATTAGAAAAGAAGTAAAAGGAAGAAGAATTACCAGCAATGATAATCAAGAAATAACCTGAGTTAATGGGTAAGAAAGAGAATCCCAACTACGGTGAAAAAGAAAGTAAAATACTATGAAGAAATATAAAGAAAATCTAATGCTGTATTGAAAAAACTGAGAGGGAGTTGAGAAATAAAAGAAGAAAAATAATTATTCAAAGAGTACAAAAAAATCTCCTACAAATTACTGAAGTAATCACTCAAGAGAAGGACCCTGCATCTGAGCATGATGGAGGCAAACTAGACTTGGGGTATTGAGGATCGACTAGGGAATTCTGGATAGATGGAGGATCTCAAGAGTGGATCTAAAGTATATAGAATGCAGCCAAGTTGATTCCAAGGATCGGATCTGTAACCCATTCATTGAGGAAGAATGAAAAGGACAACATTAGATCCTATTCTAAGTTTACAACATTGCTAAGAGCTTTTACAAGTCATGTTTATATAGATACATAGACAGATAGAGTAAAGTCAAATATAGGAGTTTATATTCTCTTCCTGACCATACATATTCCATGATTTTAGAGGTTTGGAACCATTATGCTAGTGGTTTAAAATCAGAGGGGGGTGCCTATCTTATACTCAATGAAATATTAAAAAGTTATTTAGCTCCATTTTTTACCTTAACTCTCACTTTCAAATCATTGCAACTAGCCTTCCCCACCTTTGCAATATCCTTAGACAAGTCACATTTTATCAGAAATAAAAATATGGCTAGTCTACTCTATAGAATGCTTTTTGCACATCAAGAGACTACTAATAAGAGTTTTGCCCAAAAATGTTGCCTCTTGGAACAATAACAAAATCTTAACAACATTACCAAAAGTTTGTCTGGCTGGAATAAATCCATACAGATCATTCTTGACTAGGCTGGACAGCAAAGGAGTCAGTATGTCAGTTTTGACATAAAGAGTTTATAATCAAAATTAAAAACTGAAATAGGTCTATATGAATCTGATAGGTCTTTGTCCTATTTCCAGAATTAGAGATACTTCTGCTTCTTTCCAGGTTTCTAGAATTATCTTAGCTATCAAGACCTTACTGAAAAGAAGTACTCTTGCAATATATTGTTGGCTCAGAGTTTGTGCAACTCCAAGAGTAACTCATCAGAGCCATGGGACTTCCCACCTGATTGATGCATCAGATACTGTAACAATTCACCCAGAATTATGGGAGAACTCTGATCATCAGATAAAGTTGAAAAGACAAACCATGAAGGAAACAAAGATTCTCCTGCTTAGCTGAAAACAAGGGGATCTGTGCCTTATAAAAGTGACTAAAAATAGGCTCATAAAGCCTTCTTTGTAGCATCTGTAGGGCCTTATTCTCCAACATTATTAAATATGAAGATTGAACACTGCACATAATTTTTCTCACTCTGAGTGCCAGGTCCTATATGGTGCCATAATATTCTCAAAATATTTTAAATAGGCACTCATTTTTTAAGTCACATAGCTAGTAAACCTGTGGCAGACTTTCTCAGGTGAGTGTAGGTTAGTAAATACTGTTAACATTCCTTAATGATAATTTCGTGTTGTATGGTGATTTATAAATTAAAATAAAAATCTCATGAATAACCTCCTGATTGGGTCCTAGCTTCCTTATAATTATCTAATAAGCAAGGGAATGGTTTGAAGTCTGGCATCTGCCAGGGCTAGGAGCCTGGAAGAACATCTGGGTCACTGAATTTGAACCAATGAAGCTGGTCAGTTTTATTCAACATATTGCTAGTATTATGGTGAAACTTTCTGAGACTATTTCTTACCATTCTAGGATGAAGTGTCTAGAATGGTACCACACTTGACAAATTAGATGTAAGTCCAGGATTCTTTTGCGATCTTCTATTTGACAGTGGGTTTGACAAGGCCAGAGCATGATTTAATTTATGAATCACAGCCGTTAATTGCACAAAGCATTTGCTTTCCTTGCAGATAATAAGCCAAAAAAGGCAAGCTCGGTCAGGTGAATAAGGTAGCCCTTAAGTTATGTCAGTCTTTGCAACTATGAACCCTTAACAAATATGCTTCACTGTTGATGAAAAGTCACTGTCACACAACTGATCAAAGCCTTGAAGGGTTTAAAAGAGTAATATTACAATGCACAAGTATACTATGTTAAATTTATTGAACATGTTAGCAAATGAAACCACCTATTTGCTGAGATGAAGGCAGTTAAATGGAACTGAATTGTCAGTAGATTCAGACTCGACTAGCTTGGAGAGTGGGGCACTAAGGATGACGTTAGAGGGTGTGGGTGTGAATGCTGACAACAGTGCTCCAGGTTGTTTGGAGAACCTAAGTCACAACCATAGATTTGCTTACTACAATGCCGGGTGTGGTGTTGGTGCATGCTGAAGCTGCATTAAGCTCACGATGGAGCTGTGGGAAACTTCTGATCATACTTCAGAGGAGGCCCTTGGTTGCACATACTAACATGCAAGGACCACCACAAAGGAAGAAAAACTGCAGAAGATAGACAGGAGAGTGGCTAGCAAAATCAAGAGTTTATATTTTAGTTCCAAGCATTATACCTCACAAGTATACATCATTGTGAGGAACATTCCACATTTTGAGTTTTAAGAAGTCTGTGTTCCCCACTGAAAGGGTAAGTGACACAGTGAGTGTTTGGTAAATAATATTGAGTCATATCAATTCATCAAAAGAACTCTGTAAATAAAGTAACACATTTTAATCATCCTGTTAGCTTCCTACTTGAAGTTAAGTATTCCACATTTTGCACATTTCTTCCACATCACAGTAGGCAGTGTTCTAAATTTTTGGAGAAGGAAGGTTGGGACCTATGCCAGGCATCACCAAGGTTCAAGGAACCATGGCTCTTGTCAAAGAGGAAGCCATTCAGCTTACTAAGAGCAGGCCAGCCATTGACATAAACTAGTGTGCTCCAAAACCAGCAGACTTAACTCAACAGATGAAATGCAATAGTACAGTTAGTTAAATAGGGATACATTTTGAAAGCTGTGGTCATTTTTTTCAGCTGCACAAGTTTGTCTCACAGACCTGTTTTTTCAACTGCACAAGTTTGTCTTACAGACCTGAGTGCTCTCTTGTGCAGGATAGAGATAGGGAGTGGTCAGAAGTTCTGATCTGTTGAAAGTTAAGGGTTGGCATATAACTTTGGAATGGTGCTTGAAGTGAAATACTATCCCACTTCTGATTATGGAGCTAAACAAATCAAAAACTTCACATACACAGACAGACAGAACTTTGATGTGCAGGAATCAATAGTGCCAGATGGTACAAATAAGTAAAGGCAAAGGTACTCGTAAACTTATACTTGGGAGTGTAACTGTAGCTCAGGGGGCTTTCTCATACTAACACTGGCAGGGCAGTTGCATTTACTGATGGAGCTCCAGCCTGTCTCTCATTCCAGGACTTCAGTGATGTATTAAGGCACAGTGGCAAACAGAAGGAAACATGATTTAATTTCGACTAGTTTCACTACTGGGAGGTACTGTGGTGCAACGAGTAGCATTGTCATTGCACAGCAAGAGATTCTTTGGTTTGATTCTCATCTGGTGTGCCTTCTGTGTCAAGTCTGCATGTCCTCCATGTGTTCACATGGGTTTTTCTCTGGGTACTGCAGTGTTCTCTTGCCTCCCAAGAAGATGCAATAGAAAGATTGTTGAATCTAAATTGTCCATAGGTGTGTGTGTGTGTGTGTGTGTGTGTGTGTGTGTGTGTGTGTGTGTGTGTGTGTGTGTGTGTGTGTGTGTGTGTGTGAGAGAGAGAGTGTGAGAGAGATTAGGAAGAAAAGCTCAACAATCTACTTCTATTCCTTACTTGTTTAGTAAACTCAGTGGTTGGTGGTGGCTGTTCACAGCATTGCTATAGCATTTGATGTGACTGTGGTTGTCTCTTATTATATGCAGATGACTTTTTAGTTGATGTGCATGACCCAACCCTCAAGTTACAGATGCTTATGGAGACCACAGTGAATTGGCAGGTTACTAAACCAGGCTAAAACAATGACCCTATCTGTAAATTATTGCATTCTTTTTTTCAATAATAATTCTTTATTTTTCTTTTTCTTCTAAATGTTAATACAATACTACAACCTATTTACAATATATACATGAATGCTTCCAACAGTTACATAGAGTCATTATACATAACTATACCCTTCTAAATAGATATTACAGAAAAAAAAGAATAAAAATCTAGTATCAATATAAGGCTTATCTATAGACAACTCCATAGTCTGTACTTCCCGGAGAAAAGTGGAATGGAACCTTAAGCTAAGACAATGTTAAAGATTTGCTCCCATATTTCTGTATTATTTACACTTTTCTTATGATCACTAATTAATAATTTGTATGCTAAGATATGTCTTATCGCTACACTCTTGAAATTTTCCCATGAAGTCTGGGATGGATTCAACCAATTTGTAGCTATATACAGCTTCATTAACAAAAAATATTAGTATGATCCTTTGGGATCTATCCAAATTAGTTGGCGGAATATGCAGAATCATAAACTCCCAAGAAAGTGTAGACTGTTGATATCCCATTTTTTGTAGTTGGAATTTCAAAGAATTCCAGAGTCTAAAAATACATTTACAACTCCAGAACATGTGTAAAAGGTCAGCCGTTTGATCTATACAATATGGGCATTTGGGTGAATTTTTTGAGTTAAATTTATGTAAAGTGAGTATAATACGCATTATTAAACATCATCAACTGAGTAAATAATAACTTTTGAAGGGACACTGATTTTAAGGTTAAGTTAATTGCTCTCGCTATTTTACTATCTTCAATCGTTAACAATTTCTCCTTCCAGTATTTCGATAAAAGTATTTGGTTATTGTATTTCACCTCTTTCATCAAACTATATGACGCTGTTATATATTTACATTCCTGTGTTAAGGTTGGCCATAAGTTTAGGCAAATGTTTAAATCTTCTTCTTTAATTTTGAAATTCCTATTACTAAAATAGCTTATTGATAAGTCCTTTAACTGTCTTATTATAATTAAATATGAGTTAGGGAGATCCATCTCTCTTAGTATGTTATGTATTGAGATACCTAGAAAGGGATATAAATCGAGTATGGTTAAATTACTTATAAGTGGGAATTTCTTAAGGTCTATCAACTGATTACCAATTTTCAAATTCGGGTTTTTATGAAATGGTTGAAAAATCATCATGTATTGTAAAAGATTTAGTGAGTTAAACAGACTTTGTACTGATATTATATATATTTTGATATGCTCCATCAAAGCGTACATTTTAAGGGTATCTTTGTTTAAAAAAGGTAATGCCTTACAATTCATACCCAGACCAGCAACATGTTTATGATTTAGAATCAACCACTTAGGAGCCCATTTCGAATTGATCCTATCAAAGTTAACTACTCTTAGAAGTCTATTAGCATTTATTATTAAATAATATGTTTCAAAATTCGGTAGTTCCAACCCACCCTATTTTTGAGTCATCAGTTTGTCATAAGATATCCTAACTTTTCTAGGTTCCCATACAAATCTAGCTAATTCTGTATGAAGTTGTTTGAAGAATTTCCTGGAAATTTGAACTTGAGTAGCTCTAAAGATATATAGTATTCTGGGAAGTATGTTCATTTTAATAATTGAGGTCTTTGCCATTATTGGTAATTTCAGATTATCCCATCTTTTTAAATCAGAGACTATCTGTTCCCAAATTAACTTAACATTATTTACGTAAAAGTCTCTATTATCTGTTGAAAAAACAACCCCTAAATATTTTATTTTTTCTTCAGATTTTACCTGCCCTACCAATGGTAAAAGCGAGAAGGGTGTAGGCATCTTTAATAGGAATACCTTGTTTTTTTTTAAATTTATTTTGTAATTAGATAGTTTTGCAAAGTCTTCCACAGCTTTTAGTATTTTCTTAATATCTGAAACAGGTGTTGTGCAGTAAATATTCAAATCGTCCGCAAAAGCAGCCATGAAAATCTTTGTACCATAAATTATTGGAGCATTGTGATAAATATTTAGTTTGATATGTAGAAATAACGGTTCTAAATATAAATTGAATAATATAGGAGATAACGGACATCCTTGGCGGGTACCATTCTTAATTTGAATTCTTTTTGAGAGATTCCTATTAATAACTAGATTTGTATAAGGATTGTTATATAGTTTTTTTAAAGTTAAAATGAATTCTTGCTGTATATTAAAACATGCTAAAATATCAAACAAACATTCTAAGTTCACTCTATCAAAAGCTTTTTGTGCGTCAATTATGAGTGCATATGCATTAAAGTTCCTGTGAGTGGCATAAGAAATCAGTGTATGAAGTGATAACGTATTATCTGTAGTTTGTCTGCCATTTATAAAACTGGCTTGTTCTTCTGATATTATCAGGTTAATTACCTTCTTCAATCTATTAGCCAAAATCGATGTCATAATTTTCATATCTATATTCAAAAGTGAAATAGGTCTATAATTATCCGGGTTATGTAAATCAGTATTCTCTGTATAAGAATAGTTTTGAAGCATTAAAGGGTCAGTAATTTTATTGTTAGTTATATAATTAAATACCTGTGGAAGTATTTTCCCAATATATCACTAAAAGTTTTATAGAATTCTGTGGTCAAACCATCCAGTCCTTTATATGGCTTCAACTTCTTAATTGCATCAGTTATCTCCTCTGAAGAAATTGGTTTAACTAAGTTCATATGAAGCTCATCATCAATCTTGAAAGATAATTTTCTGCAGAAAATCATTATTACTCTTATTTATATTTACTTCCTGTTGCTCACCAGATACTTGTGAAAATATTAGTTCAAATGCCTTCATGATATCTTCAGTATTGGTATATGTTTTATTATTAAAGTGTATTTCAGAGATTTGAGAAGGTATTTTCGATTGATTAATAATGCTAGTGCTTTTGAAGGGGTCTGTATGTGATTGGCGTATTTTACCAGCATTTTCTGCTCATAAAATGATAATTTACTGTTTTGTAGTAAAAAAAGGTCCTTCTGACATTTTAATAACTCCGTTTCAATTTGTTTACTATAATTCCCAATTAGATCTTGATCCAGTAATTTAATTTTAATTTCCAATTCTTGTATGTCTCTCACTTGTAATTTCTTGTAATAAGTAGCCTTTTGGAGAAACATTCCTCTAATTTGTGCTTTGGTAGTTGCCCATTCTATGTCAGACGGATGACGGTGTTCCGAAAGATTAGCTAGTAATTGGTTAAAGAACTCCTGAGCTTCTTTTATTACATCTTCTTTATGCAATAGATATGGATTTAATGTCCAATTATAACCTCTAAAACGTATCTTATGACTAGTGTCCTTATTGAAAGTTAATGTGATCCTAGAATGATCCGACAAATGTCGAGCTTGTATGTATATATAGGGATCAAAAAACATTAGTGCGTCTGAAATTAAAAAAAAGTCGATCCTGGACCACATTTTATGACAACTTGAATAAAATGTAAAGTTATTTGCATTCATTTGATTCTTATTGTATTTAAATGGATCTTATAATTTAAAATCTGTTTTAAATTCCTGTAGTGCTATCACTGCTTGGTTATTAAAGGACCTATGGGAGCTTGATTTATCTAATTTAGGGTCTTGGTATGTATTCCAGTCACCTCCTATTATTATATAGTAATTATTATATTGATTCAGGATAAAATAAAGTGATGTTATGAAAAATTGTTGATTGGTACATGGGGCATATATGTTAAGAAGTATCACCTGTCTATCATAAAGTTTGGATACAAGAATCACATAACACCATCTTCCCTCTTTGTCCATTTTAAAATCTAGGATTTTCTCTTGGTACTGACTTTTAATAATAATCGCCACCCCTGCACTATTAGTTGTCCCTTCCGAAGCTATCACCTCTCTGATCCATTTCTTATTTTTAAGGGCAGTCCATTGATCGTTAGTCAAATGGGTTTCTTGTAACAAAATAAAACATGCTTTTGACTGGAGGAGTAAATGAAAAAATAATTTCCTTTTTTTCAAGTTCTGGAAGCCTTTAACATTCCATGAGTCTATTATCCACATACTAAGATTTTTAAAACTTTAAAGTATATTTTAAAATTGAAAGACGATACTAGATTCAGATGTTTTAGCACAGTATATAATATCTGGAAGCAATCTTGACGTCCTATCCCTAACCAGTGCCTATCCACTATTCCCCTGGACCAGGACATACATAGGTTTTTTACACTGTATAAACTTCTATTGGTACACATCATTACTAAATATCTGTTCTTTAGCTTACAAAATAACACACTAAAAACATGCAAAAAACCTATAATAACTACATCTAACTCTACAAAACCTAACCAAAACATTCCCTACTAAACACTGGTATCTATCTACAGCTCTTGAACACATTATTTAGTTAACACAAATGATATTCCTTACATGCAAAATTACTATTCTACCTCTCTAATAGTTAACATATATTATTAGTTCTATAATTTGGTTATATTACTCTAGAATATCTAATTATCTTATTTAAATCTAACCTAAACAGATATATGACAGTACTCCTATTAAACAGTAATGTTATTGACTTCAAGATAATACACTATATGTTTAATTTATATTTAAAGCATTAAATTTGACATTGTTTATCTAATCTAATTTATTTAACATTGTGATGACAGCAGCATTGGTGAATACAAGTAGCATTAACTATGCTTAGCAGATACTATATTTAAATATATAAACAATATCTAAATAGCACAGTTCCCAAAACATTCAGAACCACATCAGAAAAATAACCTTCATTTTCCTAGGAATACCAGGATATATTATGTGCTTTTAATTTACTAACTATCCCAGCATTAAAACCCCTTTGTATCTAAACATATACAGTATTAAAACACAATCTAAAAGCAGGAGAATAAATATTGCAGTACAGTACAATATTATTGGCACATCCACATTCAGGCAAACTACCTAGGAAAATAGAATAACTATGATAACTTTATGTTACTTCTACCATATTAGTTAAATGACACATTTTAACCACTACATTAATATTCAGTTTAAATCCTACCTGAATGAATTCACATTCCCATTTACAGAAATAAAAGTTGAAACATACATTAAAAGTCCACGAAGCCTCGTTTTACGTTCCCAGTAGATTCCCCTTCTTCCACAGAGCTCTATCTACTTCCTGGTCATGAAATCGTGTCTTCGAATTCGCGAAGGGGGAACCATTATGCAGATGGACTTCCGGATGTGCCACAACGAAAGCGGACCCTCAGCAGCATCTAAAGGACTTCCTGTTGCCTCACGAAGGAACACAGTTCGTAGAAGCTGTAAAAGTTCATGGAATCTTCGTAAACAAGCTGGACCTGCAAAAAAAAACTAGTTAATTATTAACCAAGGGGCCTGGGGAAGAAGAAAGAACAAACAAAGGATTTTGGAGCCTCAAGGTATAGTAGGCATGGAATCCCAGTATCCACGTTGTTGTAAACAGACTGCATGTTCCAGTTAAGCTTCCGAAGTTGGGAGGGATTTGAAAATCTTCAAAAAGGTAAGTTTTGCTTCTTTTTTTGTAGAACTGGAATATTTGGATCCATCAACTGTAAAAATTAATGTGTTAGGGTATTTCATCTGGAATTTAATATTCTTTTCAATAAGGAACTTGTAGTATGGAGCTAATGCTTGTCTGGCTTGTCTTATTTGCAATGGTAAATCCTGTCCCATAGAAACTCTATTATTTTGCCACATAACATAACCTCCATTCTTTTAACAGTTAGAATTATTTTATTTACATCCTGGTAATTGAGAATTTTGACATAAACCGGTCTAGGAATATTTGAGGCTTGTGTTTCTCTGAGAGCTCTATGGGCTCTTTCTATAACAATTTGCTTAGCCATATCAGAGTCCTTGAACAATGTTTCCAGTATTTGTATAATGGTAGACATTAAATCATTATATTGAATAGTTTCAGGAATTCCTCTAATAATTATATTGTTCCTTCTGGATCTTGCCTCCAAGTCCAGAATCTTGTTTTGCATAGATTGAATGTCCAGGTCATGAATATCTGTTTTTTTTGTAAGCAATGTTATTCTGTCCTTATTTTCGGATATCCTAGCTTCTGATTTATCTATCCTTTCAAGACTTTGACTGCATGTGGCACCAAAAGAAAGTACCTGGCTTGAAAGTTCTTTTAAAGCTTCTTGTATGGGCAACAAAGCAGTTTTGATGTCTTCCATGTTAGCCAGTTGATCCGGTTTATTTGTCATTCCAGCTTTTAAAAGTTCCTGTTGTTTTACAGTTTTCTGCCTTTTGATTGTTGAATCTTTTTCTGGTGACTGCAGTGCTGATAATTTGGTTTTAGTTGTTGTTGTTTCCATGCTTTTTCCTCTTTTGACATCGTGAAACAGAAGTCAGACAGATCCTTTGTTTAATACTCTTTTCAGAGTCAGGCAGACAATCAGCTCTAATCCTGTGAATTTAATTAGTTTCCTTCTGTTCTTTTACCTCTCAGGCAATGTTTGATTGTAGTAGAATAGTTATATCCAACGATTAATACAAAAAATCTTGTAGTATAATCTCAGGGTTGATTTTTATTCCGAGTATCTGGAGAGCTGTAGATGTACAGTGTCTACAGAATGGCAGCCATCTTTGTCCGGGAAATTATTGCATTCTAAATTCACTTAGATCAAAGTGTCTATTACTTTACCCCCAAGAGTTGATTAAATATTTTGGGGATCCTATTTCCTCCTCCTTGCAGGATACTTTACAATGAGCCTTTGAGCAACTGACCAAGACCTGTAATAAATATTTTTGTCCAATGGAGAAACATTCAATAATGTATATCTGCTGCCCAAATGTTCATATTCTTCCATATACTTTACATCTGTCAGGCTACACCTGGCTCTTACTTCTGTCAGGCTACACCTGGCTCTACCTTTAAGATCTTTTAGAAAAGACTGACCTGCCATATATCCTCATTTATTTCAAGTAATAAACATCACACAGGCTACACCTGGCTCTTACTTCTGTCAGGGTACACCTTGCTCTACCTTTAAGAGCTTTTAGAAAAGATTGACCTGCCATATATCCTCATTTATTTCAAGTAATAAACATCACACAGGCTACACCTGGCTCTTACTTCTGTCAGGGTACACCTTGCTCTACCTTTAAGAGCTTTTAGAAAAGACTGACCTGCCATATATCCTCATTTATTTCAAGTAATAAACATCACACAGGCTACACCTGGCTCTTACTTCTGTCAGGCTACACCTGGCTCTACCTTTAAGATCTTTTAGAAAAGATTGACCTGCCATATATCCTCATTTATTTCAGGTAATAAACATCACAGGGTCTCCTGGAGGGTCCTTGTGTGCTCTAATTTTTTCTCTGGATAAGCAGCCCCAGGTGCAGAAATGAAAGTTATGGATTTGGCTGGAAGGACACTTTTCATACAAAATGCCATGAGCCCCAGACTCTGTACCAGAAGCTTTTTACCAAAATATTAGATGATCTCTGGGTGGAAAAGGTTTAATATGTTATACAGCCCAAATATTCATGACATATTGGCAAAGTGATTAGAAAGAGGAAATATCCCCTATTTCATTAAGCTCAGCTTCAGAGCCATGTGACTAGCATTTCTTGGTATGGGTTAACAAATTAATACCTACCTGTTAGGTACTGGGAACAGCTATCTGATAATAACAAAATAATAAGCTGGGATTTTTTTTCAAGGAAAGAATACATCAAGGCTATAAGCATGTTAAAATATAATAATTTGGCTCATCAATACAAAATAAAATGAAGTTTAATTCAGATGAAAGTTACCCAAAATTATAACTTGGTTAATTGAGAAAAGGTCAGGTTTAGTGAATGAGAAGCAATTAAGCAGTACATATCAAATTGAAAATGGACAGGGATGAACTTTGTTGTATTTGGATGGGGAGTCTGTTCAATAGCAGCGGTATCCTCTGTGAAATATGCCCATCCCTCCACAACATTCTATCGATGTTACAGAAAAGGTTTAGATCCCTAAGACCAAGTATTTCCAATGACATTGGACGTGCAGTAAATCCATCAGTAATGCCTGGTATGCCAGACACAGGCCACCTCTTAACAGTCTGTTGGATACCAAGTATAGTGACAGGGCTTGGAGTCAGTCCATATAGGACATGTTGTTTAGGCCTTGTATCCTTTCAATAAGGTATCTCTGTGGGCATTCCAGTTGTTGCATGTGTCTGAACAGATACATGCTAAAGGGGGCATTATATTCAATGACTGGCCTAATGAGGGCTGAGTAAAGGTGAACAAAGACATCCCAAGATCTAGGCACAATCCCTTTGTTTATTAGCTGAGTGATATAGAAGTACTTTCTCACATCGATAGACACATGTTGGTCAAAAGTTAGGTCACTGTCCATATAAGTTCCCATATAATCCTGAACAACTGGGTCAACTCCTAGGGGCATATTGTCAATGTGGTAATTCCCTGGGGTGGATGACTTCCCAAAGGATATAATAATGTATTTTTTAGCAATTAGTTTCAGACTATGATTTTGACACCAGTTATTTATTTGAGACAAATCTTCCTGCAGGATGGCTAAGTCATTTGGGGATTCAATTTCTGCTCCTAGTTTGCATTCATTTCCCAAATTAGCCAGCCAGAGCTGTTTGGTATTGGATTTTACTTCAGAAAAGCAGATTCTAAACAGGAGAAGCCCCAGCACAGAACCCTGGGGGGGGTCTGCACTGGTGAATGGTCTCTTTGTGGAGGTAACTGCTCCTATTTTGATTATCTTCATCCTATCTATAAACCAGTTGGCAGTCCAACGGACTACATATACTATATGCTGCAAAGGTTGTTTATAATGTGCTACAGAGAGGTTTCATTTGTTAGATGTTTGAGGAACCAGAAGTAAGCAGTTAGAAGCATATATTTTTGGAATTCAGTTGGCTTGCAAATTTAAAAAATTATATATTTAACCTTATGAACAAGTTATTTCCAGGAAAGTTATCACTGCAAGTTAATCTTCTGCTCCTTGTGGAAGGTTATATAAAGATGCATTTTGATAAAGAGCTTTCATTGATAAATACATTGTTTTGCTAAATAAAAAAAGTATTACGAGATGGTGGAAGAATCCAATGCCTCCATCATTACAAGACTTGTATATTTTGTCCCATGACTTGTGCAGGAATTAATTAGCAACTAAAGATGCTAAACTGAGGAAAAAATGGTACAGAAATCACCTCCCAGGATTATTTTTATTAATGTGCAAACCTAATTAGTAGCCATCATCTTTGTTTTTTTTTTTATGCAATTTAGTGATTTTGATATTTGTTAAGAGAAATATGTCTGTTGTTTTCTTCTATACCCTGAAGTGTAGTAGGTGTCTTCATCAAAGTTATACATTGCTGATACGTACCTGTATTGTTTCTTAACTGTGTATCTGGCTTTGTTAGACTTAATGGTTGATATTTACAGTTTGACAGATTTTCTGTCTAGGACAAGGTATAGATAAAATTGTGCTGTCTGAAAAGAGCAGAAACAATATATGCAGACTGTTAAACATAAACATAATGCGGGCAGTGATAAATGGGAGATAATAACAGAACAAAGATGATGGCCACTAATTAGGTGTTATACAGCATTCAGAAAAGAGAATAACGAAGGATGTAAACCAAACAAGAATTGCTTAAAAAATAAATATTTTAATTAGTTGGTTAATACCAATCCATTTTTACATGCTCTGAATGAGCAATTACATGTAATGTAAAACTAAGAAAAATGGGTCTCATGAGATTCAAACCAGAATTCTAAAGGAATTAACCCATCTGATCACTTTTCTTAACAAATCCTGAGGAAGTGTGCCCACACAGACATGATTCTACACAAAAATGGAAGAAATGGAGATGCAGTATGTTTTCTGCTGATTACTCTGATCTCAGTAGTATGACAAATAATAGGATCACTTATAAAAGGTGTGCATGAGTGTAAATAAATAAATATATTCATGACACATGTATATATATATATATATATATATATATATATATATATATATATGTGTGTGTGTGTGTGTGTGTGTGTGTGTGTGTGTGTGTGTATGCCAGTGGGGCAAAAGAACTAAGACAGCATAACCTCGCAGCTGACATTCAGACAAGCCTAACAAAATTTTGTGCATCTCTAGAGTAATAAATGAGAGTCAGGCTGTGCAGTAGTCCTCTGCCCTAATTAGTTAAGCTTGATGTGCAAACTTCTCCCCCCTCCCCCCCAAAAGAGCAAGTATTTATCCCGGCAGAGGGCTGCCTCCCAAACATCTCTGATGCTCAGGTGAAGGCTGCCCTCTCCAAAGCAAAAAACACTGCTTCCATGGGACCAGATGGCATCCCAGGTTGCGTTCTACATGAACTCCAAGAGGAACTAATCCCTCAAATAAAACAGCTATACAATCTCAGCCTCACTACAGGATATGTGCTCACAGAATGGCGTACAGCAACAGTGGTCCCACTCCACAAAGGTGGAGCCTCTACGGACCCTGGAAACTATCACCCCA
The DNA here is from genome assembly GCF_019279795.1 of Protopterus annectens. Lineage (NCBI taxonomy): Eukaryota > Metazoa > Chordata > Ceratodontiformes > Protopteridae > Protopterus > Protopterus annectens. The sequence continues at coordinate 412,277,324 of NC_056739.1, forward strand.
TAAGCCTGACTAGCTTAGTCTGCAAGGCTATGGAGAGGATCATCACAGAGCTCATAAACAAAGACATTGGGGACCTACAGACACTAGATCCTACTCAGTTCGGCTTTGGCAAGGGCAGATCCTGCCTTTTGAACCTGGTTGACTTCTTCGAAACAGTCACCAAAGCCATAGATGAAGAGAAGGTAGTCCACACAGCCTATCTGGACCTTGCAAAGGCATTTGACACAATACCCCACTCGGGCATCATAGATAAGCTATCCAGCTTAAATATAAACCCCTATGTCACAAGATGGGTCGCAAATTGGCTCAAAGACCGAACCCACAGAGTGAGAGTTGCTGGAGCCATGTCAGACTCGAAACCGGTCACAAGTGGCGTCCCACAGGGTTCTGCCCTGGGACCACTCTTATTCGGTATATACCTTTCCAAGGTACAGGCAAACGTGGGAGGACTATGGCTCACCAAGTTCGCAGACGACTGCAAACTGGGTGCCATAATCGACTCTCCAGCTGACACAAACATCCTTCAAAAAGGTCTCACAGAGACAGATAACTGGTGCCAGTGCCATGGTTTAAAGCTAAATGCCAAAAAATGTATAGTCATTCCCTTTGGCAAAAACAATGTGCCCACAAATTACCACATAGGTGGAAACCCATTAAGTACAGAGAAGTTTATTAGGGACCTGGGGACCCAAGTTGATAGCAATCTCTCCTTTGAAAACCACATTGCCAAAGTGGTTAGAAAGACCTTCTACATAGCCCACCTCATCACGAAGGGTTTCACATCTAGATCAAGAGAGGTAATTGTGCCCCTTTATTCATCCCTCATCAGGCCCATCATAGAATACAATGCCCTTTTGGGATGTACCTTACCCGACACCTGCAGCAATTAGAAAGACCCCAAAAGTATCTCACCAAGAGGATCAAGGGTCTCAAACAGATGCCATATGCTGCTCGGTTAAAAACTCCAGCTCTACTCAGTTGCATACCGCCTACTTCGAGGCGATCTATGCCTGACATACAAAGCTATGTCAAATCCAGAATTAATGGACATGTTCCACCTCAGTAAATCTAAATCCCTTAGAGCCACACGCTCAAGGGACTTGAACCTCAGCACAGAAATAAATAGAACTTGCTGGAGGGACAGGTTCATAACCCAGAGGCTCCCTTCGCTCTGGAATAGAATTCCAGTTCATGTGAGGCAGAGCACCTCACTGAATCTCTTCAAGAATGGGGGATCGTAGGTTTGTCCCAGGGATTACTCCTGTGTCACTATTAGACAGAGGCACAGTAAACTAAACCTTAAAAAGGGCACATTATACTCAAATCAAGGGGTGGCGTAAGCCATATAGAATCGGGCTAGGCTTATAATTGCCCTAGGGCAGATAGCCTAGCATGAACCTATGAACCTATGAACCTATGTATGTCCCAGAGTCATACTATAGTTGATATAAAAATCAGTTAGATAAGAGAACAAAGAAATTACATGGAATCCATAGAGAAGACTAGAAAGCTACAAGTAGAATATAAATGTTTACTTCTGTAATTATATCATTTTGATAACTAATTATATTAGCCCTCTAGGCTCAAGTATGTCTTTCCTGGTGTGACTCAGGAGTTTTATCTAGTTAAACAACTTGTCTAGTGTGTCATACAGCAGATAGATGCACAGTCAGTGAAAGAATCCCAGTACTACAGGTTGAAGTTTAGCATCTCATAGCTTTAATCATCTGAGTCAATCTATCAGATGTGTAACACAGACAACTATATATTCTATCAAAGTAATGTAAAGGCAAATGCAGCAGAAGTGGTGACAAATATTAACTGGTACTGACTTTACCTCTCTGATCACAGAGAGTTACAGTTTAATTGGCTGAAATTCATATCAGGTAGATAGCAGTAGGTGAACCCTGTTACAGCTAACTAGAGGTTGAATACAATATTTATGTTTTCGTAACCACTGAGGTGAATGAGCTTTGCATGCACTATATAGATGAATAAACCATAAAGTGCATATAACTGACTGGCCCTTCCATAACCCGAGGTAGAAACCAGAGACAAGAAAAGCTTTATCTACCATCAGTGTTTAATACATAAGAGTAGCAATGCCAAAGTGCAGTTTAGAAGCAGTGTTAAAACTTCCTGTAAAATTACTTCAGACCTATGTCTTAAATGACTATGAGAAAGACAACTGTTATCCCAAAAGATGAGGAGACAGAGGCAGAAAGGTCTTTGTTAAAATTTTAAAACTTTCTTCTACAACTATTGTATGTTTAATGTTATTACTTGATGTGATTTGGGAAAATTGCCATTATTTCTATACAAAAAATAACTCATTTACAAAATATTTACATATTTACAAATATTCACATATGCACAACTATATAAGTATACAAATCTGTTTACACATATTCATAATTTCTTTTACAATCATAGTACATTTTCATTCCTATTAGACCCCTACTCCTTTGTCTGTAACCATCTGATTTTACTTAACATTGTTGCTAAAATCCATTTACCATTAATCATAATTTAATTTATTCTTTCATTCCATATAACTCATACAACACAAAATAACTTATCTATCCTTTTAACATGTTCTTTACTTCTATTCTTATAATATCCATATTTAATCATAATATATTTATTTTATCCACTTCTTTTATACCTTTGAAAAAATCTTTACATAGTTTTCCTCATAACTTTTATTTTTTTGCATTTTAAAAGACACATGTTTCATAGAATATGTTTATATTGTAAAGACAATGAAACTATCACTTTTCTTTTAATATGGCATATTTCCTTTTACTGGCAATTTATTTATTACCAGTGTCCACAAATAAATCTTGACATTCTACTTTCTGATTACACCATTTGCTTCTTATTTTCATGACTTTTTCATCTGTTAGATTTTCCCGTGGTTTTACATATCATTACATTCTTATACTATACTTTTCTATCTTTTTCTATAGCATCGATTTTTATTTTCCACAAAAATATTTTTCTTGGTAACATTTTATTTCTTTATTTATACACTCATTTTCTCTTTTACTGTTTTTTACCATACCACAAAATTTATCATACTTATATTTATACAGTTTTACTACTAATCTCTCATATTTTTTCATTTATCCACTTTAACACAAATGTAATGAAGGAGCATTTATCACTGGGTTAATTAACCTCAAACCTCTTTCTTTATTTACATACAAAACTCCTTTTTTGATGGTTTAATCTAAAACCCCATATAAATTAAAAAAATATCTGCAATAATTCATCTTCAAATACTGTTGGCAGCATAAATACAATTGCTAAGTATGCTATTTTCCAATCTGTACTGAATTTATCAAATAAACCCTTTTTCTGAATGATCATTTATACAGTCTCTGGAAAAGACAGGTTTGTTTTATTTCTTCCATTGTTTTTCCCATTGAATTCTATTAACATCTTTATTCACAAATTTTATAACTAACACAGAAGTTTCATTCATTGTAAAATATATACCCCAAGCTTTACTACATCACCTAAACCTGTACATTTCTTTTTATTTAGCACCATCCCCATCACCTCTAGATACTCATTTGTGCAAATTAATTATGAAATTATTCACCCTTCAGGTGTTATATACCCTGCTTCCTTCATTTTGTAATTTATTTCACATACTATCACATTTATAACTAATGCAAAGAGTGTGCAACTCAAGGGGCATTCCTGTCTTACACCACTCTTCATATGTACCTCTTGGCTTAACCAGCCATTTACAAGTATTTTTACTTTATTATTATTATACACTGACATACATAATTTACTAAAATTTTTACTTATATTATTTAATTATTATCCATAAGATTTCATGTCCATTTGTGTCAAATGCCTTATTAAGGTCTCCTATCATGATTTACACTTCTTTTCTATGCAAAATATCATACATAACTTCACTATCATTAATAATTCTTGACACCCATTTCCCTTTATACTATCTTCCATATTTTTTTCCATTTTAGTTTCAAATCTGTTTTGTATTATTTTCATAAATATCTTATAATCATTATTTTTCAGTATTTTTGGTGTTCAGTTTTTTTAATTGTCTTCTATCTTCCTTCTCCGTATGAATTTAAGGATTCCACAACATAATTTTTATACATAAATTTTTCATTTAACCATTCATTCAAACTCATTAAAAATATATAGTTTTTAGACAGTCCTTTAAATTTGTATACATTTCATACCCTATTCCATCTGGCCCTCCGGCTGAATTTATATTTACTTGTCCTAATATTTTATCTAGTGCATTTAAAGAAGTCTGCTTTCCAACTCTTAATTCTCTTTTTTTGTTAACATTTTTTACTTTCTTTTTTTTCCTTTAAACATTTCTTGTACAAATTGTACTACATTATTCATAGTTTTCCAGAGTTCTTTCTATTTCTCCTTTTACATTTTTTTTATTTCTGTCATTACACTATCATTTTCCTTTACTAATCTGCTTAAGTAACTCAATGGTTCTTCTTCTTCTTTTTCCTTGTAAAAATATATTTGTTCATATAACAATTCTTATTTTTTTTTATTTATTTCATATAATTCTTTTTCTTTGTCAAAATACTTTCTGTAAGTATGTTCTAAATCTTCCAATTCATTGTTGCATATTCTTTTATATTTTTATTTCTCTACTCTTCCCACATTGTATCAGATCCACCCTTAGAAATGAAGTTTTCCCATTAATTTTAGTTTTTGTAAGATTTTTTTACCTTGGGACAAACCTTACAATGTCCACAAGCAAATGCACTTCTTTTATCAATAGGTACTGCAGGTATTCTCTGATCTAAACTGAACAGTTCTGTCAAATTATTATATCTGCCATAAGAGGAGGTGATATGTTTGGGGAAAATTTCACCCACCACCTCATCTTGACATACTACATGCCACAGATCCTTAATTATACTCTCCAAAACTGATGAAAAAGGGAAACATTTTTTAACAAAAATATTTTTACAACCATCCTTAGAACTTGTGTTCTCACTAATGAATGTATTTCTATGATATTTTTCATATCTTCTCAAACCTGTGCCTTCCACAAGTTTCTTTATAGCATTATTTAATTGTGCAGTAGAGTAACCACATTCTCTAAGTCTACACTCTACCTCAAATAATCCATCATCCATAAACATTTCTTCTGAAGTATTACTAACTGCTCTCTTGAAATCCCCAAAAGTCAGATAATCCATTAAATGAGGAAGATGCATGTTAGTAGCATGCAAATAATTATTCAGTGTTGTTTCTTTTCTGTAAGGTTGATATTGAATATTAAGTTCCCCATCCACATAGAATACAACATCCAAATATTTAATGGGCTTCCTATTTAGTTCATAAGGTAATCTGAGACCATGGGTGTTTCCATTTAATTCTTGGAAAATGTTAACAAATTCACTCTCATTACCTTTACAAATAAAAAATAAATCAGCTATATATCTTGTATACAAAACCACATGTTTTAAAAAAATTGTGTGGGGCATAACATTTTTTTCTCAAAATCTCCCATATATAAAATTGCACAGCTGGGGTCAAAATAAGCCCTTATTGCTGTACCTTTGATCTGCAGGAAAACTTCATTCTCATAACAAAAATAATTATGAGTCAAACAAAATTCTAACAGAACGACCAGAAATGAGGTATGAGGTCCTTCCCTGGTGAAATTAGAGACAGATTCCAAGCCCCAGTTTTGTTGTATGTTAGTATACAAAGAACAGACATCCACTATTACCTAGTAACAATCGTGACTCCCAACAAATTTATTTAAACTATCAAAACCTCCAGGGTGTTTTTAATATGTGCAGGTATCCTGCTAAGAACTTTTTAGCTGAAAGTCTAAAAAAGTACCAACATTCTGCAAAAAGAGCCCCTACCTGATATGTAAGGTCTATCCGGGGGGGGGGTTGATACACATTTCTGCACCTTAGGAGTAGCATAAAAACTGCGTCGATTGGTTTCATGTGCAATTTATTTATATTATTAGGTGGAAAAAAGCCAGTCTTTCACCCTAATATTTCTAATAAAATGAGATTGTAAGACATTACTGGGTTATGTCTTAATTATACATATTCCATCTGATTAACAATGTACAATTTCACGATATTTAAACTTATTCATAATAACTCCCAAAGCTGTTGTAAAGTTAGTCAATCATATTTGTGAAGGTTATAACACTTCTGAGTTTGTAAGAATTTCCCATAGTCAAATTCAACTTTATTTACAATTCTTTCAAAAAGGCAAATAGCAGAGGAAATTTGAGGTGACATAAATTATTAACAAAAGAAAGAGCAGGCACTGTTAATTTTCCACATCCTGAGCAAAACACATCAAAACCCTGATTATTCCCATTTCATTATTAACATCTAAAACATCATCAGAAAACAAGTTTTTATATATGGATACATTCAAAAGTGAGACATCATCAACTTCCATCTCATCATTAGCATTAGACCACTGTCTGCTTGATTTATCACAAAATAAAACCTTTAATGCAATTTTCTACAAAAGTTATTAACATCATTTAGCAGCTCTGCTAAAGTTGGATTCCTAGTGGGCACAAATTTAATGTCCTTTAATAAAACATTTCTTGCCACTAAAGTGATATTTAAATCAGACAGATTAATGATATTTAAAGTGTTTGATATGAAATTACCATTACGCAGCACATTCAAACACAAAGTACCATCACTGTCCAGCTTGTTTCCTGATGTAAACAATTCTCTCCTCACATCCTTCTTCCTCGACTCCGTCCTTTTCTCCCCCTCCCTTAAACATTTGGGTAGGATGCAAAATCACCACCATTAGCACTGGATTGTTGCTCTGCCTGGATGTCAATGTCCATTCGCACACCCTCAAACAACACACTTTTTTTGCTGGAACTGGTTTCAACAAAAGAAGCAGAGCCATCACCTCCTGTAGCTTCACAATTCTCTGTTGATCTCACCTTCAACCTCCCATGCTGAGGTTTCCATTGCTGTGTGAAGATCAGACCAATATCAAAGTCCTTAAGGTCTCTATTCAATTTCTTATTTTTTTCTTGTAAGGAGTTTTTTTCTCAGTTTGATCAGTTTTACATTTAATGTCCTTCATTTTCTCCACATAGCAAGAGTTTGCAACTTTGCTGATGAGCAAATTTTGTAACTGCATGATTTCATTTTGGATCTTATCATGAGACTTTAAATTTCTTTTAATCAGTACACACAGCCAACCAAATATGCACTGAGGTGATACCTACTTCCACTCCTCCAAAAGGTCAGCCTCCTCTCCACTAAAATCTAATGCAGGCAAACAATCCTCCATAGACCTCTAGGAGTTATATTTAAACTTGAATATTTCTCCAACAACCTTGGTATCATAAAAACAATGCTACCTCCTTGTATAACAGTCTGTCTAAATGCTCAAACTTGCCGCTAATATAATTGTCATTCAACATCAACCATGGGTCACTAGTAGTCAATTTGTGTTCCCTTTCATGTAATAAATCCATAACATACAACTTATCCTGAGTAACTGGCATCTGAAATATCCCTGGAACAGCAATGACCAAATAAAAAGCCATCATCAAATAAACTAAGAACAAAAACAAATGTGAAAATACTGAAAAAAAAACAAAAAAAAATAGACCAAGTTGCTCTACCACTACTTTTATTATGGATCTGGTACCTCAGCTATTCCCTTCTTAGGATAACCAAACAACACTATAAAGTTCTTTTTATACAGGTAGAACTGGGTCTATATTAATTTTTGGAAAACTAATTCCAGCTAACATCCATTCATCAAACACAAACCAGTGAACATTTGTAAAGGAAGGGAGTTAGTTGGCCAGCATTAGGAAATTTGCCCTTTTCCCAACTGTAGTGCAATCTTGGAGTTGGTATAGATAAGTAGGGGGTTTGGGGAGCATGGATGGCATAGCCCCCTACCTTGGTGGGTTTGATGTATTGTAGTTTGTGTTACGGTCGGTGTGGGGGACAAGTAATTTCCTTCCAAAAAAAAAAATTTGATGAAGTGAATGTTCGATGAATGGCTGTTCGCTGGTTTGTGTTTGATGAATGACCGTTTGATATAACTAGTTTTCAATGAATTAATATAGACCCTGTAGGACCCAGTTAATATAATTAATTATACAACAATTCAATTAAACAATAAAGCTTAAAAGCTTCTAAACAAATAATGCAATCATTTCTTATCTGAAAAACACTAACTTGATTCAATACAGCAGTATATAGAGTACCTATATACATACATTATTACTAACATTATATAGAAAACCTAATAACAAACATTAATCACATAAACAAATATCTACTAACTAACCTGTATCTTATTTAAACAGTTTATTACTTCCTAATCTAACATACTTAATTACTTCCTATTAAAAAACACAAATTGATTCCTAAATTTAAACCTTTAGGAGATCATTTAAACCTTTAGGAGTACACATACTAAACCTAGAGTACTTAATAATAGTTTTCCAATCTTACTCACAAACACTGGCTACTCTACAATGTATGTACTGTACCTGTGTACTATGTATGTATTCTACCTATGTTCCAAATTTCATCTGTACACCACAAATCTATTAATTACCTTTATTTTTAAATTATTTTGTTGTCTTTTTCTCTCCACTGAAACTGTTGATGTGCTGCATACCACTGTAAAAACATGTCTTTTGCAATTTGTGTGTATACTGATCATGTCTAAACAATTAAATGTATCTGTAATTTTTCTGTGTGGAGCATTTCTCCCCAGGCCTCTGCTGAAAAAGGGCCTTTTTGGCTCAGTCAGACACCCCCGGTTAACAAATGTAAAATAAAATAAAAATAAAATAATGTCCTATAATTTAATATCATTTTGCTCTCTAATTCATCTAACTTATTAATGATAACTTATTAATGAGGCTGAGCTAACACACTAAAATGAAACCACTGTCAAATCCTTGATGTTCTTTATGGAAATGCACTGCCACAGGACTTTTAATTACAATTTCCGATGCCCCTCAAATGTTCTAAAATAGGAATTTTTTACTTTACATTTAGTTTGACTCGCATACGACTTAGGACTATTACAGCCACAGCCAATTATATAAACTACCCCATAAGATTCACAATCAGATCTACCATTAGAAATGATGTTTTTCTCCATTAATTTTGGATTCCTGTAAGATTTTTTTACCTTGGGATAAACCTTATAATGCCCACAAGTAAATGAATTTATTTTATCAATAGCTACTGCAGGTATTCTCTGATCTAAAGTTAACAGTTCTTTTAAATTATTAAATCTGCCATAAGAGATAGTAATATGCTTGGGGAAAATTTCACCCACCACGTCATCTTGACATACCACATGCCACAGATCCTTAATTATATACTCCAAAACTGATGAAAATGGGGAAAAGGGGCTGCCGTTGCTTTAATTCATGTGCATGTGTAATATGCTGAAGTCTGTGCTGCTGTTGCTGCTAATTGACCACAGCCATGAAGGAGAAGAGTATTCAGACTCCATTTAACTTATCACAATCTGCATGAGCTGGAATTGTAGGGCACTACAGGGTGAACAGAGACACACTACAGGAACTCTGCAACCTCTCTTGTCCTCAACTCAGACCAAGGGCAAACAGACGGGAACCAATACCGATGGAGACAAAGGTATGTTTAGCACTTAAGAGATTTAGCTACAGGAACTTCTCAGAGACCAACAGGGGACATGCTGGGGATGTCACAGGCATCAACATTCAGGATCTTCCATCAGTTACTGAATGCTATGACTCAATATGCCAGTGACCACATATATTTTCCCCATACACATGAGGACAGGACCACAAATATGCAGGAGTTCCACCCTGTAGCACACTACCCTGAAGTACTGGGTGCCAAAGATTGCACACATATAGAAATCTAAACACCACCCAGGGAACAAGGAAGGGTCTACATAAATAGAAAGGGGTTCCACTCCATTAATTGCCAAGTCATGTGTAACTCTAACAGAATCATCTTGAATGTGTGTGCTGGCAACCCAAGTAGTTACCATGACTCACATATCTGGCACAATTCCCAAACGTATCAGATGCTCACTAGGGGTGATATCCCACATGGTCATTTACTGGGGGATGCAGGTTACTAATTGGAACCGTGGCTGATGACGCTCATCAAAAATGCACACACATCCACTGAAGATGCCATAATGAGGCTCACGCTCAAACCAGGAAATAGATTGTGTGTTTGGGCTGCTGAAGTTGCAGTTCTGGTGCCTAGATACATCTGTGGAGCCCTGCAGTACAATCCATGCACATGTAGTGAAAGCTTCACCATCTGTGCCATGCTTCACATCATCTTGAGAAAGCAGCTTCAGCAGACTCAACAAGGGGAAGGGGCACACATCACTCTATTGCTTGCAAAGTCACCACAGCCAGAAACAGGTAAGTAGTCAGAGGGGGAACCAGCAGCTGCTGTGGGTGTAGGCAGATATAGGTGTGCTCAATATACCCTCGCATTGGCAAAGAGGCAATGCATAGCACACTTACCACCTAAGGGGCTAAAACCTTTCTCCTACACACACACATATACTAACATTGATGGCAGGCAACACTCACAACCTTTACCTACCCATTTAATTGCTGTATACTCCTAGCATCAGACAGTCAACCCTGAACTAAAACTGTAGCAACTACTGGATTTACAAGTGCTGAACCTGGAATAGAACAAAAAATGTGAAATAATTCAATTGAATGGCATGGCCTTGAATACTGTTACTTAGTAATGTAAGTAAGCAAAAGGTAGTTGTTTTTACACCAATGACTTCATGATGTGACAGCAGTGGCTTATGTGAATATCTGTGTTCTCTATAAAGTAATAGGTCTCAGGCATCAAAAATTCATACATTCATACCTCTCAAAAGTAACTATGGTCACTGAATGTCCTCAGTTTGGCCTCATACTTTTGTACTGGCAAATCATTAATGGTAGAAGTTAGAAACTAATAACACAAAATTCAGTTTCAGACTTCCTATCTCTCAGAACAAATCCTAAAACTACTGATGCAAAAACTGTCTCTAACTTTGCAAGACCAAAATATTTAAAAAGTCTCCCTATTGCTCAGCCTTTGTCCAAGTTTTTTATGGCTTGGTCCACCTTTTTTACTGTAAAAGTGTAGGAGGCATGTACACACTACAAAAACATGTAAGAAAGAAGTACAATTAACAAAACAACATCAAAAACACAGATATTCTAAACAATAAGTCAGTTATGTTCTCTGAGCATCAGACACAAAGCTTATTTTTCAATTATAAAGGAATTCCCAATACAATTCTAGCATGTCCAAAGGTCAGTTGTCAATCTCCTCTCCGGTCCAGCTGGTGAATCTGGGAATCTTGAGGCAATGTTACAACTGCCTCATGTACACAGACAACCCTCTCCTCCTCCCAACAAATTCCAACACATGTGAGAGATGCAACCATATAGCCAAACTGGAGGCTAAGCTCTCTCAACTCAGTACTGGCGTAACCAGTCAGGAGGAAAAGGAAACCACACTCGCTACAATTCCAGTCTCACATAGACCTACCATGACAGCAAACCAAACACATACACACACAAAAACATACTCGGAGGCTCTAAATAAAAATCTGCCTAAGCAGCAGAGACCTCCAAAGCAGACACCCAAGCAACCGCTACCCGAAAACAAAACACATGCAACACATAGCTCACAAAGCCAGTGTGCCGAACAGTCACAGCCCTTAAGGCTAAACAACACACCTGATACACTTGTAATAGGTGACTCTATCGTCAGACACACTGACGTCCCGCTCACCAGGCTGAACAAGGAGAAGGTCACGGTGAGCTGCCTGTTGGGCGCTAGGATCCGCCACATAACACAAGCACTCAGGTCACTCCAAGGCAAGTACAAATATGACTCAGTCATTGTCCATGCTGGTGTGAATGACCTGAGACGTACCTCCCTGGACTACATGAAAAGAGACATAGAGGAGCTCTCAGAGTATGTAGCCCAGGCCGGTATGACCCTGACCTTGAGTAGCATCTTACCCTCATCAAGAATGATGCCACAATATGAAGACAAGATGATCAATTTCAACAATTGGCTTAAGTATTGGTGTCATTCAAAGGGGATCCAATGCCTGTCAGCCTGGGATGACATGCTCGACAAGCCACGATGCTTCGCTAGGGACAGCTTGCACCTATCACCCCTGGGCTTTCGGATATTGGCAAAGGCTTTTGCTACCCCCATAGTGCCTTTTTTAGGCAAGGCTCAAAAGACAAACCCACCTCCATAGGTATCACAAGGTATAAGAAACTAAGAGTAATGCTACTCAATGCCAGAAGTCTAAACCTCAAGATGCATGCACTCGAAACTCTCCTTAGCATGGAGAACATCGATATCTGTGCAGTAACACAAACCTGGTTCAAGCCTCCCGAGAGCACCCCAGCACTACCAGGTTATACCTCATACCATGCTTTTCGGCCCCAAAACTTGGACCGAACCACAAAAGGAGGGGGAGTATCAATATTCGTCAAAGATACCCACACATCCAGGTTGGTGGCACAGCACGAAGCATCAGAGACTATCCATGTGCAACTAACAGTGGGTAAAACTGCCTTCCAGTTTATAGCCTGCTACAGACCACCCTCCCAAACCCAGGAACTCCACTCGGCCTTCCTGAGAACACTGGAAAATATGAAGGTCTCTCCAAACACCATTATATTGGGCGACTTCAACTACCCAAACATAGACTGGGAGCATTACTCTAGCTCCAACACCCTAGCCCAAAGGTTCCTACAATTTATAAACTCAAATGCTATGGAACAACTTGTTACCACTCCCACAAGAGGGAAAACATACTGGACCTGATCATCACCAACATGGGGACTCTATGCTCCAGACCAGAAGTGTATCCCTCACTGGTAAGATCAGACCATAAACTAATCTCACTGGATATTCACATCCCGACCCCACCCCCTGCCCAGAAAACCACAGTGAAAAACTTCTCTAAAGCAAATTTCACACTCCTCAAAACTGAGGTGGAACCCTTCAAAGCCCCCAGGCCTGTGGAAAATACGGCCCAGACCGCAGAATCCTTTATAAACGCATTCTATGAACACCTTCAGGAATGCATGGATCATGCAATCCCAAATAAAACCAAGACCCAATCCTCCAAAGGCAGACGTCCTGTCTGGTGGACCCCAGCCATAAACAAACTATACAATAGAAGGAGGAAGCTACTACATGATAGAGCAAAATCCCAAAAAGGGAAGGCATCTCTGATCAGTATTAGCAAAAAACTACGGGCACTCATAAAATTGTCTAAGGCCAGCTTTGAGAGAAACATTGCACAGGACACTAAGGATAATCACAAGGCTTTCTTTAGTTATGTTAGGAACCTGGGTGGGAATTCCCAGATATGCATAGAATTAGTCCAAAATGACAAAAAATACACCGAACCCACAGACATTGCCAACATCCTAGCGGACAGGTTCAGCGCAAACTTCTCCCCTCCCCACCAAAAGGGCAAATATCTATCCCAGCAGAGTGCTGCCCCCCTGACATCTCAGATGCTCAGGTAAGAGCCGCCCTCTCCAAATCAAAAAACACAGCATCACTGGGACCAGACGGTGTACCGGGCTGCGTCCTACATGAACTCCAAGAAGAGCTAAACCCAAACATAAAACTACTGTTCAATCTCAGCCTTACCACAGGATATGTACCCAAAGAGTGGCGTACAGCAACAGTGGTCCCTCTCCACAAAGGTGGTGCCTCAACGGATCCTGGAAACTATCGCCCCATAAGCCTGACTAGCTTGGTCTGCAAAGCTATGGAACGGATCATCAGGGACCTTATAAATAAAGATATTGGGGACCTACAGACACTGGATCCTACCCAGTTCAGCTTTGTTAAGGGCAGATCCTGCCTCTTAAACCTTGTCGATTTCTTTGAAACAGTCACCAAGGCCATTTATGAGGGGAAGGTGGTCCACACAGCCTACCTGGACCTCGTAAAAGCCTTCGATACAATACCCCACTCGGGCATTATAGATAAGCTCACCAGCTTAAATATAAACCCCTATGTCACTAGATGGGTTGCAAACTGGCTCAAGGACAGAACCCACATGGTTAGAATTTCTGGAGCCATGTCAGACTCCAAACCAGTTACAAGCGGCGTCCCACAAGGCTCAGTCCTGGGACCTCTCTTGTTCGGTATATATTTCTCAGAGGTACAGGCCAACACGGAAGGACTGTGGCTGACCAAGTTCACATATGACTGCAAACTGGGTGCCATAATCGACTCTCCAGCCGACACAAGCATCCTCCAAAAGGGCCTCATAGAAACAGACAACTGGTGCCAGAGCCATGGCCTCAAGCTAAATGCCAAAAAGTGTATAGTCATCCCCTTTGGCAAAAACAAAGTGCCCACAAATTACCACATAAGTTGTAATCCATTAAGTACGGAAGATGTAATTAGGGACCTGGGGACCCAAGTTGATAGCAATCTCTCATTTGACAACCACGTGGCCAAAGTGGTTAGAAAAACATTTATATAGCCCACCTAATCATGAAGGAATTCACATCTAGATCAGGGGAGGTCATCGTGCCTCTTTACTCATCCCTCATCAGGCCCATAATTGAGTACAATGCCCCTTTTGGGATGTACCTTACCAGACACCTGCAGCAACTGGAAAGACCCCAAAAGTACCTCACCAAGAGGATCAAAGGGCTCAAACAGATGCCATATGCTGCCCGGTTAAAGAAATTCCAGCTCTACTCAGTGGCATACCACCTGCTCAGAGGCGATCTGTGCCTGACGTATAAAGCCATGTCCAACCTGGAATTAATTGACATGCTGCACCTCAGAAAATCCAAATCCCATCGAGCTATGCGCTCGAGAGACTTGAACCTCAGCACTGAAATAAATAGGACATGCTGGAGGGACAGATTCATAACCCAGAGGCTCCCTTCACTCTGGAATAAAATCCCAGAACCAGGTTAGGCAGAGTCCCTCATTGACTCTCTTCAAGAGGAATCTTGATGAGTGGATGGGGGGTCGTAGGTTTACCCCGGGTATCACTTCTGTGTCACTGTTAGACAGAGGCACAGTATACTAACCTCGAAAAAAGGGCATAGCAAAATTAATTTAAAATGGGTGGCGAAAGCCAAACACACTCTGGCTAGGCTTATAAATGCCCTAGGGCAGATAGCTTAGTATGAACCTATGAACCTATGAACCTATGTAAACCTGAATCCACAAGGATATGGCACAGTTATCATCACTTGCACAGGGTGTAGTCGGGGGGGGCACAGGAAGCCTAGGATGATGCAAAAATTAAGTGAGTGATGTGAGAAAGAAAGAAAAATAGGCAGAAATTTGGATAAAGTATCAAGTGACAACTGAGACATGATGAGCTTTAAGCCTTATGACTGGACTGAACCATGCAACTCTTGTGTGCATGTGTCTGTATAGACAGTCCAGGTGAAATTGGTGTGTGAGTATCTGCAAGAACACAGCCAAGCTCTCTGCTGTCTCTACATCTTTGTATGTCAGATAGGTGTGAACTGTGCATGGTAGAGGTGGCAGTTCATAGTCATCGTACCCGACCATGAGAA
The DNA here is from genome assembly GCF_019279795.1 of Protopterus annectens. Taxonomy (NCBI): domain Eukaryota; kingdom Metazoa; phylum Chordata; order Ceratodontiformes; family Protopteridae; genus Protopterus; species Protopterus annectens. The sequence goes on from NC_056739.1 coordinate 412,292,955, forward strand.
TTGGCTCTGCCAGGAGGTGCACTGGCACATCCACATTGATGGTCAGATGCACTGTTGCTACCTGAGTATGCCCAGGACCACAACCCCATGGCCTGCCTCACATGGGTGTGGATACCTCAACCACCAAGGATTAGTAGACGTCGTGCCACTATGGAAGGATGATAGGGCATGGTCACATCAGCTAATAGATGATGTGGCTGACCTACACTCATGTTGATGTAGTCCCCCTCCCAGAAGACATTCTATCACAAACACTGCCTGTTCCAATGTCGCATTCGTCTGATCTATTGAATCAACAACAAAGTGGAGGCAGTCAGGTATGTCAGTCTGCTACAGCTACAACCATAAGCTTTTCATCAGAGGCCCTATTTGATTTTGTGCCTGTTCCTCCATGATAACCCTAACCATATGTCGAGTGGTACAAAAAGACACAACCTGGATCAGGTAGAGGATGGATAGCAGGCCAACTCTGAGCACTCCTAACAACCCTCCTGCATGGAACCTTGCCCACAATCTGGCTATAGCCATAGTCAACAGGTACAGAAGCCACAGTAACCACACTACCCTGATCGAGTGTCTCATCCTCCACCTGTCCAATATCTGAGGGCTCACTTGAATGGATTGCCATATGCCTACTGGCAGTGTCTGGTGGAATTACAGGGGATGGCTGAATGTCAAAATAGTGTCAGATTCAAACTCTGTACCCCCTAATTGTGCCTCTCTTTGGCCACCATCATCATCATCAGAGTCTGCTGATACTCTGAGATGAGGTGGTAAGAGTCTTACACTACCACCATCAGGATCATGTGTGATAATAAGCAACAGACACAGGAAATAAATTAATAGCTACACTACAACAGTTCAATATATGCTAACAAACTAACAGTGGTGTCACTGTTACAGACAGTATAGCAATACACATAACAGTTTTGACACACATATCACACATACAACTAAAATAAATATTTCTGTGAGCTGCTGAGCAGTACTGAAATAAAAATGTTTGGCTAACTTTGTGCAGATGGCTCACTAGTTCCTAGGAAGGATGGTCTTTGAAGATGTTAAGCTAAAGGTAAGGACACCATCATCACAATTAACAGTAACTCAAGGGGTGAAAAAGTTTTGGCCATTTATATGTCCATTAACAATACATGCAACAGAAACTTGAATGACACATCCACCCCAAGCTCATGTGTAATGAACCAGAATGTCTTGTTAACTGTATCAAATACTACCCCTACTATACAAGAAAAAAATCTTACAATTAATAGTTGAGCTTACCTGGAAACTCCTCATGGGACATATTTGTCCTCCCTGAAACAGCAGCACCAACATCAAACACATGCAATTGTTCATTTTCCACTGAGCTCTCTGGATCCCTGACAGTGGACAGAAACTCTTCATTGGGTGTCAGTGGTGGCTGTGTAGCAGGCCCCTCCTCTAGTAGCCATCTGTCCATGGCCCACTGCAGCTGCTCTCCTCTGGACTGATGCACTTGATCATATGTCCTGCTGTGGCCCCCAACAGCATTCACATCTTCCACTATCTGCTGCCAATTTTGCATTCTTCCAGACATATCCCCATGGCCTCTCTCAAGCAGAAAGCCACAATGTTGCCTAAAGGCTTGTACAATTACATCATGCTCAGAGTCACCGAAGGGGGGGTTGTGGGGATTCAGACACTTGGATGCCAAAGTCCTAGGTAACATAAAACCGAAAAGAATTATAATACAAATAAATAAAAGTCCTGCTTAGATATAACACATAAGGAAGTAGTTTTTCAATATTACTCACTAGAGAAAAAATCCAAATATATTGAAATATAAAAAATATTTATGTGGTGTTAACATATAACAATCAGACACAAAGCAAAGTTAGATCCCATACTAGGGGGAGTAACAATAGCAGCGTAAACCTCTGTACAAACAGTTTTCTTTGTGTCAACGCAGACACGTAACTTGGCTCCCTCACCCCCAAAACATCCGCAAATGACATTTTGCTAACAAACAAGGGAATTATGATTTTCAGTGAATTGGTATAACTGCTATCAAAGAAACTGCCCCAAAGAATGTGTACACATTTACCAAAGAACATTCATTTTGATGCAAATGGCAGTCATCTGTCCTGTGGCCAGCACTCCTCTAGAGGTGTCTATGGGCCATCCTAGAAGGCTAACACCCCTGTGTCATTTACACTATAGGACATTTACATTTCATGGAAATAACAACAGAAGAGTGCAAAGTGAAACATTTATAACATTTAACACTTGTGATGAAAGTTAATAAGGCTGTGCATCTATGAAAGTAACATGTCTTGTCCAAAATGCCTATATCTATCAGTGCACTTCTAAAAAGTGCATACAGATAAAAGTAGCATTTGCTGACATCTGAGCATATCCAGTATCTAACTGAAAAATGCAGTCATACCTTATCAAGATCAGTAGTCTTTTGTGCAAAAAAATCCAAAGTAATAGCAATCTTAAACATGTTATCCACATAAATAAGTCTCCTCACATTCAGGTTCCCTAGCTACATGATTACCTTCTTATAGTATAGATTCAGGACTGCGAGCATAGTGCAGATGCAAATGAGTGTGAAATCATTAGAATTGCTGCATCCCAAATTCTTGGCTTCATTTAGCAGATGTATACATAGTGCAGGCACTCCCTCAGTGTCTGTTGCTAATGGACTGCAGCTGTGAGTGATTACTGGTAGGGAGAAGGAAAACATGGCAGCAGTTCAGACTCCCTTACCTCCAATGCATGTGTCAGCCAGGTTAGACTTACAAAGTGCAGAAGTAATTGTATCAATGTTTTAAAAGTAAGTAAGCAGCACACATTTCACAGTTTCTGTTCACTAGCATACAATCTCCACTGCATTAGTTGAAAACTGTATATTACTGCCATTTAATATTTTCTGACATTTTAAGGACAAATATACAAAATGCCTTACAGACTATATGTCTCAGATTACTGCTCAGATAAGGGAAGATTGATTACCATACAGATATAAGACAGAGCTGCATTTCTCCAAACATTAGTCAGAAATGGTTGTGTGATCACTTATTGCACTACATCTGAAATTAATACATGTGCAAACAAACCAGAACTCTACAAGTGCCATATATCTTGTTGATATTGTGGATGATTTTATGCACAATGATTTTCATTCTCTGCTGCAAAGTTGTTTCTGTGGCAAAGAGGGATAAGACACCCTTACACTGTATTTTGAAGGTTCATTGGTGTGAGAGCTCAAATCCAGACTTGTGTAAAAATCTTTCATGTATACTAACATATAGTTTATAGTGTTTTTCATTGTATAGATTTTTTTATACCAGTATTTGCATGGTGTGTGGCTTAGCACAAACACAGAAAATGGATAAACACAGTAAATGTCATGTGATGTACTTATTTGATAATCATTGCATCAACTGCACCAGTGAATCATGTGTGTGTGTGTGTGTGTGTGTGTGTGTGTGTGTGTGTGTGTGTGTGTGTAGCACATCTGCTAAACACATTGATCCACACAGGATATACTGTCTCTACATCAGGGTTCAAGTCCCATCTTTGACTTTTAAGAATGACACCTAATAAACACTGATCACAAGACTAAAACAAGTCTCGCTTTGCTTATCACATTTGTGCGATGCTTGCCATAGTGCAAACCTGGACTAGTGGCCCACATAGGAAGCAAAGCACCTGCAGACAGGATGTAAACATTCTAAATGTCTACAAGAAGTTCAAAATATTTTTACTGTTGTTATAGTTCAGTTTATAGTAATAAACAGGAAATATCCAAGTGTTATTTCAATATTCCTGTGGCAAGAGGTGTAAGTATAGGGCTGCCATACACATGGTCCTGGGTTCTAATACATCAAATTCCAAACATTTTTACTGTTGTTCCATTTCACATTATATTAAATATCACTTATAGCAATTTATACATAATTATAAATAATAACTATGCATAGCAGTGGAGCTCATATGACTTATATGTATGAGGTATAAAACACCCTTACTGTGTTTTGAAAGTTTAGCTGTATGACTCAGGATATACTGACTATGTTTCTGTAAGTATAGTTTTGCTGTCTGGACTTGGATGACCTTCACACTTCAATAAGACACATACACAAAGGGATGTATAAAAAGGACATTGTCAGATCACACACGTACATTGTTAACATCTCAGTCTGTCACCTGTATTTATAAATAATTCATGACTATAAAATCCAAACCAGGAACACTCATAGCTAAAACCTCCAGAAGAAACGTCAAAGTGTTTCAGTTAAAATCCAAAAATACTTTTATTAAAATACAAAAATTAGCGCTTTCATCCAGTGACCATCACCAGACTTCATCAGACAAGTTTAAAACACTCAAAACCCTTCTTTTTTTTGTTTAAAATTTGTCTGATAAAGTCTGGTGATGGTCACCGGACAAAAGTGATAATTTTTGTATTTTAATAAAAGTATTTTTGGATTTTAACACTTTGACATTTCTTCTGGAGGTTTCAGCTATGAGTGTTCCTGGTTTGGATTTTAATGGTTTGCCTTTTTCTTGGTTTTAATTCATGACTATGTCTAAGAAGCACTTCTTCTGTGGCAAAAGATGGAAAATCACTACCATGGAAGAAAATAGTTTGTCTCTTATGCATATGTGTGAATCCCACACTGTAAAAATCAGTTTTATCAGTGTATAAAGCCAAACCAAACATCTGTCAGGTCATGAAATGTATGCCCCCAGTGCATGTCTGCGAAGTTAAATCACCTAACAGTTACAGCAGCAAACAATCCTCAAACTAATGTTAAGTATTAGATTAACCTTCCAATCTCCAAAACTGCTTTCCTCTCTTTTTGCCATGGTTACTCTCTGCTTAACATCATGCAAATGTGGCTGGCACCATTGCTTGGGACTGTGCATTACAACTAAACATGATAATATACATTGGTGGGAAATAATTATCTATTGCTGTGTTTTCTGGTTAGACATGTCTAGTGTTAGAAGAGAAGGTGTCCAATTTAGGGCACAGAGGTGGGGTATTCAGGAGTCCAGATTCTTTACTGGATTCCTTGTAAAGTGTCACAGCCAAAGGCTTTTGCAGGGGGGACTATGCCAGCTCCCAGTACAAGTCTGACACTTCAGATAGTGTGGCCAAGGCTGTTATCAGTGTGACTGGCATTCCACACACTGGAGAAAAGTGTAGGCACTACTTTAATGACCTAAAAGGTGCAAGAGGGATACACAACCAGTGGCTGGATTAGTTCAGAACTACCAACCTCCTACAGTTGTGTAAGTATACTAGTAAAGAGAATTTATAATAGATGGAAAGCTAAATATAGCTAAGACTGGTATGCATAATGCTCTTCTGTTCTCTTCTTTTCTTTACACAGCTAATGCAGAACTCATTGCGAATATGGAGGCCCACAATTAACATCCAGAGGGACTGACAGGTGAAATCTTTGGTTACAGTCAGGGTATCCCGCGGGACTCTGTCCTAGGCCCTTACTTGTTTAGATTGTGTCTTTCAGACCTAACTTTTTCATCTGAGGTGTTCTACAGTCTATATGCATGCGACCTGAAATCGGGTAAACTGATTACATGTGTTACAGACAAGGCATGCCTGTAAAATAACTTGACTAAATTGACCATTTGGGCACAGGCAAATAATATGCTGATAAATATGTCAAAAACTAAGCATATGAGATTTGGGAGACATAAACTGAAAGGTGAATATTTAATACAGCACACAGTGATTGAAACTGTAGACTCATTTGAGGACCTGGGTATATGGATAGATTCAGCTATGAGTTTTTCTAATCATATCAACCAATTGGTTAATGATAGCTATAGAACTATGGGTTGTATAAAAAGATTTATAAAGTCTAGGAAATCAAAAATGATGAAGTTACTGTTTGTCAGTTACATTAGACCCAAACTTGAGTATGGAATAACAATATGGAAACCTTATAAAAAAACAAGCATGAGTAAACTGGAAAGAGTACAGTGGAAATATACCAAGGACATCCATGGATATGGATCTGGACTTGTACAGTGTCTCTTACAGATATCTAAGAGATTTTATTCACGTATATAGGGCATATAGGGCAGGGGTTGGGAGGATGGCCTAAGGGGTTGGGAGGATGGCCTAATGGTTAAGGTGTTTGCCTTACAAACACAAGGTGCAGTGTTTGAGTCTCACAAGGGATAATTGGCTAGGCTTAAAATGGCTCGCAAGGGCAGTTAGCTTAGTAGTAACCTATGAACCTATGAACCTATGAATTTAGAGACAACTACCTCTGGGAATGTTTAGGGTTATCAAAAAGTACTAGAGAATCATCAGACAACCTATGTAGAAGATTCTATAGGAATGAGAAGTGTACTAACTGGTTCTCTGACAGAGTAGCTGATGCATGGAACAGACTACCAAATTACATTAAAGCAAGTACTAGTTTAGATATTTTTTAAGAACAGCCTGGACACTTATTATGGGAACCAGAGTTTTGGTGTATTGGCAAGCTAGAAGGGCATTAATGCCCATGCTTGAAATATTTGTATGTATGTATGTATGTATGGGGGAAGCAAGGGATATGCATGCAGCACAAGAGAAGTATTATTGTAGATTTTAAATGAAACTTTTTTTTCTTTTCTATGCAGTTGTAGCAAAGTATGCATGTATATCCTAACTGTAAAAGGAATTATGCATGCTTCTGGCTGTAGCACAAAACAACTGTAGGAGTCAAGTGTAAGACTGTAGTCAGACATTGTGGGTTCAATTACCACAAGTAGTAAGTATAAAATAGTGCAATAAATTAAATTATACACAATTGGCATAAATGCCCTGCTGTTAATTTTAATCTGTATACTTGAATCAAGCATTTGTGCAATATCTTCACATTGCAAAGATTAGTTTGAGGAATCCATAATTATAGTTTTTAGTTGTTAGAAAGTATACTTAAATGTAACCTTCCAGATAAAATAGTTTTATTATTGTGATAATGCATTGTACATCACATATGATGGTACTAATTTTCTTTATTTTTTTCTCTCACCCCAACCCTTATCTCTTTTTTTCTGTGTGCCATCAAAACAATTCCATGTCATCCATCTCTAACCAATCACAAAATGCTTTACAGCTCAGGGAGGTAGGCCAACCACAGTGGCTCAGCCTGCACCTCGCTTCCCAGCTCCTGCATCAATACCCAGCACATCTAGGACCCAACCTGGCAGTACTACCTCTGCTGCACCTGCACTACCTGCCCCCACAGGTAGCACTATCTCAGCAGTTGGTGCTGTGGTACCCTCTGGAAGTACTGGTGGAGGTGGGGATTTTATCACCCCCAGGAGATGCCAGGGATGGTGTGTAGGGTTGTGCATATCATCATTGGTGCACACCTATGCTGAATGGAGAGGCTGCTTTTCCTCATGGTCTGTAGGATAAGGAGACATCAAGCATTCCCTCAGCGAGTGGAGTAAGAGGATGGTGATGACAGTCCTGCAGGTGAGGACTAGATTCTTACTGGCCCCATGTTTGATGGGCAGGGACTTCTGTTGTCCCCTTCCTAACCCCAATCATGATGCCCCCAACCTTTTGCATCCCTCACCATCCCTGCAACTTGTATTGTTTGTCTTGTTAATTTGCATCTGCTTCCACACCTACCCTCCTTCCCTGACCCAGAAATACCTATGTCCCTTACCCAACATTCCTTTCTTGCTGAAGTAAAAAAAAAAAAAGAAAAAGGGCACCTGCCCCCCAAAAAAAATATCATCCCATACATAGCTCTCCACTTTGCACAAGTGTCTTCTTGACAGACTTGATTCAGTCCAATTGACTGTACAACATGACTGTGTTGTCACCCATCTTTGTTGAGGTGACAGTCCAAAATCAGCTAATATTCTGTACCATATTTTCATGTTACACTGTTGAAGAAGTGGAGAGCTATGGATACCTCCCTCCTTCACATTCCTATATTGCTTTAACTTTGTGCTTCCCTCTGCTTCCACCCCATTTCACCACTTTCCTATCTACCCCATTTTAATAGCTTTAGTCTGGTCAAAAATAGAATCACACAAAACACAAATAAGTATCAAAAAAGCAATGGAGCCCTTCACTTTTTGACCTTTATGTTTGCCTGGAGTTTGGCATTGTGCACCAATGCCAAGTGATGGTGAACAGCTCTTCTTTGGTGCGATTACTTCAGTGCAATGATACTTAAACATACTGTGATAAGGCAACATACACTAACACAGTGAATGTAGTATAAATAATTATTTCATTGTATTATCACTACTTATTTAAAACTATTAGTTACACTTGGATTTGAATCCTATTTCATCTGGGCAACAAAGGAAATGTAGCAATGCATTTACACCTGTTGCCACAGAGTCAGCTAAGCAATAGATGTGTTTCATACACTCAGTACTCAGAACTCATTATTTGGTCAATGAGGCTCATGTTTGCTTACCGCTTAACTATGCGCAAACAGGGAAATCAGTAGAAATGTGTATTTCACATGCATAAACACTTTGCAATCCATCGCACAAACCCGCTGCTCAGTGGTACACTATGAAAAGTGGACAATAGCATGTATTACTTTTGTTTACTGTCCATTTAGTCTTCATGCCATGAAACTACATGTGAAATCACAAACAAAAGGAAGGCACTAAGAAAATAACACCCATTTACAATGCAGACATCTGTTACATCCTCCCATGTACTGAAACCTTGGTCTCTCAGTACTTGTTCATAAATTGATCAACTACACTACAGAAATAAATAACAAATTATTTCTTATATACCATACAAATCTTTATAATAACAATATATATTTAGATTGTCCAGTACTTGTAGTAATGTGGACACCTGTTTGCATATATTTTTAAGCTGTCTCAACACATACCTGCACTTTGGAAACACAACACCAAATACTGCACATTGCATACTCATCAATCTGGTAAGGTGCAGAACTTTAATATCTTGACAGTTAGACATGGCTAGCTATATATTTCATGCATCTACTCCCAAATATCCACTGCTGATGTCATCCACTATAAGTTGTCCTGCAGCCTTGTAAAGGTCAGATTTGTGCCATGGCACTTGCATAATGCACTGAGTTATCTAATCTATGTACTTAGATACATAGCGTGTGCATGTCTGTCTGTATAGTCAGAAGAGCATAACTGTGTATCCTGCAGTCATGACTACAATCCCATGGATTACCAATATTTGTACAGTTGTACATGCCTACACATAAATTTCATGCAGGCCCCCCAACATCTTCTCTCAAACATCCATTGATGATGTCATCCACTATATGTTGTCCTGCAACCTTGTAAAAGTCAGACTTGTGCCATGGCACTTGCATAAAGTACTGAGTTCTCTAATCTGTGTACTTAGATGCATAAAGTACTGAGTTCTCTAATCTGTGTACTTAGATACATAGGGGTTCTGTTTTCACTGTAGTCAACTGGTGTGTATCTGTATGTCTGTCTACCTGTCTGTCTAGCCAGAAGGGCATAATTGTGTATCCTGCAGTCACCACTACAATCCCATGGAGTACCAGTATTTTCACAGTTGTACATGCCTACACATCCATTTCATGCAGGCCTCCCAACATCTTCTCTCAAACATCCATTGATGATGCCATCCACTGTAAGTTATCCTGCAGCCTTGTAAAAGTCAGACTTGTGCCATGGCACGTGTATAAAGTACTGAGTTCTCTAATACATTTACTTAGATAGTTAGGGATTCTGTTCTCACTACAGTCAACTGGTGTGTCTGTGTGTGTTTGTGCAATAGCTTGACATTAGAAAGACAGTTTTACAATAGCATGTCAAACACTGCTATTACCATCTTTCTCCCTCACCCAGACACTACTGATGATATCAGCTATAGCTGTCTCTCAAGCTTGTTCTATTAGTGTCACAGGCTAGGATAAGATCCCTATAGCAAGTTACTCTTGTGCCATTGGATTTGAAGATGTGAAGCATTTCCATCAGGGCAGGATCAGAGACTGTAACCTCATCTTATACCGATACACAGTATAGTGACAGGGCTTCCAGTCTATTCAAGTACATTATGGCATGGTTTGTAGGCCCTGTATTTTCTTGTTGAGAAACCCCTGTGATCTCTCCAGCTGTTGCAGGTGTCTGGTAAGGTGCATGCAAAAGGGAGCATTGTACTCTATTAGGGTTGTGATGACGTTTGAGTACAGTGGTGTTATATCATCCTCAGATCTGAATACAATGGCCTGACTTATGAGGTGCACAACATAGAAGGCTTTCCTTAGAACCATGGAGGCTTAGTGGTCAAAGTTCAGACTGCTATCAACCTATGTTCCCAGGTCTTGCAGCACTGGGTTTCACCTTAGGGGGGTTACCAATACTGCAATTAGCAGAGAATTCCAGTTTGAAGAAGGCAAGTATAATGACACATTTTTGTGTTTCTTTGTAGACCATGTGGCTTTGGCACCAATCATTTTTCTGTGTTAACTCCACCTGCAATATGCAAACATCATTGGTGGACTCAATTATTACACTCAATATGCAATCATCAGCAATCTTTTTAAACTGAAGGCTGTATATTTTATCCTGGACTTCCAACAAATAGATTTCAAACAGTAAAGGACCCAGCACAGATCCTTGTGCTGTGCCACTGGTGATAGCTCTACTGGTAGGGTTGATTCACCACCTTTCACTGTATGTGTTCTGGCAGTAAGCCAAATGGCTAACCATCTACAGATGTAAGGGTTAACCCCCAGCTAGAAGAGTTTCTCAATGATACCTGAGGAAAGGATTGTGTCAGACCCCTTGTCCAGATCAACAAAGCCAGTATGCAGTATCTTACCTTCATCCAGCTCTTTGGTGACTTTGTCAAAGAAGTCTACTATGTTTAATATGCATGATCAACCCTTGACGAAGCCAAATTGGGTGGAGTCTAGAGTTTGAAGGTCACCTATGTCCCTGATAAGGTCTAAGATGATTCTTTCTATGGCCTTTCAGATGAGACTGGTTAGACTTATAGGTCCATATTTATCAGGGTTGGTTGATGGCCCACCTTTGTGCAAGGAGATTACTGCTGCTGTTTTCTACTCCACTGGCACTAAGCTAGTTCTCAGGCTATGGTGATACACAGAATGGTAACTTGGTCTACTAGGTCCTGTTGTAGATTGCTCAGTAAGTGATAAACACAGTACATACATAGCTGTTTGACACCATTGATGGCAGGCATTACATTTGGGACAGTGTGGATTGTGCTATATATATATATATATAGATAGATAGATATACATATATATATATATATATATATATATATATATATATATATATATATATATATATATATATATATATATATATATATATGCATGCCATGTGCACCTGTCAACTAGCCTGGATTGTTCATAATGTCACATACAGGCCTAGCAGTGCCCCTTCTAACACCTCCAGAAGATATTAGTGTCAGGATGGTGTGCTTGATTACCCTCATAAAACAAGAGTGTTAGTGCAAAAAAACATCTATGATCACTCACAAACACATATGTTATGTTAGAGACACGGGATTACTGGTGGAATTTTTCTGATATTGCCCATGATTGTGAATGCTTCAGTTCACTGCTGTCCATAAGCCTGTAACCATGCCTCCCACTTGGTGGAGACCTCTGCTAACATTGCAGTCATATTCAGGCAACATATTTTGCACTGCTTCACAATATGCAGCTAACACCTATTATAGATAACATCCCTGATGTCCTCTCCATTGTACATGTCAGGATGTTCATATCACAAAGTCACCTTGTGGAACAGTTGCATAATATACACTTACACTGTGCAGTCTGTACTGTATCATGTCAATATGTGATTAGTGTTCCTGCTACAACTGTTTTCATTTAAATGTCCTCCTCTGCTGTACATTAAGGTGTTTCACCTGTCCATTTTCTGTGTATTCATTCCTACAATTCATCTGTGTTTCCATATTCAATACACACATTTCCCCTGGTTGTTTATTTTAAATGACAGTCCATGTACCATTACGGAGCATTTGAACTACTTTTGTACAAGATGCCTGAAATGGGATTCCACAGTATTCTACACTGTATACACTGTCCTGTAATGTGTTTGGACCATATACATTGCTATATTATTAACCCTGGTAATCAGTTTACTATTATTTAGTTGATTCTACTTTGTGTGAATTTCATTAGTGCGAAATGGCAGTTTCACACTACGAAACAACGAATGCTACAATGTCAAAACCCACAACAGCGAATGCATAACAGCATTCGCTGTTGTGAGTGTCAACATTGGGATGCATATTGCACTATAGTGGAGATCGGGAAATATATCCTTTCCCTCACTGTAGTGTGATCCCGGAGTTTGTATATATAAGTAGCAGGGGGTGCAGGGGGGCTTGCCCCTCTGCAAACACATTCTTTACTGTGCAACTCAAAAACATTGGCATATTTTGAAGAGGGATCCTTTTTTTACCCAGTGTTTGGATAACAATTGTCATTTGTTTTTTGCAGAGGAAAAACTGTGGGGGAATATCTATCCAGTTTTAAAAGAGGTTTGAGTATCCCATCACAGATGTCAACAAGAACATTGACAGGTAGTACCTTTTGTGGACATTGCATTTATTGCAAATTGTTGTATAGGATTAAATTGTTCACCTCTGTTAATATCTCTAAGGTATATAACATTCGACATTTAATTACTTGTTCTAGTGAATGGGTAGTTTATCTGGCTGTTTTGCCTGTGTGGATCATTCTATGTGGGACAAACAAAGGATTGTACTTCATATGAGAGATGTTAATTGTAAATGCTGACATAGTGCATTATATAAATATGTTTTACAACATAATACTGCACATTTAATTTTTTTGTGTATTGATGTAGTAGTGGGGATGGATTGACCAATTTACCGAGACATAAAATTTTGTCACAAAAGGAACGTATGTGGATTATTAATTTGGGATCATTATTTAAGCCTGGACTCAATAATCATTGGTAAATATTATATTTTTAAATATATATTATTTATCTTCTGCATTTTAATGTCCTATCTATAGTACATCTGTATATTCATACAAATATAGATATATTAATTTCAGAATGTAATATTTATTAGATTTTTGCTTTCTTAGGTTGAGTGTGGGTTATTTTCATTGGTTACATTTATTTATATTATTTTTCATTTCTAGCATTTGTTGTTGTTATAGATAAAAGGTGGGATTCTTTGTATGGTTAGCACTGTGTCTTTAACTGTCTGCTTTATTAGAAGGTATAGTCATCTTTTTTTCTCTCACACTGATGACGCCATGCAGTGAAACCAGTCTGTGGTGATGTTCTGCCATTTAAGCTATTAAAACGGAATATGGTGTTCACTGCATTTATGCTTGTATTTTATTTATTGTCTGGATATTTATAGTGGTACAGTCCGTAAAACATTTTCTTTTGTCACAATTACTGAGAAAATTATCATTTTTTCCACAAAAAGCATGTTTTCAGATGTCCCCTATATTTAACAAAACATCTGTTATCCAACTTGGAATATGTATGACTTTTTTATTTTCCATTTTCAAAATTACCCCACTTTCCCACCCCCCAGTCCATAAACCTCTATCATCATAGATTTTTGTAGTGTCCATAACTTCTTTACATAAAGTCTTTAAATAGTCCTTTAACACTTCTTTTTCAACTTCAGTTTGAAATTGCACAAAAGTCCTGCTTTTTGTCTCTATAAAATTCTTGTACCACATGAGTTGCAAGGATTACATTTTTTAACCTCAAATTGCTCTAAACATTTCTCCATATACTGTCCAGTCAGTCACAATATGTTTCTTTATTAATGTGTATAAAAGCTCTTACCTCTTTTGGGTAAGTACCCAAAAGTGCAACCAAGGCATGAATCACTTTATACAAAAGTTTATTTAGCGGTTTCATCCCAAGTGAAGACTTCTTCAGAATTTGAGGAACTTACTTGGGATGAAAGCGCTAAATAAACTTTTGTATAGAGTGATTCACACCTCGGTTCTTTACTTTTATTTTATTACTTTAATTTTTATAAGGGACATTATGCTTGTGAAAGGATTATACATTTTTTGGCATTTGTATTTGGGCCTCATTTTGACACAAGCTATTGGTTTGAAAAAGTCCCGCTTGGAGGATTTTGTTATCCTCTGGGAAATGTTATGATAGCATCAAGTTTACAGTCCTTTGCAAACATGGTGAGCCATAAGCCCTTAGCATTTGCTTTGACCTCCAAGAAGTAAATTCTAAAGATTTTAGAAATCCAAGGACTGAACTCTGGGATATACCACAAGTGACAGTTCTTTTGGAGGAAATAGAGCTGCCCACCCTAATTTCCAAGATTCTGTTTGTTACCCAGTTTTCTGGCCAACAGTTTACACAGGGATTTACATTTAGCTGGGAGAGTTTATGTATAATACCGAATGTAGGATGGCATCATTTGCATGTGCAAGGTCTAGGTATGTGGTATGCACTGATTTCCCTTCATCCATTGCTTCAGTTGTTGTTCCTTCGGCTTTTCCCAGTTAGGGGTCACCACATCGGAGCTCCAGTCCACTACTGATTGGCAGTAGATTTTCACGGTGCCGAGGTGCCAGCTTGACACCCAACCTTCAATGAAGGCACGCCCATTCACACATGTCTTTTGAACGCCACTAAACCGTGGGGAGGACATGCAGACTCCACACAAAAGGCTCTCCAGTCGAGAATCGAATGGGAGAACCTCTTGCTGTGAGGTGACAATGCTACCGTTGCATCACCGTGGCTGTCTCATCCATTGCTTCAGTAAGTTCCACAAATAAGTCAACCAGGTTAAGTAGGCAGGATCAGGCCATGAAGAATCAAAACTGGCTTGGGCTGAGAGTTTATAGGCTACCTGAGTCCTTATTAATTAATTCCAAAATTATCCTTTCCATAACCTTACAGATGAGACTGGTCACGGTTATGGGTCTATAATTACCTGGGTCTATTAATGCCTCACCTTTGTACAAGGGGTTAACTGTTGCTGTCACCCATTCATCTGGAACAAAGCCTTTTTTGGAGGCTGATATTAAATATCCTTTGTGGGGGGTCTGTAAAGTCATTTTTGAAGCTAACCAGTAGGCAGCCTGTTATGTTGTTATGTTGTCTCCAGTGAAATGGTGTTTTTGGCCTTGCATAGTGCCTTGAGAACTTGTTTCAGGGAGATATGAAGGGGGGGTGTAGATGCAGCTATCTGTTCCAGGAATATAGAAGAGAAGGGGGCCAGAAGTTTGAACTAAATTTGTCCATTAGTATATTGGCTATGTCCTGCACATCTGATTATGTGATATCCTTTGCCATTAGCTTTGTGGTTATCCTTCAAATGGGTGGCCATTTTTACCTTATATCTGGCATTGGTTGATTTGATCAGGGCCCTGAGGTCCTTGTTAAGTTTAATACAAGTGTTACCGGCATCTTGAGAGTAAACTTTTTTTTTTTTTTTTGCATGCAGTGTTTTCTTTTATTATATAATCTGTTTATAGTAGAGGTCCACCATAGGGGTTTATTTTTAAATTTGATGTTGTATTTACTTTTGGGGGGCAGACTTGCATGGAAATTGGAAGTAAAGGATTTTACATAAGCAGTGGTATCACCAAAATGGAAGGGGCTTGTGGGCTTCTGTTTATTGGTCTATAGATGTAGTCAGCAGCTAGGGAGAGCTATGGAGATTATATGTATAAAATAGTCATACAGTGAGCTGCCTACAACACTATAGTTTTACCTGAATTCTCTTACCTGCTTCTGTATATATCTGAATTATATGCCAACCAAGAAACTGCAGCCTAAAGCTAAAATTAGTCTAGAAACATTGTAGACATGCTCCTGTCTAGAATCCGGAGTGACAAATATAGCCACAGACCTGTCTGTCACTTCTGTATTTAACAGTGTTCAGTCATATTCAATGCAGCAGCAGGATTCTTCCGGATCAGATATGTTGCTTGTAACAGTCTCTTTCCACCAATTTCAGCTATCCATGCAAACATTTCAAGCAGTGATGCAGGAAAAGTTACAAGGCATGAAAGCTACACTGCATGGAGCTCTAGACTATGCAACCAAGCTTAAACAGTCAACCCAGGACCTAACCTTTCACCACAAGGAAAATTAGCATCATATAGGTTCGTAGAAGGTTACTAAGCTAACAGCCCTAGACCCCTTACAAGATTAGCCATATTTGTCTCGAGTTGCCCCAATTTTTGGTGGTTAGATGAATAAATTTCACAGAGGTAATAGACTTTGGTAGTTAATAATGACTTCCTCTGGACACCACATCACCACCCCAGGAGTAAATTTGTGGTCATCCATCCATTGATCTAGATTGTGTTTGAAGAGGTTCAGGGAGTGGCTCTGTTTCATGTGAATTCAAAACTTATTCCAGAGAAGTGGTAGTCTGGGAGATGTATCTATCTCTCCAGCATGATCTGTTCATATCAGAGGCTAGATTAAGATCCCTGGCATGAGTGACCCTCATGCAGTTTGATTTAAGAATGTGTAGCATTTCCATCAGGACCAAGTCAGAGGCTGCTCTGTAAGCCAGGCACAATGTCCCCTTAGCAATCTGTAGGAGACAAAATGCAGAGACCGGGCTGTCAGTCTTTCTGAGTAAGACTTGTTTTACACACCTTGTAATATCTTGGTTAGAAACTTTTGTGGTTTTTCCAATTGTTGCAGTTGTCTGGTGAGGTACAAGCAAAAGTGAGCATTGTAATCAATTACTGGTCTGATGAGGCTCAAGAATAATGGAATTATAGCACCCTTTGATTGAGATGTGATGCCTTTACTTATAATATGTGCCACATGGAAGGATTTCCTTACCACTGTGAATTTTAGCCAAACTCTTCATGATCAAATGGAAAACCAAGAAAACCACTGTTGCCAAAATAATATCAGAATCTTAGAGCAGCAGAGCAAAAATATATAATCCACTTCCTTCAGTCATGGCTATCTGCAACACATGGTTTAGAAAACCTCCTCCAAATGATGTTGGAAAATGCACACATATTGCTAGCTTCAGTTCCACCTTCCAAAGCCTATCCAGGACCCATTATCATAAGATTTCTGTCTTTCCAGCAAAATGAGAAAGTCTTGTATGCTGCAGGGGATGAAAAAGACATATCCTGGGATTCATGAAGCTCAGTGCAAGGACGGCGTTAGTCTTGCGCCGAGCATGCGGCGTAGAGATGGCGCAGCAGCACCATATGCATATTAATGAAGGCGCGCTGCCGCACCGTCCACATGCACAGGAAACGTGTGCGAGTGCAGGGGGCATGTTTAAGCGCTGCACGGAGGCATGAACATGTCTGCTACAGTCGCGCAACCTAAAATGCTGACTAGTACAGCCTGTCTCTAATACCAATCAATCCTGTCAGTATCTGTGGATACTGAAATGTGTGCAAAGCATATAAGAGAGTTCCGTGAACAACATAATAAAATCACAGGAGTAAACACACAAGCACATAGCTGAATGTTGAGCCCCCGTCCCTAGAACTATTACATTTAAAACCCCCGTGTCCGTATTTCATTGTAGTGTTGATTTTTATACTAAGTGGAAGTGAAACGCAGCGTGTTTGAGCACCGCTGCCCTTTGCTAAGCCTAGCCCAATACAAACTCATGCACACCCGCTCGCAACTGTTTTAATGTGCCATAATTCCTCGATATCCAATGGCCTTGTTCTGCCCTGCAACAAAATAAATGGCCTCTGCAAGGCTTGGAACCAGGACCCTGCACACACAGCTAATGTGATTTACCAATACGCCATGGCAGATATACAGCCATCGGACCTTAGCACAAACATATCATACAGCGCAGTCATTCAACAGTATAGGAATGTATTCCATCATGTAGATGTATGTGTGAGTGTTTATGTCCAGCATATAGGTACATACATATATAGAGATATATCAGGAACATACCATGTGACAACAAAGCATTACAAACGAATGAAAAGAGAAACACCAGTGATGCCTGTATTATGTAGTGGTGTTGTCCTATGTAATATCAAGACTCCCTCAGACAGACGTGAGTCATTCATACACGCAAACAGTTGTACATTGGCCGTATACATCATTCTGTGCATGTAGTGTACATTAACACAGCAGTTCCTGTCCAATCATTATGTGAGAACAGTACTCTTGCAAGGTGCTGTGTGCAACATCATCATCATGATAAAGGTAAATTGGGTAACCATAGAGGGACTGGTAGTGTTGTGTGTACAATGGGGTCGTCCGCATCATGTGTACCTGGAACATTTAGGAGTGATGTGCATACCATGATCGTGTGCCTGAGGGACAGGGGTGTCAATAACAGGAGTATGCTGTGATGCATATTACAAGGGTTACATGTGTCCAGTGGACACGTGTGTGAAATGGACAGCTATGTATGGGGCAAATGTTGTCCTAGGAACCGACTGGCCTTATGTTTCCATAGGGTGAGAGTGGGATGTGGGGGAAGGAGAGTAGATATGCCCGTGGAGGATAGGTAGGGTAGGATCACAGACAAGACAGCATACAGGGTCGGTATATGACACATGTGGGGCATACACATCGGATGGGGAGGGGTGTTCAGCATTCACAAGCCCATGGGAACAGTGGGACGGAGGTCCCCATCCATGGGCAGCCACCACTGCACCAAAACTGCTGCAAAGGAGGCAGTGCTGGGGGCTGTCCAGGAGGGGCAGCCTCAGCCTGTAAATGTGACACTCCACCCTTGAGCTTGTGTTTCTGGCCTCAGAACCCCTTATTGAGCCCCCAACGCACCACGTCTGGGACCGCACGACAGCAGACATGTTCCTGTCTGGCCCTGCTCCCAGGGGGCGACAAGCCCCATCCTCAGTGGTGGTATCACCAGAAGGTATTGCAGAGCCAACAGAGGTTGAGGTCCAAGGCTGGGCCCCAGATGTGCTGGTGCCTGGTGCCATGGCCAGCTGAAGTGGGACAGGAGGTTCTGCCGGGACCCCCAAACCCATACAGCCTATGGTGTTGCAGTTTAAACACAGATATGGCTTTGTAATAGACAACAGCATTCAGGATTACTTACAACAGTATGCATAGATATGACCATCAACCCAACACAACAGATGGTTTACATTTGCAGAGGGAGCACAACACATGCATATATACTGCATGACATCTGTACAAAGTGTAGAAGACGTGTGACTGCAGCTATGAACAGTGGCCCATTATTGCCTTGCCACTGAGAACCCCAGACAGTGTCTGTCATACCACTGTTTCATGTGACATATGTCCAGTCAGGGATGCGATGACAGTAACACATCCCTATCACCATGTACTGGCTGCAATCCTCACACTATGCTCCTGTTGTGCACAGATGTGTGTTCAGTGTGTAACACAGGAAACAAATGGTTCCACGCACTGACCAGTCCACAGATGGCCCTACAGATGGGAGTCCCTCATGAACAGAGCACTGTCATGTTTGTTTTAAAACATGCAGAATAGCCATTACCACACACATGTTAAACAGGTAGTAGTCTCAATGAAGCATAGCTACACTTACATGCTGTAGTCATGTCTGGCACATCACCCTCCTGTCTTTAGGCTGTTTCCCACTGTGTATGATGTTTGAGGAACATCCAGATATCATCTGTGATGCCGTTTCCAAACACCATATCCAGGTACCACTCACAGTGACTGTCATGGCCAAACACCAACATGATGTTCCTAGATATTGTACTGTGTTTATCATGCGAATGGCTATGGGAACATCATCACAGCTATTCCACATGCAATCAGCTAGAGGAGGACTGCAATAGGTGCAGAGGCCATCACCTGATCATGTCCGTCACTTAGAATACACATGCTGCTGAGCAGATGTACACCTAAACATCCACCAGAGAGTGTGTGGAAGGGACAGACAAAGTACATCAGAGAAGGGATTGGAGACTAAAACCTAAACATCATCTGTCACACACCTACCAGTACAGGGGTCAACCCCCTGACTGACTAGTCATTACTATTACAAGTGCATGCAATTACTACATGTGCCACAAAGCCGACATGTTGCTGTGCTGTAAGAACATATATGCGTGTTGGTGAGAGACATGTGCAAAAGAGATATAGTAGACATACATTAGGTGTAGCACACATGGCTGTCCATGTGAACGGATGCCATTGTCACCACAACCACACTCTCTAATGCACTCACATTGACACTCTTTGCCATGGCCACAAATACACTCCCTAACTACTTATTTTGCCACACTGCAGTAATGCACAGGTACTACATGCACCACAGGGGATACCTGGAGGTTCTATGGGCTAGGGCATGTGAACATGTTTGACATCTGTTGGTATGCCAATGGGGGTTATACTGGGAGTGACTGTGGTTGGGATCTTTTTTCCCCCTGGTCTTCCTCTCTGCTGCTGTGCGCATCTGGCTACGGGATTATACTTCCAATAAGTTGATCAACCTGCCTGTATTGTTCTCTAGTGTGAGACTGCCCTGTCGCTGTTGACCAACGTCCTTCACCCACCTACTACTGTCCATTCCTAAACTGAGGAGCTGAACCTTAAAAACCTCCCTATTTGAAGAAAAGTATAAACACAAGAAATTGATCAACCTGCCTGTATTGTTCTCTAGTGTGAGACTGCCCTGTCGCTGTTGACCAACGTCCTTCACCCACCTACTACTGTCCATTCCTAAACTGAGGAGCTGAACCTTAAAAACCTCCCTGTTTGAAGAAAAGTATAAACACAAGAAAGTATGTCCTCCTAATACAACAGACTGTTCTAAAGCTAGCTCTGTTTTGAAAACTCAGGTTAACTAATGCTAGTTCTGTTATGATTCTCCAGGGTTTGCTATTATATACTCCCTAGCTAGGTCGACCAGCACCCAAAGCCCTTCAAGTACTTCTTGCTTGCCCTCTCCTCTTGTGTCCACTTTAAACAAACCTCCTTCCCCCCTGTACTTGTGATACTACTTGCTATAAATCTTTTGTCCACTAGGTGGCACCTTCTCCCAGTCTCTCCCCTCTGATTAAAGCCTCTTCCCTTAGACTCGCAGGTTTTATATATTTGTAAGACACTACTGCCTCCAGATAATTTTCTCTCCTTCCTACTGTACTCCTCTTCACCTACATTTCACTGTCTACTATCACAACCTCCCAGTGCAACAGTCCCTCCTTGAAGATAAGTATATCATAAGTTTCTCTGTCCACTACCACTACTGATTAGGCCCTTACCTTCTACCCATCCCCAAACTTTCCTTAACATTTCAGCTCTCCACTGATAGTTTTTCCTTGGCCTCTCTCCTTCAGTGGACTGGACCTTTTTCTGTCTCCTTTTCTCTCGTTCCTTGCCACTACTCCCTCTTATCCAATAGCTAACTTACTCCTGGCCCCATTTAATACTGCAACTTCTGTCCTCCTATCTTTACTCTCTTTTACTTCTTCTTGCTGGATGCTCTATACTGCCTACCTAGCGACTGTACTTGACTCTCACTATATTGCGGAGCACTAGTAACTTCCGGTCTCTACCTGCCCTCTCCCCTGCCCCTTTCCCCTCCCCCTCCCTCCTACTTCCTCCCTGACTTTATAAATATTCCTTACTCAGTGAGTCGCCATCTTTTTTCCCCCTGGTCTTCCTCTCTGCTGCTGTGCGCATCTGGCTACGGGATTATACTTCCAATAAGGTGAGCCCTGCTGTATTTGTCTAGCCATTCTTATTTTGTCCTATCCTTCCACTTAGTGTGCGAGGATAGATTGTTTTATTATGTTTACCTGCTGTAAGTGCGAGGATAGATTGTTTTACTATGTTTAACTGCCTAGGACGCACATATTAACATTGCGTGTGCGAAGATAGATTGTTTTATTTTGTTTCACCGCCTAGATTGCACTTGTTAATATCGCTCAATAGTTTGTTATGCATTAATCGCCGCTAACGGCTGCTAGTGTTTGTGTCCCTGCACGTGGAATGCATATACGCTATCGTACATAGCTATATGCCATTCCGCTTGTATTTTTACAGTTGAATAGTTTGTGTTCCTGCACGTGGAATGCATATACGCTATCGTACATAGCTATATGCTATTCCGCTTGTATTTTACAGTTAAATAGTTTGTGTTCCTGCACGTGGAATGCATATACGCTATCGTACATAGCTATATGCCATTCCCCTTCTATTTTACTGTTGAATAAGACCCCAAATTTATCTGCTTTGTACACTCAGAAGCCTGAGGCTCTATTTGATATATTTTGATTAACTGCCACTGTTGTTAAAGAATACTGCGTTATATAGCAATATTTTGCCATGTTTTGTTAGAACTGTTGATATTTTAAAAGACTACTCCTAACTTAACATTTGGAGTAAGTGAGGACTACTGCTTTTTATACTTGTACTCTACTCCTAAGCTTAACTTAGGGGGTAAGTGAATTCAGCCATTGCGTCTGTTTATTCTCATACTGTCCCTTGCTATAGTGTTTAACAGAACTGTAATATCTTGCCTAGGATATGAATATCAATGCCTAGTATTTCTGAGTGTGCCTTGTTTTCTGTTTATTTTACTTCTTGTTTCTCTCCACTTTATTTACCAGTTGATCAACCTGCCTGTATTGTTCTCTAGTGTGAGACTGCCCTGTCGCTGTTGACCAACGTCCTTCACCCACCCACCTACTACTGTCCATTCCTAAACTGAGGAGCTGAACCTTAAAAACCTCCCTATTTGAAGAAAAGTATAAACACAAGAAAGTATGCCCTCCTAATACAACAGACTGTTCTAAAGCTAGCTCTGTTTTGAAAACTCAGGTTAACTAATGCTAGTTCTGTTATGATTCTCCAGAGTTTGCTATGATATACTCCCTAGCTAGGTCGACCAGCAGCCAAAGCCCTTCAAGTACTTCTTGCTTGCCCTCTCCTCTTGTGTCCACTTTAAACATACCTCCTTCCCCCCTGTACTTGTGATACTACTTGCTATAAATCTTTTGTCCAGTAGGTGGCACCCTTCTCCCAGTCTCTCCTCTCTGATTAAAGCCTCTTCCTTAGACTCGCAGGTTTTATATATTTGTAAGACACTACTGCCTCCAGATAATTTTCTCTCCTTCCTACTGTACTCCTCTTCACCTACATTTCACTGTCTACTATCACAACCTCCCAGTGCAACAGTCCCTCCTTGAAGATAAGTATATCATAAGTTTCTCTGTCCACTACCACTACTGATTAGGCCCTTACCTTCTACCCATCCCCAAACTTTCCTTAACATTTCAGCTCTCCACTGATAGTTTTTCCTTGGCCTCTCTCCTTCAGTGGACTGGACCTTTTTCTGTCTCCTTTTCTCTCGTTCCTTGCCACTACTCCCTCTTATCCAATAGCTAACTTACTCCTGGCCCCATTTAATACTGCAACTTCTGTCCTCCTATCTTTACTCTCTTTTACTTCTTCTTGCTGGATGCTCTATACTGCCTACCTAGCGACTGTACTTGACTCTCACTATATTGCGGAGCACTAGTAACTTCCGGTCTCTACCTACCCTCTTCCCTGCCCCTTTCCCCTCCCCCTCCCTCCTACTTCCTCCCTGACTTTATAAATATTCCTTACTCAATGAGTCACCATCTTTTTTTTCCCCTGGTTTCCTCTCTGCAGCTGTGCGCATCTGGCTATGGGATTATACTTCCAATAAGGTGAGCCCTGCTGTATTTGTCTAGCCATTCTTATTTTGTCCTATCCTTCCACTTAGTGTGCGAGGATAGATTGTTTTATTATGTTTACCTGCTGTAAGTGCGAGGATAGATTGTTTTACTATGTTTAACTGCCTAGGACGCACATATTAACATTGCGTGTGCGAAGATAGATTGTTTTATTTTGTTTCACCGCCTAGATTGCACTTGTTAATATCGCTCAATAGTTTGTTATGCATTAATCGCCGCTAACGGCTGCTAGTGTTTGTGTCCCTGCACGTGAAATGCATATCTTATCGCATAGCTATATGCCATTCCGCTTGTATTTTTACAGTTGAATAGTTTGTGTTCCTGCACGTGGAATGCATATACGCTATCATACATAGCTATATGCTATTCCGCTTGTATTTTACAGTTAAATAGTTTGTGTTCCTGCACGTGGAATGCATATACGCTATCGCATAGCTATATGCCATTCCCCTTCTATTTTACTGTTGAATAAGACCCCAAATTTATCTGCTTTGTACACTCAGAAGCCTGAGGCTCTATTTGATATATTTTGATTAACTGCCACTGTTGTTAAAGAATACTGCGTTATATAGCAATATTTTGCCATGTTTTTTTAGAACTGTTGATATTTTAAAAGACTACTCCTAACTTAACATTTGGAGTAAGTGAGGACTACTGCTTTTATACTTGTACTCTACTCCTAAGCTTAACTTAGGGGTAAGTGAATTCAGCCATTGTGCCTGTTTATTCTCATACTGTCCCTTGCTATAGTGTTTAACAGAACTGTAATATCTTGCCTAGGATATGAATATCAATGCCTAGTATTTCTGAGTGTGCCTTGTTTTCTGTTTATTTTACTCCTTGTTTCTCTCCACTTTATTTACCAGTTGATCAACCTGCCTGTATTGTTCTCTAGTGTGAGACTGCCCTGTCGCTGTTGACCAACGTCCTTCACCCACCCACCTACTACTGTCCATTCCTAAACTGAGGAGCTGAACCTTAAAAACCTCCCTATTTGAAGAAAAGTATAAACACAAGAAAGTATGCCCTCCTAATACAACAGACTGTTCTAAAGCTAGCTCTGTTTTGAAAACTCAGGTTAACTAATGCTAGTTCTGTTATGATTCTCCAGGGTTTGCTATTATATACTCCCTAGCTAGGTCGACCAGCAGCCAAAGCCCTTCAAGTACTTCTTGCTTGCCCTCTCCTCTTGTGTCCACTTTAAACATACCTCCTTCCCCCCTGTACTTGTGATACTACTTGCTATAAATCTTTTGTCCACTAGGTGGCACCCTTCTCCCAGTCTCTCCCCTCTGATTAAAGCCTCTTCCCTTAGACTCGCAGGTTTTATATATTTGTAAGACACTACTGCCTCCAGATAATTTTCTCTCCTTCCTACTGTACTCCTCTTCACCTACATTTCACTGTCTACTATCACAACCTCCCAGTGCAACAGTCCCTCCTTGAAGATAAGTATATCATAAGTTTCTCTGTCCACTACCACTACTGATTAGGCCCTTACCTTCTACCCATCCCCAAACTTTCCTTAACATTTCAGCTCTCCACTGATAGTTTTTCATTGGCCTCTTTCCTTCAGTGGCTCTACCCGCTCCGTTCGCCCTGCAGGCTCACTCCGCTCCCCTACCTTACCCCCAAATGCCACCCACCCCCAGTGCATCTACATTTATAGTCTCCTCCTATCTCCTCCCCTGTTGCCCTCAACCTATCCCATCTCTTTGCTCCTCCCCCTCCTAGATAAATCTCTTTAAACTACCCCTCCCCCTCTCTATTCCCTTACCTGACTGCTCTCTCACATACTTCTCCTCCTTATATCTCCAAACTCCCCACACAGTCTCTACCCCCTCTTCTAATATCTATCCTACCCTACTCATCCATGTCTCTTCCACACTATCTCACCTCATTTACATGTCTTTTCCTTCTAACTGCTCTCTATAATGTAACTTCCTATTCCTCTACCACACTACCCTCCTCTTTCCCACTCCCCTCACCCTCCACTATCTCCTTTCCCCACCCTTCAACACTCCACTTTTATTTAATATCCCCCTCCCTACTTCAACCAAATCCAATTCATTATTTCAAACTAAAACTCCATACAGTCTATTTAAAATCTCCTGCTATCAAAATTAAATTACATCTCCCTCTTACGTTATGCCTCAATTCAAAGTTTCACCTCCTCTCTCCTTTCTCTTGGCTTGCTCTTGCAGGAGATATCCACCCCAACCCTGGGCCAACATCTCTCCCACTACCTCCACTAATAGATACAGCCATAAATACCTTAAATTCATTACCATTAATACCCAGAGTATTAATAACAAAATAACACATTTCCATGCTTGGCTAAATCTCACTACACCTGACATAGTAGCAGTAACCGAAACCTGGCTAAAACCACAAACTACTAACTCTGAGATTTTACCACCTGGCTTCCAAGCACTTAGGTCCGATCGCAAAAACAAAAAAGGAGGTGGTGTAGCTTTAGTCTACAACTGCCTGCTAAATCTCAGCCCATAGCAAAATCCCATTCCTAAATTTAATAATGCAGAACTAATCATAGGAATCCTCAAAATAAACAACTTCAAAAGTATCTGTATCATAACCATCTATATACCCCCTAGAGACAACTCCTCCACCCTTGAGAATATTCTCTGTTGGGCTACAAACAATATCAAGCATGAGACTTACATTCTAGGTGATGTCAATATTGATTTGAATACAATTAATAATAATACTCCCTCTCTGTCTATCAATCTTTATAATTTTACTCAACTAATAAACAACATTACCAGACCTAACAAAAATAACCCTCCAGGCTCCATCCTGGACTGGATTCTAGTCAGCCACCCTAACAATATCTCCAACTCTGGTATCTTACCAGACTCAATAAGTGATAATCTCCCAGCCTTCATTAACCGAACTACCCGACAGCTCCCACACCAACATCAATATGCCCACTCTCGTAACCTAACTAATTTTAACCCTTCTGTATTTTCTGAAACCCTTAAACTTACAAACTGGGATTCACTAAAAACTCTTCCCCTAGATGAAGCCCTAGAAGTCTTCAATACTACCTTCCTTAAAATCCTAAACTCCCAAGCCCCACCTCGAACAAAACGAATAAAATACAACTCTGCTCCTTGGCTAACTAAGGACACTAAAACTCTAATGCTACAAAGAGACAAAACTTGGAAACTATACAATAAAAATAAAAACCTAGCTTCATTCCTTCAATTTAAGCAACTACGCAATCTTACTAAAAAACTTATCATAAAAGATAAAAAATCATACTACAACAAACTACAGTCTACCCTCGCAAACAATCCCAATAAATTCTGGAATTCCATCAATTCCCTCTTACACCCAGGTACTAAATCCAATCCCTGTCCAGACAACAATAAGACTGACACAGAAATTGCAACCCTCTTCAACTCCTTTTTTACCAGCTCCATAGCTGAACTGACTAAATCCTTCTCCTCTTCCACCCCCAGTCCAAACCCAAAGCCTTCTTCACCATCCTCCCCTCACTCCTGCTCCCATAAACCCCCTCCCACTTTTATTCTACAACCCGTGTCTACCACCAGTATCAAAAAACTTCTTTCCAAACTCAAACCATGCTCCAATGCCCCCGACAATATCCCATCACTTTTTCTCAAGCTCGCAGCAGATGGCATCGCCATACCTATCAGCATTCTCATCAATAGATCCATCCAAGAATCTTATGTTCCCAAACTTTGGCGAGCTGCCCACATTCTGCCCCTTCATAAAGGAGGCAAAAATAATAGCATTTCTAACTTCCGCCCAATAGCCATTCTTTCCCCAATTTCAAAAGTCCTTGAAAAATGTATCCATCGGCAACTCATGCCCCACCTCCTCAATAACCAACTCCTCACTCCTACTCAACATGGGTTTCGGCCTGGCCACAGTACCATAACTGCTCTCCTTTCTTTCCTAGACATTGTCAACCATGCCCGTGACTCTGGAGATATTGTCTCCACTGTTCTTCTTGACCTTTCCAAGGCATTCGACACAATATCCCACACACTCCTTCTCAACCACCTTTCTAACCTCAATCTCTCCCACAATTCTCTTTCTTGGTTCAAAAGTTATGTCTCAGATAGATCCCAAGCGGTGAAATGGAATACAGGTACCTCGAACTTCTTACCTAACCCTACCGGAGTCCCTCAGGGTTCTATTCTCGGACCTCTGCTCTTTAATGTCTTTATCAATGATCTCCACTCTGCAATTCCTCATTCTCAAATTGTACAATATGCAGACGACTCCACTGTTATCTGCTCAGCCCCTAGCCTTCCCGAGCTCCAAGCCAAAACCCAATTGGCCTTCACAACCACAGAGAATTGGATGCTTCAAAACCATCTTTCCCTTAATGCCAATAAATCCCATATCATTCTCTTCTCCCCCTCAAAAGCTCTGCCTCTTGATAAGCCATCCTTCAAAATCTCCAGCCTCTCCCAGTCCCCAATAGAAGTTGTTAGTTGTGCAAAATTACTCGGAGTTACCATTGATGAACACCTGAAATTTAATACTCATATTCAACTAAACATACAAAAAAACCATCAGAAACTCGGTATGCTTTACAGAAATGCTAACTTTCTTTCTTTAGCTACAAGACAAACACTCGCCACTACCTACCTTCTCCCTTCTCTATTGTATGGTGCTCCTCTTCTAACCAACCTCACCACTTATATCTCCTCAAAACTTGAAAGTTGCTACTACAAAATCGCCAAATTTGCTACTAACTCCACTCATTCTACACACCATTGCATCTGCCTCCGTAGTCTCCAATGGCTAGAACTCCCTAATCACCTGGATTACCTCCAACTTACTACTGCACACAAACTAATTTTCAAACCCACTGCTTGCCCTGCATTATCTAACATCTTGCCCTTCTACACTCCTCTCAGGCCCCTAAGATCCGGTCACCAAAATCTTATTTCAGTATACAAACCCAAACGACCTCCTGGCCACCTCCTACTTTCTTATACTACAGCAAAAAAATGGAACTTGCTTCCTTCCCTTCTAAGAGTCACTACAAGCTATGAACAATTCAATTCTCTTCTCCATTCTCACCTCTCCCAAAACTGGAAATGTAATTGTATACTTCCTACCTAGATCTTAATACATCCCAGTTCCAATTTCCCCCCTCTGGTCCCTCTTCTTCAAACTGTCTCCTCAGCTCCCCTCCCTCTACTTCTTTATCTCCTCTCTCTCCCCTGCTTAAACTCTCTCCCCTGCCTAAACTCTCTATTTATTCCTTTTAAATCATCTCCTCCCCACTGCCTACATGCATGTCTAGTCTCACAAATGTATCTTTTGCCTTTTTCATAAGATGTACTTTTAGACTCAAACATAAAATGAATCTTAGTCTAACTGTTCTTTTTTTTTATCTTCCTCCTGGCATCTCTTCTCCTTTAAATTCTTTGCATCTCCTTCACTTCTCCTCTGTTTTACTTCTCTTGCATTCAAGATCTATGTATAATTTATTTTTATCTCTCTCTTCTATGCTAACAATACAGTCGCATAAAAATATTAATTTCTTATGTATACTGCCAAATGTACTATGTTTTTGGAAATTGTTAAAGGTGTTATGCTGTTAGAACACAGAGTGTTATGTGTGTAATGTATTATTATTATGGAGCTTTTCTCCCCGGGCCTCCACTGAAAACGGGCTTTCGGGCCCAGTGGACTTCCCCGGTTATCAAACTGGAAATAAATAAATAAATAAATAAATAACCCACATGCAGACACAAGGTGCCAATACTGACATGCATATATGCATTGTTTCATGGAGGTGAAGTGGTTGGCTGTGCAAGATGTTTGTACAAGGCTGGGTGAGGGGTAATCCTTGGCATCACGCCACCCAACAATGGTGTGCAGTGTGGTACAGGGTTGTAGTGTCTGCAGTGTCCCACACAGATGGGTACTGCATGAACTGCCCTGACATCCCGGTTACCATTGTGTATGGCCATAGCTTTGCAATGCATGCCATGTCTGTGTTTGATAGTCCTTGACATGGACATTGTCTGGGATGTGCATGTTCCACAATACTGTACAGTGACATGTACAGGTGTACCTGATTTGGCAGGCACATGTTGTGTACACAGACTGTTATCCTCCAATATGCCAATACTGGCCTAGTGTGGCGAAACCTGCTTATAGTCAGCAGGTTGACCCTGCACCTGCATTGACAGCATGATAAAGGTATTCCTTGGTGTCAGTGGCATCGGTCCATGCAGGGCACATGTGTACGGCATTGTATGGCCTCTGTGGATCACATTTGATGGCACCACATATGTTGCAGGCATCCAGTGGGGAACATAGTGAAGGCACATTGTCCGCAATTATGTGCCTATTGTACCACTGTACAGGGTGCCATGTCCTCTGCAGCCCACTGCAATCACACCATGCCTACTATCTGTCATCAGTGTGCATGGTATTAGTAACATAGCAGGATATCCTAGGCAAGTGTGTTTGTGTATGACACATGGGTTCAGGACATATACCGGGTACTAGTAGGGTTGCATACTTTGTTCACCAGGCCTTTTGCCAGATGTAGGGGTATGGCTTGCCAACACAGTCCCATGGCTGACTGACATCTGTACACCTTGTGAGGTGGGCATTGTGTCATAAGACGGTCACCATATAGGAAAACTACAAAATCCACTCCCCAACATGTCCAGTGGTTAGACAGTCACAGCCACCCCCACACAGGCTCTGACAGTCAAACACACACACATGCCATGTCCTGGATTCGAACCCCTACCAACCTAGTGTATCACACTGCAGCAATACTCATTTACGGCACACGCTAAGGAGAATACCGGGTTACAGCAGTCCTAGAGGTGTATTTCTAGATGTGTGACATCAGCAGGATTTCCAAAGGTGAGTATATGAATTGTACAGAGTGTGAGTACTCTAAAAGCATTGGTCTGTCCTCAGGCAGATGGACACACACACACACACACACACACACACACACACACACACACACACACACACACACACACACACACACAGTTGGCAAGTCTGGGATTACAACACTAGCATAACTACTCTATCACACTACAGCAATACGCAGTTACAGAACGCACAACAGAGACTACTGGTCTATGACTTTCCCAGAGGTGTATTTCTAGGTGAGTGACATCAGCAGCATTGCCAAAGGTGAGTATATGATTTGTACGGACTGTGGGTAGCCTATAAACAACTTCTCTCTACACAGTCTGAGACAGACAGATGCGCACACATTCATACACACAATTGCCAAGTCTGGGGTTAGAACTACTACCTAACTAGTATAAGACTACAGCAGTATGCAGTTATGGGATGCACCATAGAGATTACTGAGCTACAGCTCTCCCAAAGGTGTATTTCACAATGGATGACCTCAGCAGGCTTGTCATAATACTGCTATGGAGAGGGCAGTGTGTGCATGGGCCATAACCCAGTCATGTAGGGGTTGATATGCCACATGCGGGCACACACAGGGCCATATGTCACAGGTACCTGTATACAGCTACTAGATGAC
Organism: Protopterus annectens; assembly: GCF_019279795.1. Classification (NCBI taxonomy): domain Eukaryota; kingdom Metazoa; phylum Chordata; order Ceratodontiformes; family Protopteridae; genus Protopterus; species Protopterus annectens. Next base: position 412,324,197 of record NC_056739.1, read on the forward strand.
TACTTCCCTGTACAGTCATGTTGCACAGCTGGCACGTGCACCACATAGTCTGACATGCTGACAGATACAGGTGGCTAGTATCTGCAGTGAATGACATCTGCACCTCATGTGTTTGGGGCCCTTTGGCTGTGTGTTGGATGGGACAGGCCCGGATGGCTCCTTGTCACGGTCACCCTCTTCCACACATCTATGTCCGTCTACCTTTGACGTAGTATAGTGTATTCTCCTTACATATATGCCTGTATTCCTATCCACTGTGTGTGCAAGGCAGGAGTGGTGCATACTGACATGTGTCTGCACTAAGAACTGCGACTGCCAGATATGTCCGGACCACTGGTGTTTGCAGACATGGCCTTCATGTGTTGAAGTGTGTGAGCATGCCCAGTATGACCATTCTGTATGCTGTCGACTGACATTGCCTTCATACCTTCAAGTGTGTGAGCATGCCTAATATGGCCATCTGTATCGCATGTGTTACACGTCCAGGTAGTTTGTACTATGGTGCTGACCTTTGTGTTGTACACTGACAGGTAGCATGCTGTGTCTACAGGGTATCCATCGGTCACGTGGCATTGACTGTTGCTACATTTCTGCATAGTGGGGGGGGGCGCACCTGACTGTATCTACATTCCTACACAGGAGCGGAGGGGGGGGCACACCTGACTGTTACTATAAATGTACGTTGGATAGGGGGCACACCTGACACTTGTACACATTTGCTAGTACTGTACTGGTATGTCAGGCACTTCATTTCAGTGCGTAGTCTTACCTATTGTGCTGGCTAGAGGCATACCAGTGTACTACAGATCTTAGCTTTAATTACCAACATATTAATTTCTGACTTCCTAGCCTTCATGACCTACATCCAACTGCCTGACCTGCTTTAGTTTGTCTGTGTGAGTCTGTGGGAGGGCTTACCCATAGGGCCCATTCAGAGGCCATAGTACAACATTTGTTTGTGTCAGTCTACACCTGTCCAGCTGGTTGAGACTTGTGTGGGTCTTATGGACACACATGACACTCAGACCATTACCTGCAGTGGGTTTTGTCACCCTGTGTAGTACTGGCTACTATGGTAACTCCAGTATGTGTTACAGATGTCATGGTGCCACTATGGGTGTCTACTGTCTGCTGCCTTAACATTCAGCCACCCAATTCCCTTGCATGCTCACATCCATACCATAGCTACAGGTACCAACACATTCTACTACATTTGGCAATGGGTAGGTTGATTGACTTACCTTGAGGGTGTGCCAGACTTCAGGATGGTGCTGGAGGACTGCCTATGTTGGATGCATATAGTACACTCCCTATATATGGCTGAGCACAGGTAGTGTCATGTTAGGCATCCATTTTACTGTCTGTGCGAGTCAGAGAGGGTGACATACCCTGGGTCCCTACTGGGTCAGTGCATATGCTATGCACTGCCTCTTTGCCAAGGCCAGGTCATACTGGGCATGCCTCCTTCTGCCTACTAGGCCAGGCTCAGGTTGTTCCTCCTCCGAGTCACTCTGTGCCTGTACAGGCCTTGGCATTGGTGGGGGTCTGTGTGGCCCTTCCCCATGCTGTTCCTGCTGCAGCTGTTTCCGCAGGATCATATTGTGTAGCATAGCACATACCATAACAATTTGGGTGCATGTAGCTGGTGAATACTACAAGGCTCCACCGGATGTGTCCAGACACTGGAACCGTGACATAAGCACCCCAAACACATGCTCTATTATATGTCTGACCTGTGCGTGTGCCTCATTATGGCACTGTTGTTCAGGTGTGTGTGCATTTCTGACGGGTGTCATTAGGAATGGCTCCAGTGGGTACCCAGCATCCCCCACTAGGTCACCGTAGGGGATGTCCATACTGGCAAAGCTGTGGTACAGCTGTGTCAGATACCATATTTCTGAATCTTTATAGCTTCCAGGGCAGCCAGCACACACATTCATTATAATGCCCTGGGCATCACATATGACCTGGCAGTTGATGGAGGCAATGCCCCTGCGATTGATGTAAGCCCTATCCTGCTCACTGGGTGGTGCTTTGATGCATAAGTGCATGCAGGCTATAGCACCCACTACCCCAGGGTAGTCTGCTGTTTGGTGGAAGAGAAGCATATTGCTGGTCAACACCTCACATGTGTTGAGGAAATATACATGCTCACTGGCATGTGCTGACATGGTATCCAGGAAATGGTGGAATACTCTGGATGCTGATGCCTGTGAGATCCCCATGATATCCCCAGTTGTGCTTTGGGAGGTACCTGTGGCTAGAATACCTAGGCCTACTCATACCTTTGTATCCACTGGGATGGGTTCCCCTCGGCCTGTTTGATGTGTCAGGTGTGGCCGGCACAGCTCAACAATCTGCTGTAGGAGGTCTCTGTCCACCCTATAGCGCTCTACTATCTCCAGCTCATGTAGCCCCTGGTAGGTTACCCTGAGTCTGTACACTCTTCTTGGTCTCCTCACTGAGGGTTGTTCGGCAGCATTCACATCCTCACCACCCTCAGCATCTTGCACATGTTGGTCTATGTTGCCTGCTGCAGCCCTTCTCATTTCATAGGTTTGTTTGTTAGAATTTCCCCGCATGTATACACCGGTGGTGTAGAGTGTGGAAAAACCAGAGGGGAAGGTGTTTGCTTAGTTTATAGTAGTGCTCTGGGCTGGTCTGGTCTGCTGCCCCTGTAATCAGCTGATTCTGATACATAAAACCTGTCAGCTCAGCTAGTTAACCTTGATTACTCAACTACTGCAGTTGTCCCTCCCAATTGCACTAGGCAGGTGTAGACACACCCCTAGCTTAGCCATGCTAAGATAGGAGCAATCCCGAGCCACAGGGCTCCAATCCACATAGAGTATGCCTGACATCCACCCCACCCATGATGTCACCTATATCCGAGTCTTGCACCCGGTTATGTATACACATACACCCTTGGGACCTGCCTCACACCCTGGGGATAACCGGGATTCACTATCCTTTACCCCATTTGCATAGGATTTCCTGCTAATGAATAGTTACATGACCCACACTGAGCCTCCCCAAAACTAACCACTGCTTACCATTGCGCAAACCTGCACACAACTGCTTAAAAGCACTTTACTCACACCGTATTCAATGGCACTTGTACTGCCCTGCAGCAAAACAACCAGCCTCTGCAAGGCTCGAAACCAGAACCCTACACACCACAGACGATGTGCTTTACCACTAAGCCATGGCAGATATACATACATCGGATGTTATCACGTACATATCATCCAGCACAGGCATTCAACGGTATAGGACATGTATTCCATCACGTAGATGTATGTGTGTTAATGTCTATATATATATATATATATATATATATATATATATATATATATATACACACACACACACACACACACACACACACACACACACACATACATAGATATAGGATATATATCTCAAGAACAAACCTCGTGACACCGAAGCATTAGCCAAGAATGAAAAAGAAACCACCAGCGTCTCCTGTATTATGTACTGGTGTTAATCCCAAGGTAAGTGTGTTTCTGTGTGACACATGGGTTCAGACTGTATTCAGGGTAATATTAGGGTTGCTGACTTTACTCACCAGGCCTATTGCCAAATGTATGGGTATGTCTTGCCAACCCAGTCTCTTGGCTGATTGTGACATTTATGGCCACTATATAGGGAAACAACAAAACACGCTCCTCAACACATCCGGTGGCTAGCCACTCACAGCCACCAACACATAGGATATGACTGACAAACACACACACACCTGCTATGCCTTGGAATAGAACACCTACCTGACTACTTTATCACACTACAGCATTACGTAGTTACAGAATGCACTATCGAGATTACTGGGTCACAGCAATCCCAGAGGAGTATTCCTAGGTGGGTGACATCATCAGCCTTGCCAAAGTTGAGTATAGGAATTGTACGGAGTGTGAGTACTCTAAAAATTATTTATTTATTTATTTATTTAAATTTATTGACCGGGAGTGTCCGACTGGACGTAGGTCCATTTTCAGCGGAGGCCCAGGGAGAAAAGCTCCACAGTTAAAATAAACAGACAGTATATACATTGGATTACATAGTGAATAACAATTTACATAGCAATTACTTACAACATATTTACAGATGAAGAACATAGTACATCAGTAGACAACTAGAATCTTTATCTGTGAAGTGCATACCAGACGTTAACAAATGTTACAAGAAGAAGAAGTTCGGGCTGTATAATAAGTACTGGCTTATGAGCATCTGAGCTTGCTATAATCAAGGTAGTTAGTGGAGTGGAAAGAAAGGTAGTGGTTGGATGGGGTGGATGATATTAGAGTGGGAGTTGCAAGGGCATAGCCAGAATGTTTTTAGTTGCGCTTTTAGTAAAGTTTTGAAGTGGGTGCATGATGGTATGGAGGTAATTGTGCGTGGGAGTGAGTTCCATAATTTGGCTATGGCGCAAGAGAATAGTGCTTCACCAGCAGAGTTATTGGCTTTAGTGATCTGCAAGTGATTTTTGCTGCTGGATCTTAGTGGTCTGGTGGTGCGATAGGGTTGGAGTAGATTCTGGAGGGATGGGACATTTGGTGGATGGTTTACTAGTTTGTGGGTGAGTGAGAGTTGATACCACTGAATAAGGTGAGGGAGTTCAAGCCAGCCCAGTTCAGCAAGTGAGAGACAGTGGTGACTACGGTAGGATGCCCCTGTGGCGAATTTGGCGATTTTGTTGTAGCAGGTCTCTAGCTTGTTTAGATCACATTGCCTTAGGTTGGTATATATTGGAGAGGCATAAAGTAGGGTGGAGATAAGGTGGGAATTTGCTATTGAAATCTTTGCTGCTTTGGTGAGAAATTGCTTATTTCTGTATAACGCTCCTAGTTTTTTGTGGACTTTTGTTATAGTCATGGATATGTGAATGTCAAATTTTAGTTTATTGTCTATTTCCACTCCTAGCAATTTGGTGTGTTCAGTTGGGTATATAGTGGTGTTGTCTGTCCACCGGCAGATGGACACACACAAACACACAAACACACGCACACACACACACACACACACACACACACACACACACACACACACACACACACACACACACACACACACACACACTCGGCATGTCTGGGATTAGAACATCAACCTAACTACTTTATCACACTACAGCATTACGTAGTTACAGAACACGCTGTCGAGATTACTGGGTCACAGCAATCCCAGAGGAGTATTCCTAGGTGGGTGACATCATCAGCCTTGCCAAAGTTGAGTATAGGAATTGTACAGAGCATGAGTACTCTAAAAAGCATTGTTCTGTCCACCGGCAGATGGACACACACACACACACACACACACACACACACACACACACACACACACACACACACACACACACACACACACACACACACACAAATGGCATGTCTGGGATTTGAACACCTACCTAACTACTTTATCACACTACAGCATTACGCAGTTACAGAACGTGCTATCGAGATTACTGGGTGACAGCAATCCCCAGAGGAGTATTCCTAGGTGGGGGACATCATCAGCCTTGCCAAAGTTGAGTATAGGAATTGTACGGTGTGTGAGTAGTCTAAAAAACATTTTTCTGTCCACCGGCAGACAGACACACACACACACGCACTTGGCATGTCTGGGATTAGAACACTGATCGAACTACTTTATCACACTACAGCATTACGCAGTTACAGAACGCGCTACCGAAATTATTAGGTCACAGCAATCCCGAGGAGTATTCCTAGGTGGGTGACATCATCGCCTTGCCAAAGTTGAGTATAGGAATTGTACGAAGTGTGAGTACTCTAAAAAGCATTGTTCTGTCCACCAGCAGACGGACACACACACACACACACACACACACACACACTCGGCATGTCTGGGATTACAATACCGACCTATCTACTTTATCACATTACAGCATTATGCAGTTACAGAACGCGCTTTCGAGATTACTGGGTCACAGCAATCCCAGAGGTGTATTCCTAGGTGGGTGACATCATCAGCCTTGCCAAAGTTGAGTATAGGAAATGTACAGAGTGTGAGTACTCTAAAAAGCATTGTTCTGTCCACCGGCAGATGGACACACACACACACACACACACACACACACACACACACCAGTGATGTGATCAGAACACCTGCCTATCTACAGATCACTATTACAGTACTACGCAGTTACAAGTTGCGCCACAGAGATTACACATTCCAAGGCAGTCATCATGACCTTCTAGGATTGTGGACATCAGCAGTTATGATGTACATAGCTGTGGACCTATATGTTTAACGTAGGAGTCCATCTCGAACAGGAGTATGCCCTTCTGTGGAATGGACGACTACTATCACTATGCAGGGTTACAATCGCCATGCTCATACACATAGAAGCACATAATTTACACAAGGTGTCAGTGGGCATGCTCACACACTTAGTAGCACAGGGCTGTTTGGAATGCACTATGAGTCCAAATACACAAGGTTATACTGGGCATGTTCATACACTTAGTAGCACAGGGCTGTTTAGGATGCACTCTGATTCTAAACACGGAAGGCCACAGTGGCCATGCTCATACAATTACATGTACAGAACATGTTGTAATGGTCTCTGGTGTTAGTAGTTGTCATTGTTAGCAGGAATGCTGCACTACATGTATCTGACACTGGTCATCTACACAACACCTGCTGCTGTCCGACACCTTAGATGTATCAGTCTATACCAAGCACAATACTACCACTCGCAGTGATTTCATGCTAGGAATGGCAACTGCTTGACCAACACAATGAGCCAATGTCCTGCTGTAATTATGAGGTTGTCCGGTGTCTGTCAGTCTGGGATGACATGACTGACAGAAGACAAGCCTTTGTCATAGATCACATGCATCCATGATTCAAGGGAGTGTTGATAATACCTCATTCGCATTTGCCCATATAGTGCTATTCCAAGGCAAATGACCTAAACACAGGATAACATCCTGACACCTAGAAGACAATTGCATTGTATGCTTATGCTAACCAGAGCAAGATGTGTTGCTGTCGTAATCACAGCTGCTCACTGTTGAACCTACAATGGGGAATACTGACATCTGTGCAGTGAGGAACACCTGGATGACGGCTCTGTTGTGCACAATAGCACTGCCACCATATAAATCAGAACCAGACATGTGGGCCATAACACCGGTATGGACCACTCCAGGTGGTGATGTCCCCACATTCATAAAGGCTACTCACATGTACAGACCAGTACTCCAACATATATCATCACAGATGAGCCAGGTGCAGGTCACAGTTTCAAAAGCTGCATTCTAGGATGTAATCCTCAGACACCACCATGTCCTCAGACCACCAACACACATCCATACATGTGGTATGACATGTAATGGAACAACACCAAGTAACCTTTGACTGGTGGACTGTACCTAGCCCTACAACAACTGTGCAGAGTACCCATGTACTGACACAGTTACATTATGTGTTCTGCAATGCAATGATACCACTGTTTGAAACCAGATCAGCTGTACACATACCAGGGTCCCTCTGATATTGACAGCATTAACAGATGGCTGTTGCTGTGCACCATTCAGTGTGTACACAGCCTGACATGAAGCTATGATTGTACGAGATGCTTATGTGGGGAGCAGATTGTTTTGACATTTGTGTAGGATAAAACCTGGAATGTGGACAGGTCCCATGCAGCCTATATGTATGGCATTAGAGAGTGCAGCCTGTACCTGCATAGTTGTTAATACAGGGGCTCTGTAGTGTACATGGATATATGAATGTGTACCTGTTGGGGGGGGAAAACAGTGTGTTTATGTTATCCAAGATCCCATCTGGCTGAACAGGTGCTATTTCTGTAGGTGCAGTATCTCTCATGCCATAGTGCTGTGAAGCACAGCAGGTCTTGTTGTTGCCATTATGTTTCATGACCCAGGGATTACCTCAGTGTCACTGCTCAACAGAGGCACAGCAAAATAATGGGTATAGTTCCCCATACTAAAGGGGTGGCGTAAGCCACAAAACTATGGGCTAGGCTTGTAAATGCCCTCGGGCAGATAGCCTAGTATGAACCTATGAACCTATGAACCTATGACACAGCTATGGAATCCTCTGTGTTTGGCCTCATAATATGTGGATGAGTAGTTTCACAGTAGCTTTGCGTGGCATTATATGGTGTATCTGCATCTTACTGAGGCTGACCATGGATCAACTTCCACTCATGTGTGTTGACCCTTTCAACAGTTACTACCTTCTGTGGTACAGTTTAAGGCAGGGTACCACCGGTTTTCCTTAATGGTTGTGTTTGTTTGAATCTGGTTTCTGTTTCAATGGCACAATCATTGCACATATGTGAGTGCCTAAAGTGCATTTGTGTAGGACCCAGCATTTGCACATGCATTGTACATCTGCATGGGTGCCATGATAGTCACCACTTCGCTCTTAAGGAGCACAACATTGGCTTTGAAGACTGACCATGTGTGGCATACTGTTAGCCCTGTTGGTGTGACTGTGGTGACCCAGGTCATTGGTGTTGATGATATCCAACATGCATTGAGCACATGTGTTGGTACATGATGAGTCTTCCCGGTTCATAATGGGATAGCTGAGTGGCCATGATTATGGTGTCCTGTCTCACAACTGGTATTCCCCATTACAGCACAATGACAGTTGGGATTTTTGAGGCATGGTGGATGATCTGTCACATGGTGCAATTTGGATTACACTTTGGCACAAAGGTAGTTGCTCAGCATAATGCATCTTACATTATGCAAGTGCAACTTGCGTGGGGTGTACATATCCCACAGGAAGTTGGACACACCTGTGGCCCATGTGTTCCAATAAAGGATGTTGGCCAAGAGGTGAGGTATGTGTTATAACATGGTCATGCAGGGGGGCTCTCCAAAGCATTGAACCATATCTCAATAACTGCACAGATATGTTCTCCATGTTTCAGATTGTCGTGAGTCCATACTGAGTACCTGCTTTGTATCATTGAGTAGCAAGACCCACAGTTTATTTCTTGGCTGTCCCTGTTGCACCAGTGGACTTTCACTTGAACCTGGCATGATGAGGGCACTATAGGGGAAGCATGGGCCATTGCCAGTATCCAGATTCTCAGGGGTGACAGGTGCAGGCCCTGTCTGGCAAAGCATCATGGTCTATCAACCATGTTATCCCGGGCAGAGAGATGCTAGATACTCTTTGAATTACACCAGTAAATTTAACGATTGTGAAATACAGTCCTTGTCCCTGTATTGCTGCATCATTCTGGCCACTGGCAGAATGTTACCCAGGCCTTGTGACATACCCGCATGGGCTACATGACCTGTCAGTTCCTACATGTGTTTCCATGCAGTCCAGGCTACTGCATCACAGGTCCTTCAAAACAACATAGCATATGCCAGAGACATGTGTATAGTTCTAAAGGTGGTCGGAGTGTATGGGTATGTGGCTAATCATGACGGACAGGCAGTTGACAGTATGTTTGCCCTCATATAGCTTGGTGTGTAACATAGTGCTAGGGTTTGCGTTCACAAATGAGTAGTGTTGGCCATGTTTCCGGCCACATGTTCTGAGGTGTGACACAATTATGCAAACTATGTCATACAGTCTTTGTATTCTGTTGTCTGTCTATTCCAACTTGGGAGGCCTCTTGCTTGGCCAGATACTTAGAGGCCTCTGTGGATGTGTGTGATATCTGGTGGAATGTGTGCGTGTCCTTACTGTGTTTTGGTAAGGGTATGTGTTGGTTGTGGTGATGAGATGCATGTGTTAACCTACACCTCTTGACTGTCTAGTCCAGTCATGGGTGTAGTATGGACTGACTCCAAGATCACCCCTGTAGCTGCATCCCAGACAATGTGTGGGGTATGGTGTTAGGTGGCTTTGGCAGTGTACATGGCATAGAGATTGCATTCCCCCAGGATGGCCACATACACAAAGCTGACATTAGTAAACACCAGTAACTGAGTAGTGGACATGCCTGTATGAGCATTCAGTACTACAAGTACCACGTACTGTATTTAGTATACTTACTGCTTATGAAGAGGTTTTAGACAGTGATGCTCACATGTAAACATTTGAGTTATGGATGTGGCAATACTAGCTATTACAGGAACATGGTAGCTAGCTTTAGTAGCAATCCCCCTCTGAGGGCCACATCACATCCTGATAGTTGATTACAGATGATGCAAGTGTGAACAGGGTTGTATCCTTGGCTGGGTATAAACTCACATACCCAGCAGAACCATGAGCTCTGTTGGGCACAGACACCCACTCCCCACACAGAGTCAAATATCAATAGACTCTGTTGCCACTATCGACATGATCAGGATATAATCAGATAGTGTATGCCATCACCTATGAAGCTGATATTACACATGGGCAGCAGTTTCCTACATCTTACATGTCTACTGCAGATGTCACACTGCAGTTAAATATGATATGCACCCTGTTTCATTACCAGTACTGTCAACATATTTCCAAGCAGCTGTTAGTCTGGCAATGAGAGGTTAGGCTACACAAATCTACACGTTCAACCAGTGTGTCTCTACTTTCAATATCCACTCTATGTAGGTTTGCATATAGCCATTTGGCACAGTCCTGTAACAAGGGTCAGTACACATTTGCAGAACATGCACACATGCACAGCTGTCATTGATTGCAAACAATAGTAGAGAGGTGGCTATTATTAGGCAAGGTGGACTTTTAGGCAAGGCTCATAAGACAAATCCACCACCGTACATAGCACAAGTAACCAGAAACTGAGGGTATTGCTACTCAACGCCAGAAGTCTAAACCTCACATTGCACACACTCAAGGCACTCCTCAGAATGGAAAACATTGATATCTGTGCAGTAACAGACACTCAGTTTAAGGCTCCAGAGAGCACTCCAGCACCACCAGGCTACAGCTCATACCACACCTTTTGGCCACAGAACCCAGACCAGAACACAAAAGGTGGGGGTGTATCCATATTCATCAAGGATACTCACACCTCCAGGTTAGTGGTGCAGCACAATGCATCAGAGATCATCCAAGTGCAACTGACAATGGGCAAAACTGCAATCCAAATTGTAGCTTGCTACAGATCACCCACCATGACCCAGGACCCACATTCCGCATTTCTGGAGACACTGGGAAATATGCAGGTCCTACCAAACACCCTACTACTGGGTGATTTCAATTACTCAAACATTAACTGGGAGAACTACTCAAGTACTTACTCCCTTGCCCAATGCTTCCTAGAATGCCCTGGAACAACTGGTCTACACCCCACCAGAGGGAACAACATATTGGACCTGGTCATCACCAACATGGGCAATTGGTGTTCCACAACTGATGTCAACCCCTCGCTGTTTAGATCAGACCATAGACTAATCACTCTGGATATTCACATTCCGCCCACAACCCCAAACAAGGAAACCACAGTGAAAATCTTTTCCAAAGCAGACCTCACATTGCTTAAGCCTGAGGTGGAAAGGTTCACAGCCCCAACGCCAGTGGACAATACTGTCCAAGATGCTGAAACCTATACAAAGGCAATCTATGATCATCTGCAGGAATGCATGGATCGTGCTATCCCAAGTCAAACCTAGACTCACTCCTCCAAGAAAAGGAAACCAGTCTGGTGGACCCCTGCCATAAACAGGCTCTACAATAGAAGGAGGAAACTAGTACAGATAAGAGCAAAATCCCTAGAAGGACAGACATCCCTGATCAGTATCAGCAAGAAACAATGATCCCTCATGAAATCATCCAAGGCTAGCTTCAAAAAAATTTCCCAAGGACCCTACAGATAACCACAAAGCATTTTTTAGCTATTTCAAGAACCTAAGTGGGAACTCTCAGATCTGCTCTGAGTTGGTGCAGACTGGCACAAAATACACTGAACCGACTGATATTGCCAACATTTTGGCAGACGGTTCAGTGCAAACTTCACACCCTTCTCAACCCTTAAATGGCCCATAACCATACCAGAAGAATGTACAGCCCCAGCAATGACCAACACACAGGTTAAAACAGCCCTATCCAAAGCCACAAACACAGCTTCAATGGGACCAGACAGTGTCCCAGGATGTGTCTTACAAGAGCTCCTAATGAACTAACCCATCACCTAAACACACCATTCAAACCCAGCCTCTCTACAGGCTATATACCCACAGAGTGGTGCACAGCAACAGTTATCCCACTCCACAAAGGTGGTGCCACAACAGACCCCGGGAACTATTTCCCTACAAGCCTGACTAGCCTGGACTGCAAGGTATGGAGCGCATCATCATGGAACTCATTAACAGAGACATTGGGAACCTTCAGACACTCGACCCAACCCAGGCCAATTTGATTGAGTGCAGATCATGCCTACTGAACCTGTTTGACGTCTTACAGTCACCTAGACTTTAAGTGAGGGGTGTGGTAGTTCACACATACTACCTGGACCTCGCCAAGGATTCTGACACCATTCCCCACTCAGGTATTATTTATAAACACACCAGCTAGTACATACACCCATGCATCACATGTTGGGTTGCCAACAGGCTTACACACAGAACCCACATGGTAAGCCTAGCAGCCTCCAGGTCCAACTCGTAACCAGTCACAACTGGTGTCCCACAGAACTCAGTCCTGGGACCCCTACTGTTTGCCATATACTTCTCAGAGGTTCAGACAAACACAGGTGGACTACAGCAGACCATGTTTGGCAATTACTGCAAACTGGGAGCCATAGTTGACAGTCCAACTGTCACAGACGTCCTTCAAGGGGCCTCACATAGACCAACACAGGGTGTCAAAATCATGGTCTCCAGCTAAAGGCCATAAACTGCATGGTCATTCTATGTTGGGAAAACTAGACACCCACATATTAACACACGAGTGGCAGCCACTTTAATACAGACAAGGTAATGGGTATGTGGGGACTACATTAGATAGTGATCTCTCCTTTGATAATCATATCTCCAAAGTAATTAGGACATCCTTCTATGTAGGCCATCTGATTACTTAAGGGTTTGCATCTAGAAAAGCTGAGGTTATTGTGCCCTTTTACTCATCACTCATCAATCCCATCATCGAGTATGATAACCCATTTGGGATGTACCTCAGAAGACACATCCAACAGCTGGAGGGTCCACAAACATACCTCGCCAAGAGCATTACTGGCCTCAGTCATGTGTCCTATGCTGCCAGACTGCATGAACTCTTGCATTACTCAGTGGCATCTCGTTTACTCAGAGATGATCTTTGCTGCCCAACAAAGCCATGTCCAAGTCAGACTTAGTGGATATGCTCCACCTATGAGAATCCATGTCACAGTGAGCCACACACTGTAATGAGCTAAACCTTGCCACAAACATAACTGATAGATGCTGGAGTGACAGATTCCTGTCACAGGTACTCCCCATGGTTTGGAACTACATCCCTGATTACATTATATGGAGCCCCTCACAAACACTCCAGGTACACCTTGCAGAGTGGATGGGGAACAGTGGGCACACCCCAGGGATCCCGCAATTGGCTCTGCTCCACAGAGGGACAGTTAGTTAATCAATGGGGTGGTGACAGCTGACACATTTCAGCTAGGCATATGAATGGCCTCGGGCAGTTAGCCAAGTACCTACCTATGTACCTATGAACCTGTACATACAGTATCAGCACATGCTGATAGCTTAATTTACTGTTCAGGTGTTGACTTACCTTGTGCCAATAGCGGTTGTGTGTGCAATGGTTGAGGGCTGTCTCTGTAGGATGCACACAGTAGACCACCTATACATGACAATTTACAGGTGGTCTTGTGTGTGTGCCATCCATGTTTACTGTGTGTGATGGTGGAGAAGGGTGTCAGTCCATAGGTGTCTACACTGTCAGTGTGTGTGCTATACGTTCCCTCTTTGCCAAGGCATGGGCATACTGGGCACACCTCCGTCTGCCTACTGAGGCTGGCTCAGGGTGTTTGTGTTCTGAGTACCTCTGTACCTGTGGGGCTCTTGGCAATGGTGGTGGGCTGTGAGGGTCTTCACCATTCTGTCCCTGCTGCAGCTGTTTCCGCATGATCATATTGTGTAACATGGCATATACTATGAAGATGAGGGCACACGTGCCTGGAGAGTACTAAAAGGGTCCACCAGATATGTCCAAGCAACAAAACCATGATTTCAGCATCCCAAACACATGCTCTGTGATGATTCTGGTTTGTGCGTGTACCTCATTATGGCATTCTTGCATGGTTGTGTGTGCATTTCTGATGAGAGTCATCATCCACAGTTTCAGTGCATAGCCAGCATCCCCCACCAGGTGGCCATATGGGATGTCCCCCCTGGCAAATACCTGATACAGCTGTGAGGCATGCCAGATGTGGGAGTCATGATAGCTTCCAGGGCTGCCAGCACACACATCCATGATAATGCCCTGGGCATTGCACATGACCTGGCAGTTGATGGAGGGGGTATCCCTTGCAGTTTATGTAGCGCCTACCCTGCTCACCGGGTGGTGACTTGATGTGTATGTGCATGCAGTCTATTGCACCCAGTACCTCCGGGTATTCTGCCACACGGTGGAAGAGACGCATATTGCTGGCCAACTCCTCCTGTGTTCGGGGGAAGTATAAATTCTCATTGGCATGTGGTAACATGGCATCCAAGAACTGGTGGATTACCCTGGATGCTGATGCCTGTGAGACCCCCAGGATATCCCCAGTTGGCCTTTGGAAGGTACCTGTGGCTAGTATTCTCAAGCTTACACATACCTTCATGTCCACTGGGATGGGTTCCCCGCTGTTATTTCTTGCTCTGAGGTGTGGCTGGCACAGCTCAACAAGTTGCTGTATGGTGTCTTTGTCCACCCTGTAACGTCCTACTATCTCCAGATCATTTAGCCCCTGGTAGGTTACCCTTGGTCTAAACACTCTTCTCCTCCTCCGGTGCCTGAGGTGGTTGCCAGCATCATCCTCCACACCACCTTCAGTCTCCAACAAATGTTGAGGAATCAAAGCTATAGCAGTCCCTAACATGTACATTTTAAAAGTTCCCCATCTGTTTACAGCGATGGTGCAGGGTGTTTGGGAATACACAAGTGTGTGTGAGGTGCTTTCACACTTTACACTATTGTGCTAAGGATACTGCTGATGTTATTGGGTGTGTATGTGCAATTCCAGCTGCAGGGTATCTTAATTATGGGTTTTACAGTGAGTACTGCAATTGTGGGGCCTTTGGTGTTGATTTATGCTTGCCTGCCATGATTTATTTGTTGCCCTTTATTTCACTTTTCAACACAAATCCCCTCCCATTTACAGGCATGCATCCAGCTGCCGGATTTCTTGTTTTGTACTTTCCCTACCCAGGAATGTGTTGCGAAATGTGTTGATCTACTGCAATTTTGATTTGTTCTGCTGTGACAGTTCTGTTTTCTTTGCAGTACGGCACTTCCCCTTTCCTGCTCTGCAGGTAGCTGCTAGCAGCCTTGTTAGCTGTTGTCAATGACCAACTGTGGGTTCCTAGGTGTTAATTACTCATCTGTACTCCTATTTCCATGCTGCAGCATTTCCTTATCTTTTTCCCGTATTCTTCCTGTTTCTGCTCTGATGCGTGCCGTGCACAGCCATTTACCGGGTTTACAGCGTGTTTTCATCCACGTTCACATGCACGTTTGTTTACCTTGTGAGCTCTTAGCTAAGCAAAGCTATGGCTACTTCAACACACCCCTATCCTGCAGTTTTGCTTAGCAACAGGCAAACCGGGTTATTAATGCTCCAATGTGCTTACAGCAATGGCGACACACCCCTCTCCTGATGTCATTTCTATCTCAAGGGCACACCTCAGTGTTATAATGCTATGCTGTGAGGTGCATCCTTACACCAGCAGGGAATCTGCGATTCACTATTACTCCTCTCATTTCCATGGCATTGCCTACTAATTCCTAGCTACTGCGCATAACACTGTCACTGCCTCTTAGCAACCCTTGCGCCATCAGTATGGTGTAGCATGCCTGCCATTTACTATTATGGGGAAATTGTGATATGTGTTTCATTGCAGTTTTATTCTATATTTTTGTATATTCCTTGCGATCCCCTTTGCGCATTGATGCCCTGCGCTTTAACTTCTCGTTAGTGTGGGCATAATATTAAATGTTATTTTTCATATTTTGTGCGTGTTGTTTTATGCCAATGGCTATATATTTAGCCATTGGCATATATTAACAGTATAATATGTGAGTTTGGTCTGCTGTCATGGCTCCGATTTTATGTTTGAAAAATGTAAACTGTTTTGTTGGTTTACATTTCTGCATGCTTACACTAAGCCTGCACCACTTCCTGAATCGCTCTATACCTTCATTTGCATGCTACACTGCTGCGCATGGGGCGATTAGCATACAGGTGCTGGGATTTGTGTGGGCGTAGCGTACGCAGGTAGTGCACATGGAAACAGCTCATACCTGAATCACTCAGTGGCCATATTTGGTGTTAGATCGCCGACGCTACGCCTGCACCTGGCACAAGCTTCATGAATCCCGGGGATAGAGTTACGTTTGATAATGATGTTTTGCATCACGTTATTTAAAAGTTGAAAGCATGGCATCTCAGGTACACTACTTAAAAGATAAAGGTTTCAGAGCAATCAAGATTTATCCTGCATGACTGTGAGTAACACTTCCTGATGGTCCTTATATTTTCCAGCAGTTAGAGGAAGCCACAACTTACTTACAGGAGAAGACTACAATACAGGTGCCTGATACCATGGAATGGACAGAGGTCCAAGAGGGCAATAATTATAATAGGTCCTGCTCTTTCATTGTCAGATCAAAACAGGCAAAAATCTGTTCCAGGGGATGAAAGCCTTAACATTACCATCCTCGTTACCTGAGATACTAATTGCAAGAGATCATATTTGATTTTGATTTAGTTGTTACCTTTATGCTGAGTGACTGAACTTACTGTATATAATTACTTATTTCTTGTTACTCTTGAATGTATAGACTGCATGTCATTGTGATCAGATCTGAAATGCTGTCATGATGCTGCATGCACCACTGTATGTTAATGTCTTCTCCAGGTCTCCTGTCTTCCTTATGGATGTGCTTAAACCTAATGACTGATTATATCTCTGTCTTTGATGACAGAGATATGTTGGGATAAATTGTATGCCGTTATATTGGAAGACCATGCTTATAAATGCCTTCCAGTGTGTATATAGCTTTAATTTCTAGAGTGAATTTATGAATACTTTGCATTTGGACTCTATAACTTTTCTGTGTACATTTTTAGTACTTTTGTTTAATCTGTCCCTGTTTTTTTTTAATACCAAATGTATTTTATTTAGTGGAGCTTGTTTGCCGAGGCATGTCATTCCATGGTCAGTGAGGCATTTGACCCAAGCATATATGTGGGCCTTATAATGGGGAATTTGACAAGTCCTGAAACAGATGTATTAGATGAGGTTACTTAAACATAAATGAGATTAACTCCCCATTAAGTATGTCTGCTTACACACATTGATTAGGAAACGTTCCCCAGACATTATTGCTTTACAACAAATGCATCTGTCAGATCCTGAGCATGTCAAACTTTCCTTCTGGGGTTACACACACAACACTTTTTCTGCTCATTCCTTTGTGAAGCTTAAAGGGGTAGTCATTATTATCTGCAGAGACTGATCTCTTGTACAAATGTTGTACAGTTCTGCTCCTCCAGGGGGTGAGGGAGCAGGTGAGATTGTAAAATTTGGACGTAGAATTTTAACATTGTTTCAGTATATTTTCATCCCTCTCTGGGCAATAAAACGTTAGATGTCTCCTTTAGTGTATACAGGAGAATGCCAAGGGTGCCCTATTTTTAGCTGGGGATTTTAACAGTATTATGGGACCAAGTAATACTTTGGTATTGAGACATTTCCATTTAAAACCCAGGTATAACAAACATGCACAGAAGATCTGGTATTAGCTAACTTAGCCTTATATCTCAGTTCACCAGCAGACCATTACATTTACTATTCCCCACAGTTCAGTACATCTACTAGGAGTCATAAGATTTTAGTCGACAGCTTTTACCTTGATCCTGCTCCTTCATTACAAGTTTTTCCCTGCCCATGAGAACTTAGAGTTGACCCTACCTCTTAGAGATACTTTTTCCCTAGGCTTTGGAGATTACAACCCTTCTATACAAGGTGATTGAAGTTTTTTTTTTATAGAAACCACCCAGGAGTTTACTATATCCAATCAATGGAGGATTATTCTCCTCATATTCTCTAGGAAGCTGAAGGTTGTGCATTAGGCCTGGCAAGCCAGCACGTAAAAATCTACAGCCAATCATTAGCGGACTGGAGTTCCGCTGTGGCGACCCCTAACCGGGAAAAGCCGAACAATGGTACATAACGGAAGTGTAATGCTGATCTAAAGTTATTACAGAAGCAATATCAGTCAGCATTCTTGCAGAGGAGGGCATTCTCCAAAGCCCTTGATATAGCTACAATGTTAAACCAAATCAAAACACAGACTCAGTCTATCACAAACATGAGAACTGAAATTGTCTTGGATAATCTTTGCATGCAGTATTATGAGGTTTCCAAACAGGTTTGCTCTAGATTGGCTAGATAGTGTCAATGGAGCTAAAGGACCTCCACTCCCTTGTCTTAGCATTGGGCAGTGTCAGAACACCCCACTCTCCACTTAGTGAAATACTGCTGAAGTGTCAGAATTCTTATCAAAACCTCTATAAGTAGGTGTCACCTATCAACAGCTCCCCCCTCTTATATTGCGAGCTTATCTTTCACTTCAGAATTCCTAATGCTTACGCATGATCATTCTCAGAGTTTTGTTCAGCCTATTACTTCAGCGGAAATCTTGACAGTGATTAAAGTCCTTGTCAGTTTTGTGTTAGGACACGAATAAACAACTCTTTGTGGGTTCTGTTCAAGCAGCTTTATTTTATACAAACACATCACTACAGAGGCTTACTTACTATAACAAGTAACCTATATACAAACTAACAACTGCAATCATATATGCTCACTCTCTGGCTGCTTCTACAAAATGGTACTAGGGATTGCACGTGTCTGGAATTTATAAGTGCATGTACAGCCTCGCATGCTTATTAAAGAAATAGCATACACACTTTACACTCTGATCTACAGTCCTTGAAGGCAAATAAACCTCCAGGTAGTAGTGGCCTCCCTGCAGAATCTATAAAATACTCCCACACATGGTTGATAAGCTTTTATGGGGAGCATGTCCATCAGCCTTTTTCAAGATAGAAGGTCTTCTCCTTGGAGGAATTCCGTCATCTTGCCAGTCCTTAAGCAAGCCAAAGACTTGCAAATGCTTTCAAACTATCAACCAATCTCTGTTGAACATGGACAGTAAAATGTATATGCCATATGGGCAGCACATTATCCTGTCTGTTGCCTGGTTTACTTCACCCTGACTGTGCAGAGCTTATAAAAGGCAGAGCTTCGTGGTCTCATTTTCTCAAGAGTGGTCTCTTGGTTAGAAAGTGGGCAGATGGGAATCAGATCTATGTCGCCTCTGTCTGTAGCCACGAAGAAAGCATTCATTTCGTGATGCTATTTAACCAAGGTCATAACCCAGTACCAGTTTTGTGATGTCCTCATGCAGATGCTGCTTGTGCTGTACCAAGGTTCAAATACAGTGGTACATTGGCTTTTTATATCCAAATTCTTCTTTATTAGTAAAGCAGTCAGGTCTCATGCCCAGCAGTCCTGCAATTGTTCATATTGGCCATTGAGCTTTTAGCCCAGTTGTTGCACAGTAAGCTAGATACTGGTCAAATCAGGGATATGCCTTTCAGCTCGTAGAAGTAGAGCTGCCCATTTGCAGATGATCTGTTGGTCTTACTGACCATGTGGTATCTTTGATGGTCACATGGGATATCCTTCAAAGCTGGTAAACCACTCTCTGGTTATGAATATAAATCAATCTAAATCATTGCTTGTATCTTATAAGGGAGCCTAATTTTCAGTCCTCCATTTTTTAAATACTTAGGAATCACATTTGCACAGTCCACACATCAAACTAAAGTATTAAATATCAATTTGAAAGCTCATCTAATAGATGGCCATTTGAAGAAATGGATTGCATGGGCTCTCACCACTGAGCTCAAGATCCTACTAGTCAAAATGGCATTATTCACCAAAGCTCCTTATTAGAATTGCTTTCAATACTCTGTGAAAATGAGACACTAGAATTCAAACATTCCTTTGGTCTCTATGGTGGAATACAACTGCTATCTACCTATATATTCTCCCACCCATCCCCCCCAAAAGAGCAAATCTCCATCCCAACAGAGTGTAGCCTCTCAGACATCACAGAGGAACAGGTGAGAGCTGTCCTCTCCAAAGCAAAAAACACAGCATCAATGGGACCTGACGGTGTCCTGGGCTGCGTCTTACACGAGCTACAAGATGAACTTAACCCACACATTATGTCACTGTTCAAGCTCAGCCTCACCACAGGGTAGGAATGGTGTACAGCAACGGTGGTCCCGCTCCACATGGGAGGTGCCACAACAGACCCCGGAAACTATCGCCCTATAAGCCTGACTAGCCTGGTCTGCAACGCTATGGAGCGCATCATCATGGAATTCATAAACAATGACATCGGAAACCTTCAGACACTGGATCCTACCCAATTCGGATTTGTTAAAGGCAGATCTTGCCTCTTGAACCTGGTTGACTTCTTCAAAACAGTTA
Source organism: Protopterus annectens (assembly GCF_019279795.1). Classification (NCBI taxonomy): domain Eukaryota; kingdom Metazoa; phylum Chordata; order Ceratodontiformes; family Protopteridae; genus Protopterus; species Protopterus annectens. The sequence continues at coordinate 412,344,884 of NC_056739.1, forward strand.
CCAGGGCCATAGACGAAGGGAAGGTAGTCCACACAGCCTACCTGGACCTCACAAAAGCCTTCGACACAATACCCCACTCAGGAATCATAAATAAGCTCACTAGCTTAAATATCAATCCCTATGTCACAAGATGGGTTGTGAACTGGCTCAAGGATAGAACCCACATGGTCAGAATTGCAGGTGCCTTGTCAGACTCTAAACCAGTCACAAGTGGCATCCCACAAGGTTCAGTCCTGGGACCTCTCTTGTTCGGTATTTATTTCTCTGAGGTACAGGCAAACACGGGAGGACTATGGCTGACCAAATTTGCAGATGACTGCAAACTGGGTGCCATAATAGACTCTGCGGCTGACACAAGCATCCTCCAAAAGGGTCTCACAGAGACAGATAACTGGTGCCAAAGCCATGGCCTGAAGCTAAATGCTAAAAAATGCATAGTCATCCCCTTTGGGAAAAACAAAGTGCCCACAGACTACCACATAGGAGGTAATCCATTAAGTACGGAGGAAGTAATTAGGAATTTGGGGACCCAAGTAGATAGTAATCTCTCCTTTGACAATCATGTTGCCAAAGTGGTTAGAAAGACCTTCTATATAGCCCACCTCATCACGAAAGGTTTCACATCTAGATCAAGAGAGGTCTTTGTGCCACTCTATTCATCACTCATCAGGCCCATAATTGAATACAATGCCCCATTTGGGATGTACCTTACCCGACACCTGCAGCAACTGGAAAGACCCCAAAAGTACCTCACCAAGAGGATCAAGGGACTCAAACAGATGCCCTATGCAGTTAGGCTAAAGAAACTCCAACTCAACTCAGTTGCTTACCGCCTACTCAGAGACGATCTGTGCCTGACATATAAAGCCATGTCTAACCCAGAATTAATGGACATGCTCCACCTCAAGAAATCCAAATCCCTTAGAGCTACATGCTCCAGAGACTTAAACATCAGCACAGAAATAAATAGGACATGCTGGAGGGACAGATTCATATCCCAGAGACTCCCTTCACTCTGGAACAAAATCCCAGTCCAGGTTAGGCAGAGCCCCTCACTGACCCTCTTCAAGAGAAATCTTGACGAGTGGATGGGAGATTATAAGTATACCCCCAGGATCTCTTCTGGGTCCCTGCTAGACAGAGGCAAAATAAACTAGCCGTAAAAGGGGCTATTATTCTGTGACCTACTATTCAAAGGCACAGTTTACAAATTTAAAAGGGTGGCGAAAGCCAAACACACTCTGGCTAGGCTTATAAATGCCCTAGGGCAGAGAGCCTAGTATCAACCTATGAACGTATGAACCTATCTGTAGCTAACACAGTGGTGGCATTGATAGTTTATAAAAAGCTTTGACAACCTGGCCTACCAACAGTATAGGCATCCCTGTCAGTAAACTAAATAATCCGCCAGAACCAATGCCTTTGTCATCCACCTGTAATGAGAGTATGCCAGCTAGCTGCTGTTTGGCTTTGCAGTGAGATATTTCCTCTGTCACTCAGCCAAAGTGGTGTCCCAATATTTAAACAATATTTTCTATCTGGCCACTACCCCATTGATGCTTGACCCCACAGAGATAACAGCATATTTGATTTTTCCTTTTTATACACATCTCTAGTTTGAAACTGCTAGGAAGACATTTGCATGGAAAGATTGTTGGGGCAGAAATTTAATTTTATCAAACCACCTATATGAAAATGACTCTTGTGAGATTAAAGAAAATGGATATAATATTCCTAACACTCATTTTATTTACCATAGTGTATAATCATACCATACTGTATAAGGAAATCAATGTCCCCATATAGTCAAGTTGTCCAAGCAATATCTCTGCTAATATTCCATTTATTTAAAAGATATTCCTTTTACTTTGTTCCATGCTGAATTTGCCAGTTCGTCTTATTCCAACTGCTAGTACAAGTCTTGTATTACATGGTTCATGAATATTGGCAAAGTCAGCTAGGAAGTATTTTGCCACATGTAACAGATGACCATCTCCGACAAATCTTACAGCTCCCAGGTCAACTTCTTCCCCTTGGTGGAGACTGTACTGGAAGTGTTTTCACAGATTATTCCTCACCCTAGACCTTACCTTGACTATATCTGCCTGTAAACCTCAGAGTTTTCAAGTATAATTGCAGTATTAATTATGGGTTTATATGGTTTATGTTCTCATTTGGTATGTGGTACTAAATTTTATATTTCAATAGTTGTCCACATGTTGAAAAAATAATATATAAATATAGACAATAAAAGATGAAAGGGGCTTTAGAATTTAGCCAGGTCATCCTTCAGTTGTAGTAGATTAGTCTTGGCATAATTTCCAAATAAAGAGGAATCAGCAGCTGCTTATGACTTCTGTGTTAAGCTAAATGTAAATGGTTTGTGATCTGATTTGACTTGAGAGGAAGTTGCAGTTGGTGGGATTAGAGATGGCCCATATTGGTAAGGACCAAGTCCAGGATTCTATAGCCTGTGGTCGGGGTGCCAATTAATCAGCCAGAGAGAAACTGTATTGATGCAGTCCAACATTTTCTGGTCATATATGTTTGAGGATGTAAAAGTCTTATAGTTAATGGAGAGGTAGTTGAAGTCTGCTAGGATTCTGGTGTTTGACTCAATGCATAGGAACTACATACTGGTTAGGTAGGATGTATGGGCTGTGAGGGACATAGAAGGTGTCCTGTAGTTAACTATGATATGATGTTTTGTTTTTTTATAGTAAGTTGGAAGTGGGGAGTTCCTTGATGTTATCTTGCCTAACAAGTCTGAAAGTGAAATTTTTTAAGACTGTAGATACACCTCCACCTTTAGTTCCTTCATCTAATGTAGTGACACTGAACATGGGGTAGGCATCGAAACCTTGCACCAATGGAGTGTTTTCACTGGTCTTAGACTTGGTCTTTGTGACAATATAAATAATGTATTTCTTGTTAAGGAGAGCTTGTGGCGAGTGGATTTTTAAAGGCTGCAACATTTGAGCAGCAATATATTTTTACTATCTAGATTCTGTTTTATTATGGTAGAAGCTTTAGAAGACTGATGTTGGCTAAAATACACTATGAAGGTGGACAAGTTTTAAACCATTATACAAAAGCCATGGGGGGAAAGGTTCAGGCCATTCTTGGCAAAGCAGCCTGGATTGTCTACCATCTACTACCTGGCTGATATGTATTGTACCCTCTTAGAAGGGCACCAGAAGCCAAGCTATTTATTAATGTTGCTGCTTATTACTGATCATTATTACATTAATCTTTTGTTCATATTGTAGCATCATTCTTGCTGATCAAAGTTAGGTTCACACCTGCTTGAGATGTACATTCCAAGAGCATCATACTGTCTCCCATCACATAGTCCAGGGAGATACAGCTGAAGCCACTTACATGCACATGTAGTATAAGTGCATTATGTACATGTGGTGCAAGGACCTGAGGCCATGTGTGATGTAGTGAATCCTGGCACCTCACAGGTAACTGACCATGACTCCTCCTTGCGTGGCCTCATGAATGGTGCATCAGTATGCCTCACTATGGAGTCACCTAGGACTGGGATATTGGGATGTGTGCAGGTTTGCCTTATGGGCTTTTGAATTAAGTCACTGTCACTCTTAAATGTATGTTTCATAGTCAGTGCTGTCTGTGTTGTATGTTTGAGGTTGCTAAAGATGCTTGTTTGTTACGTTACATTTAGGAAGCCTTTGTGGTTTAGTTAGGTTACTTTAAAGAGTCTCAGTATATGTTGGTCTGTGTATTTGGTCTGAGCTGTGTGTGATTGGTTTAGTTGGCATTGTGTGGTTCTGACAAACTGCATGTTATTTGTCATGGCTTCATGTGAGAGCCTCCAGTAACACTATATATCTACATATTTTACACATTTTGTGGGTTTAAGTAGTACATGATTGGCAGTAAGCATGAGACAGTTGCTACTTTGTCTTAAAATGCCCATTTTAACCAAGCTGGCAGTTACAGAGAAGGATAGAAAGTGCAAGTCCATGGTTCCAGGTGCTTACTAATCTGAGCTGAAGGCGGAACAGCACCTATGAGGTTTTGAGTCGAAAACTTGTGGGTGCTAGCTGTCTGGTAGTGAAGATATTGCTGGTTTCAACACAGTTGCATGTAGCTAGGAATCAATGATCCTTAGCTCCTACACTCACCAGATGTCAGAGTAGCATTAATCCCAAGGTGCTCCCAGAAAAGTAGTATTAATCCAGATGTTGCTGGGCTGAGTATACTTGCTTTGTACATGCACAAGATAGAAGGTTTGATCCTGACCTCCAGCCAATGCCTGTTCGGAGTTTGCATGTTCTCCCTCTGTACCTGTGGAGTCCCTCCTACCTCTGAAAAACATACCGTGTTTCTACCTCAGACTCACCAGTGAATGGAGCTGTAGGCAGCAGCACAGACTCTACATGGTGCTCTATAGGAGGAAGAGTTGTATAGGCCAACCTCTTTGGGCATCTGTTGTGGTGCACAGTATCTTCAAAATAGAAGAATGTAGATTACAGACTAAGCACCATACCAGGGCTAGCCATTATACAAGGCAAATCATGGCTGTAGGTGATTCAGTTATGTTAACTATTGTCACCAGATGGGCATTGGTATTTGCCTGTAATAAGTGGGTTGAGGATCCGGCCTACTCCACCCTACACCCAGGGACCCATGCTAATGGGGGGAGGGGTGTATGTGCCCCTATTGGCCAGTGTCTGCCTGTCATAAAACAAACATCACCAGAATTACCCATTCTAAAGACTTAAACCTTGCCTGTGATGTATATATATATATATATATATATATATATATATATATATATATATATATATATATATATATATATATATATATATATATATATATATATATATATATATAGGACCTGCCGGTGAGATAGGTATGTATCCCATAGACTACCCTGTCTATGGAACAGGCTCCCCGCAGAGTTTCTCCCTAACCCAATTCGAGTGCAACTTGGACAATTTGATGGAAAACCAGAAATTCATCCCTGGTTTGGCACTCATGTCTCTAAAGGACACAGGTAACCTGTAAATGGTTCATCTCCCAGGCCCATGCTTACACTTATCAAGGGTATAAGAATATTAGTGAAAACATTTATGACTGAAGTTAGAAAGTTATGACAGCCATTTGGGTTTCAGACTTCTTCCCTGCACTACAGAGAAGTCATGCTACTGCAACATCTGTTATTGCATCAATTTTCAATGCTTGTAAGAGCAATCTTTTTGGCATCTGCCTGTTTTTGAGCCTTTGACACACATTTCTTAATGGGTTTGTACAGCTTTCCTGCTGTTGGAGGTTTAGAACTATGTATGGGACTCCGACATTGACATCCATGCATTTGTCTTATGACCCCGCTGTTTGTAAGTCCCTCACATAGTGCAGGGGATTTTGCTGGCACAGGGCCTACTGCATATTGTGTGATGGGCAGAGCCTGGCAATGTGTGCCTGTTGTCCCACATAGCTGCCCATTGTCTGCTGCTATCCCAGTAACCCATTCCATTCCCATACATACATGCAGCAATACCATACATGTGTTACCACAGTGTACTACGCCATTCATTTATTGTTAAGAAGGGTGACTTACCTTCTGGCAGCAGCAGTTTCAAGGAGAGTGCTTCAGGGCTGACTCTGTTGGATGCACACAGCACACAGCCTATACGTGGTAATGTATAGGTAGTATGATGTTTGTGGCATCCTTTTTACTGTGTGTGCAAGTCAGAGAGAGGTGTCAGTCCCTGGGTCCCTAGGGTGTCAGTGTATGTGCTATGTGTTGCCTCTTTGCCAAGGCAAGGGTGTACTGGGCATGCCTATGTCTGCCTACAAGGACAAGCTGAGGGGGTTCCTCCTCTGAGTGCCCCCTGTGCCTGTGATGACCTTGGCACTGGTGAGGGGCTGTGTGTCCCTTCCGTGTGAGGCTCCTGCCACAGCTGTTTCCACAGGATCATATTGTGTACCATGGCACATACTATGAACATGTGAACACATGTGGCTGGAGAGTACTGCAGGGCTCCACCTGATAATGTCAAGGCAGCTGAACCATAAATTGAGCATCCCAAACACATGCACTATGATGTTCCTAGTTTGTGCATGTGCCTCATTATGGCATTCTTCAGTGTGTGTGTGTGTGTGTGTGTGTGTGTGTGTGTGTGTGTGTGTGTGTGTGTGTGTGTGTGTGTGTGTGTGCATTTCTGATTGGTGTCATCATCCATGGTTCCAGTGCATAGCCAGCATCCCCCATGAGATGGCTGTATGGGATGCCCCCCCTGGCAAATGCCTGGTACACCTGTGAGGTGTGCCAAATTTGGGATTTGTGATAACTGCCAGGGCTGCCAGCACACACATTGATGATAATGCTCTGAGCATTGCACATGACCTGGCAGTTGATGGAGTGATACCCCTTGTGGTTGGCATAGACTCTACCGTCTTCACCGGGTGGTGCTTTGATGTGGACATGGGTGCAGTCTGTGGCACCCAGTACCTCTGGGTAGTTTGCTACATGGTGGAAGAGACACATATTGCTGGTCCACTCCTAAGGGGTGCTGGGGAAATAAATTTGCTCACTGGTATGTCTTAGCATGACATCCAGGAACTGGTGGAGTACCCTGGATGCAGATGCCTGTGAGACCCACATGATGTCCCCAGTAGGTCTTTGGAAAGTACCTGTAGCTAGTATTCTTAAGGCTACACATACCTTTGTTTCCACTGGGATGGGCTACCCTCTGTTGGCTCTGGGTCTGAGGTGAGGACGGCAGAGCTCTGTGAGTTGCTGAAGTTTGTCCCTGCCCACTCTGTAGCACTCTACTATCACCAGCTCATGTAGCACCTGAAAGATAACCCTGGGTCTGAACACTCTTCTCCTCCTCAGTCTGGGCCAGTTGTCAGCATCATTGTCATCACCACCCTCAGTCTGTAGCATGTAGAGATGTAGCAAAGCAGCAGCAGCCCCTATCATGTTGTCAGTTAAAATTCCTAAATGTGTACTCTAATGGTGCTGAGTATGTGGGAAAATCAGATTGAAGGGTGTTTGCATACTTTATACTGGTGTGCTGCACATGCTGCCGGTGTGATTGGCTGACTATGATACATTCCACCTGCCAGCTACATTATTGAGGGGTTTGAATGGGCCATTGTGAGTGGCAGAGGCCTTATTAGTCATTTATAGTCGATTGCCCTTTGTCTGCTATTTCTTTTTTCCCATTTCATCCAGTTTTAAGCCATTTAAACTGTTGCAGCGAGTGGGAACATTGCTAAGTAGAAATGGCCCTCCCCTGGACACAAACACACTCAGCATTTCTGAAACCAGTTGAGCACAGCTAAGCATCCCTAGACACACTCCCTTGCTTAGTTGTGCTTAGCTGGTTTCAGAAATGCTGAGCAGGGCTTAGCAGTGCACAAATCCATTTAGCTGGGCTGAATTCTGCTTAGAATTAAACCTCTAACCAATGCTCAAACTGGCTAGGCATAGCTAAGCACTGCTAAGCATTGCTCAGTTTTCATTTAAATAAATGCACTAATTGGACATTAATTACTCATTACTGACATTAAGTGTATATGTTTTACATTATATGATGTCCCCCTATGTGCTATTATTACATTAACTTAGGGTATGACTTACTGTATGGGACACTTGTGTTTACATGGGTGAGTTCACATCATATATTCACTGACACTGGAAATTTGGACCAGCTACACTACCCTGGTTAACAAATATCAATTACAACATCATTAAATAAAATAAAATAATTTAACAATGCTTTCCCATGTAAAAGCTGAATGGCCTGTCTTGGTATTCAAACCGTGAACTACTGCATGCAAAGCTATAACTCTAACCACTAAGCTAACAAAACTGTCTAAAGTTTCACCTATACATTTCTATATAGCTCTTTCATGATACAAATACAGTGGAAAAAAAATACAACCATTTTAAATATATATATATATATATATATATATATATATATATATATATATATATATATGTGTGTGTGTGTGTGTATATCAAAGCCTGTCGTTCTAGCAACTTTTTAAGTTTGTAAGAGCAATATTTAAAAACTATCCCTATTTCTTGCCTTTTGCCCCTCTTTTAGTACTGTGTTTGTCTGGACTTGTAAGCTCCAATGTGTTTACACCAAGCATGATACACCCCTTTTTATGTTAGCTGCCTCTTCTTCCTACACCACCGCATTATAGCCCCTACACGGTTAGGTACCTGCAGACACAGTGGCCTATTTTGCTATTCAGTAAAGTTAGCTAATTTGCATACACCTAATTACCTATACCCTAGTTACAGCACTACATGAGAGCCTACATCCTTAGCAACCACTGTTACCTGCCATTGTATGAGTCTGCGTGCTGGCCAGTATAATGGGGAATTTAATTTTAGCTTAAATAATCCCCTTTTAGCATTTTAATTTTATCTTTTGTCAGATCCCATGCTTGGGTGCTGATGCACTCCTCTTGCAGATAACATATGTGCACGTAAAATTAACCTTTGATTTTTTTATATTTTGCATCAGTTTTACATCTCAATGACCATAGTTTTGGCCATTGGCATGCCTGATGCAACTAATACATGCTTTACTTTGAGTTGTCATAGCCCCATTTTTTTTTTGCAGTGTTGTACACGGACAGTTCCCGCATACATTTGTTATGCAGACACAGCTCCTACATGGATGCCTGTCTGCTTCTTGGATTAGTAAATCACCTCATTTGCATGTTTTTCACCAGCAAATGAGGTGATTTACATTCCACAATCACCTCCGTGGTTGAACAGTGCTGGGAGGCTCGTGCACCTCCCCTAGCACTGTTTCCTGGATTGCAAAGGCTCCGAACTCCATGTTGGAGCCGTGACCCTATGCTTACATAGAGATTAGCTCCATTAAGCTTTATTGAATTACCCCCTAAGACTATCATATTTGATGTGTACACCTTAAGTTTACTTGCACTTGTCATTGCCTGTGAGCATGGGCCATGGCTGAAAATGGTCTCTGGACCAGTCCACTTACTCTGTTACTAAACAGCAAATAAAATAATATATTTTTTACTTACTTTTCTTCATGGCTGGTATAAGCATGTTGACTACCTTTAAATTACACAGTGCTAACCTTCTTAACCTCACTAATATAGCCAGATGTCTAACTTTTTTTTATTTAGAATAGAAAAGAAATTGCTTCACTTGTTTTTATTTTTGTTGATTAGTTATCTAATAGCATAGTTACATCTTCCATGTTAATTTTGGAAAGCTTAGTAATGCTTGTTTTTGTCTTCTGAGGTTCCTGCTGGGGCAATATTAATCCCTAGTTATGTAAAGATTAGTATGTAAATATAGTACGTGTGTGTGTGTGTGTGTGTGTGTGTGTGTGTGTGTGTGTGTGTGTGTGTGTGTGCGTGTGTGTGTGTGCGCGTGTGTGCGCGTGTGCTCGTGTGTGTGTGTTATAGATCTGTTAATGTTATAGAAAGGTTCAAAACATGTTGTAACGATCTGTGATTGCTAAATCCTTTCATATGACCCATCATTACCATTAACCTGAAGAGTTTAATGCTTCACTTTCTGGATAGTACATTAAAGAAAAGAAAAAGGAGATGGTTCTGAAACTGGTTTATACAAGAAACCAGTGAAAAGGGTTTTGTACTTATTAGCTAATGTCTATAATTCAATGTTTGCTTGTTAGTAGCAACGTATGTGTATTCAATGTATGTGTATTGTGTATTCAGTGGGCATGTTGGTGAAGGGAACAGAGGGGATGAGGAAGTGATGGGCAGGTATGGTGTTAAGGAGAGGAATGCAGAAGGTCAGATGGTAGTGGAGTTTGCGAAAAGGATGGACATGGCTGTGGTGAATACGTATTTTAAGAAGAGGGAGGAGCATAGGGTGACATACAAGAGTGGAGGAAGATGCACACAGGTGGATTATATCCTATGCTTGAGGGCCTGTCTAAAGGATATTGGAGACTGTAAAGTGGTGACAGGGGAAAGTGTAGTTAGGCAGCATAGGTTGGTGGTGTGTAGGATGACGTTGGTGATCAAGAAGAAGAGGACAAGTGTGAGAGCAGTGCCAAGGATCAAGAAGAGGAGGAGGAGTGTGAGGTCAGCACTAAGGATCAAATGGTGGGAGTTGAAAAAGGGTGATTGTGAGGTGGAGCTCAGGGAAGATTTAAAACAGGCACTGGGGGGTAGTGAAGAGTTATCAAATAGCTGGGTAACTACAGCAGAGATGGTAAGGGAGACAGCTAGAGAGGTGCTTGGTGTGACATCTGGACAGAGGAAGGAGGACAAGGAGACCTGGTGGTGGAATGAGGAAGTACAGGAGAGTATACAGAGGAAGAGGCTGGCGAAGAAGAAGTGGGATTGTCAGAGAGATGAAGAAAGTAGAAAATAGTATAAGGAGATGAGGAGCATGGCAAAGAGAGAGGTGGTGAAGGTTAAGGATAAGGCATATGGAGAGTTGTATGAAAGGTTGGACACTAAAGAGGGAGAAAAGGACCTGTACCGATTGGCTAGACAGAGGGACCGAGCTGGGAAAGATTTGCAGCAGGTAAGGGTGATAAAGGATAGTGAGGGAAATGTACTCACAAGTGAGGAGAGTGTGTTGAGCAGATGGAAAGAGTACTTTGAAGGGCTGATGAATGAAGTGAATGAGAGAGAGAGAAGGTTGGATGATGTGGGGATAGTGAATCAGAAAGTGAAACAGATTAGCAAGGAGGAAGTATGGACAGCTATGAAGAGGATGAAGAATGGAAAGGCTGTTGGTCCAGATGACATACCAGTGGAAGCATGGAGGTGCTTAGGAGAAATGGCAGTGGAGTTTTTTAAACAGATTGTTTAATGAAATCTTGGAAAGTCAGAGGATGCCTGAGGAGTAGAGAAAAAGTGTTTTGGTACCTACAGTAGTAACTACAGAGGGATAAAACTGATCAGTTACAGCTTGACGTTATGGGAAAGAGTGGTAGAAGCTAGGTTAAAAAGGGAGGTGATGATTAGTGATCAGCAGTATGGTTTCAAGCCAGGAATGAGCACTACAGATGTGATGTCTGCTCTGAGAGTGTTGATGGAGAAATATAGAGAAGGTCAGAAGGAGTTGCACTGTGTCTTTGTGGACTTGGAGAAAGCATATGATAGGGTGCCTAGAGAGGAGTTGTGGTATTGTATGAGGAAGTCAGGAATGGGAGAGAAGTATGTTATAGTGGCACAAGATATGTATGAGGGTAGTGTGACAGTGGTGAAGTCTGCAGTGGGAGTGACAGATGCATTTAAGGTGGGGATGGGATTACATCAAGGATCAGCTCTGAGCCCTTTCTTATTTGCAATGGTGATAGACAGGTTGACAGATGAGATCAAACAGGAGGCCCCATGGACTATGATGTTTGCAGATGACATTGTGATCTGTAGTGAGAGTAGGAACCAGGTTGAGGAGACCCTGGAGAGGTGGAGATATGCTCTAGAGAGGAGAGGAATGAAGGACAGCAGGACTAAGACAGAATATGTGTGTGTGAATGAGAGGGAGGATAGAGGAATGGTGGGGATGCAGGGAGTAGAGTTGGCGAAGGTGGATGAGTTTAAGTACTTGGGATCAACAGTTCAGAGTAATGGTGAGTGTGGAAGAGAGGTGAAGAAGGGAGTACAGGCAGGGTGGAATGGGTGGAGAAGAGTGTCAGGAGTGATTTGTGACAGACGGGTACCAGTAAGAGTGAAAGGGAAGGTCTACAAGAGGGTAGTGAGACCAGCTATGTTGTATGGGTTGGAGACGGTGGCACTGACAAAAAGGCAGGAGTCAGAGCTGGAAGTGGCAGAGTTAAAGATGTTAAGATTTGCAATGGGTGTGACAGGGATGGACAGGATTAGCAATCAGTATATTAGGGGGTCAGCTCAGGTTGGACGGTTTGGAGACAAAGTCAGAGATGCAAGATTGCGTTGGTTTGGACATGTGCTGAGGAGGGATGCTGGGTATATTGGGAAAAGGATGCTAAGGTTGGAGCTGCCAGGTAAGAGGAAAAGAGGAAGGCCTAAGATAAAGTTTATGGATGTGGTGTGAGAGGACATGCAGGTGGTCGGTGTGACAGAGCAATATGCAGAGGACAGGAAGAAATGGAAATAGAAGATCCGCTGTGGTGACCCCTAACGGGAACAGCCAAAAGAGAAGAAGAAGAAGACCAATGTATGTATATACAATTAGCTGTTCGGGTTTGTTTTACATAGGTTCATAGGTACTTATTATCGCTGAGGATCTTTAGAAGCCTGGCCTTACATTCCCATGGTAGATTTTAGGCCTTATATTTTGTGTATGAATAATCCAGAAGTGAGAAGAACAAGGAGATGTTGGAACATTTATTTCTTGTCTCTATCCAAGAGGGACATGAGTGCTAAACAAGGACAGCCATTCGTCCAAATAACTTTTGTATAGTATAAGAGAAGTACTAAGCTTTATGTGGTGTGAAAGACAGTTCCATGGAAAAGCTATTCTCTTTGATACATACCTATCTGTCCAACATATTCTGTTTATGATTCAAGAGAGACTGAGGTCCTTTGAGGCGGTGTTCAAGCTACCATTGGACTTGAGAATAAGTAGGACAGGTTAGGGTCTATTGAGGCTGTATATGTGAGGTGGAGGTTGTCTCTTAGTAGCTTTTATGATATCAAGTAGAAGGACAAGATTTTGAGATGGTCTGCAAAATTTTTGTAATTTATGACATTGTTTTTTTTTTGACAGGTACATATCAAATGGAGCATTATATTCATTGATCAGCCTGATGAGAGCTGAGTGCAGTGGAATGATTACATCCCAGGATCTGGATGTCATACCTTTAGATTTAAGCTGGTTGATGAATAGGGACATCATTCAGCCTAGGTTTCCTGATACCTGACTATGGCATCAACTCTCAAGGGTATGTTGTCAATGTAATTTTTGCAAGGGACATCATGCTTGTGAAAGGATTATACATTTTTTGGCATTTGCATTTTGGCATCACCTTGACACCAGCTATTGATTTGAGAAAGGCCCTCTTGGAGGATTTTGTTATCCTCTGGGAAGTGTTATGATAGCATCAAGTTTACAGTCCTTTGCTTGAACATGGTGATCCATAAGCCCTTAACATTTGCATTGACCTCCAAGAAGTAAATTTCAAACATGAGTGGCCCAAGGACTGAACTCTGGGATATACCACAAGTAACAGTTCTTTTGGAGGAGATAGAGCTGCCCACCCTAATTTCCAGGGTTCTGTTTGTTAGCCAGTTTGCTAGCCAACAATTTACACAGGGATTTACATTTAGCTGGGAGAGTTTATGTATGATACTGAATATAAGATGGTATCATTTGCATGTGCAAATTCTAGGTATGTGGTATACACTGATTTGTCTTCATCCATTGCTTCATTAACTTTCTCATATAAGTTAACCAGGTTAAGTAGGCAGGATCAGGCCATGAAGAATCAGAAGTGGCTTGGGCTGAGAGCTTGTAGGCTACCAAAGTCCTTATTAATTAATTCCATAATGATCCTTTCCATAACCTTACAGATGAGACTGGTCACTTTTATGGGTCTATAATTACCCGGGACCATTACCATCTCACCTTTGTGCAAGAGGATGACTGTTGCTGTCATCCATTCATCTGGCACAAAGCCTTTTTTTGGAGGATGATATTAAATACCCACTTGGGGGGGGGGGGCCATCTGAAAAGTCATTTTTGAAGCTAACCAGTAGGCAGCCTGTTATGTTGTCTCCAATGAAATTGTGTTTTTGGCCTTGTATACTGCCTTGAGAACTTGTTTTTGGGAGATATGAAGGGAGTGTAGATGCAGCTATCTGTTCCAGGAATATAGGAGAGGAGATGACCTGAAGTTTAAGCGAAATGTGTCCATTGGTATGTTGGCTATGTCCAGTGCATCTGATTATGTGACATCCTTTACCATTAAAACGATCCAAGACGAGCCAAGTCAACTGTAGAACACTGGTTTAATATGCTAGTGAATATGCTAGTGAATTAGTAACACATAAGTAACACATCAAAAAGTACTAAGCGCTTTCACCCATAAAATGGGCATCATCAGAGTACAAACACTGTCACAGCAAATACCATTTAAATAGAAGCAGCAATTAGTACATAATTAATAAATTAGTTAATCAAACCATAATTAATACAAATCAATTTTAATTAAACTAGTCTAACATTCATTTAAAAATCAAAACTCATTATAGTCCCTATAGAAAATAATATTAAAAAGACTGTCTGCATCAATCATTAAATAAAAGGACAAAAGTATTGTGTATATAGTGTATATAACAAATACATATAATAAATATAATATATAATAATATAATACATGACACTACAATTTGATTTAAAAATAGTAATAATTAAAAACTTTAGCACTTTAAAATATATTAATATTTATATTTAAAAAGCAGAGGCAATTTCATTGTTACAAAGGGTCATTGAATACATGTAATAATAAATAAAATGTAATTATATAAATTGTGATTTGTATTTGAGTATACTAGCTATGGAAATATAATCGTTAATACCTGGGTGAGTACTTGCGTTGAATCGTAATTGCCATAGACATTCTTTAACTTCTAATAATGTCTTTTCATCCCCACCTTTATTATTGTTGTAGGATATTCTATCTATCACAAAAAATAGGAATCTTTTAAAATTGTCACATCTTGTACTGTGCATATAAAGTGCACTAGTGTCTTTCTTCTTTTTAATATCCCTAACATGCTCTCCTATTCGATCTTTAAGTTTTCTAATAGTTTTCCCTACATAATATGCTGGGCATGTAGAACACGTGGCAAGGTATACTACCATTTTAGTATTGCAGTTGCAGTTTACCGGACATCTGATGGTTTTTCCAAAATTTGGAACTGCCACGTATGGACCATCATTAATGTATTTACATATATGGCATGTACCACATTTACCCATCCTGGACTTGAGATGTATACTCTTGTCATGTGTTGCTTCAAAATGCTCCTTTAAATTCATGCCTCGACTGTAGGTGATTTTGGGCCATGAACCCAAAATGTCAATACATTCATCATTGTTCATAAATACACAAACCCAACTTTCCCTTACTGTATTAACTATTTTCATTGATATATCATTATAGGGAATGACTAAAGCATCATTTCCTATTGTTGATCTATTTTCCCTAATAACTTTTGTAATACCGAACTTAATAATCGGTTGATACATGTGCTGTCTTTTGATCCATATCTCAGTACTTAATTTATCAATCAATTCCTTTGGGTATCCCCTATCTAAAACATATAAGACAATGTTTTTATTTCGTCACTGAAAACCTTGTCGTCACTAATAATTCTTGAAAGCCTAACCATCTGTCCTTTGATTAGATTCTTCTTTTGGTGGTAAGGGTGACAACTATCGAAGTGTAAAAAGGAATTAGAGTGTGTTTTTTTCCGAAAAATATTGGTTTCTAATCTATCATTATTTCTATACAATAATATGTCCAGGTATTCACAATTATTCTCAACTATCTTACTGGTAAAACTCAAAAAACTAGATGTAGTATTAAGAAATTATTCAAATTCATTAAATTTTTCTCTGGTTCCTTTCCAAAAAATCAAAATATCATCCAGGAACCTCAGATAGAGAACAATGTCATCCCAAAAGGAAGATGAGAACAACATTTGTGTCTCCCACAAGGCTAGCACAAGATTGGCATAAATAGGGGCACATCTTGCCCCCATCGCTACCCCTGTTTTTTGTCTAAAGTACTCACCATTTAAAAACATATAATTGTTTTCAAGTACTAATTCCATCAATCCCCTTAAAAATTTGCTTTTTTCATTACTAAATTACCAAATTTAAGTAAGCTTGCCTCAAACATTTCTAGACCCTGCTTGTGGGGTATTACAGTAAAAAGACTTACAATATCAATAGTTATCATAAAGAACTCAGGATTTGTTCCAGCAAGATTGGTTCTTATTTTATCCAAACAATGCCAGGAATCTTTTACAATATGGTCCAAATTAGTTAATACTTCTTTACATTGATAATCAATAAAGGAAGCCATAGCCTCCATTTTGGACCCTCTGGCAGAGACTATTGGTCTAAAGGGTGGATCATGAACATTTTTATGAATTTTCGGGATACCAAAGATTGATGGAGTCATAGGATGTTCCACATTTAAAAAATTGTATTCATGCTTGGTAATGACTCCGTCCATCAGGTATTCATACAAGATCCAATCCAATTTAGTGTATGCTCTGTGGATTTCATATTTTGATACATTTTCGTAGGTGGTGTTGTCACTTAACATAACTGTCATTTTGTTGAAATAGTCATCTTTGTTCATAACAATTACGTTCACAGTACTGATATTGTTTCAGTTTTATAATTATTGTGCCTTTCGTGTCTTGTGCTACTATGGAGGAATTAATGAAGCAGCATTTGGAGATTTCACAAAGATTATTACGAGCCTTAAGTGATAAAGGTATCACTAGCCCAGCTGCTACTTATGCTACAGTCACCGAATCCCAGGAACAACTGTTCACGCTACACTCTACACCAGGAAGTAGTCCGATACGTCCGTCGACTAGTAATGGTTCGGTCAAGGCTACAGGAGGAGGGATTACAGGAGCGGTTCAGCGAGGAACAATTACATCTAATGCACTACCGAACACTAGGGACGTGACCAGCAGAGGAGTTTTTCAAGGAAATGGTATGGTGAAGGAACTCAAAGATATTTTGGTAGCACCTAAACTGAGCACTGCATCACCTAACGTTACTTCTGATTTTGGTAGTTTACAAGTACAGTTCACGCAGTTTGAGAGAACACTTAAAACATTCAAATCATTACAAATGGATAACGCATTTTTGGAAAGGTCGATGGAACTGGGGCAGGTTCCGAAAGGTCTTCGGCTGTTCAAACTACCTTTTGGTTTTTACGAAGGGACTGAATTATTTAACGAACTTACACAACTGTTCGACAGAACAGGTATTGAACTTATGAAACTTATTATACGTAATAATAATAACAGATTGTCTGTTTTGAATGAGCAGTTAACTAAACTTGACAAAAGTATTCGACAAGATCTTTTATTTGATTTCCATAGAAATCGTTTTGACAAGATTTTAAAAGATAATGATAAGTTTATTTTAAAAGGGTTGGAAGCTAAAAATCACAAGCTTACCAGGGACACTAATGACTATAGGTATAAAAGAGCATATTCGCATTTTAAGGAATTTAAAAATATGAAACGTACACCCAACCTGAAGTGGTGGGTAGGGTGGTTAATGACACCTGGAATACACATGACACAAATTTTAATGTACTACATATAGGTGCACCCAATGAGGTTAAGTATGAAAATGTGGAGGGGGTTTTTTTAGAAGAACCGACTCTGAGGAGATCAGAGCGGTTAAGGGACCGGTATGGAGGTCAACAGCAGAATCACCTATACCCAAACAGAAATTACAGGACCAATTCATGGTATCGGTAATTGAGGATGATACTAGAGGTATACAGGTTGATATCAATGTTACATTAGGATGTCCAACAATGGGTATTAATGGTTCTAATTCAAACCTTGACATTCGAAGTAATTATTGTGTACCAAATATTGATGTATTTTCTTCTTCTCTTTTTGATGATGATACAAATGAGATATGTAACAATGTTAATGAATGTATATGTTCAATTTTGGATGATGGTAGTTTCAGTGTGTATAATTTTACTGATTTTAAGTTTGATGTAAGTTACTTAAACCTTTTTAAGAAGGGCTTTAAATTCGTTCCTAAATTTAGACTAGATATTGGTAAGATGTTGATCAACTTAAAACTTTTCACTAGGAAACTCAACTTAAGGATGTTTTTTAAGAACAAAAATATGCAGAATGACAACCATTACTTTACTTTAAAAAGACAAAGTACATTTATACCCCTCCAGAACCCCATTATTCAAGTCTTCGAGAGGTTATGTGATACTCAGATACATAGAATTGTGAAAAATGAAGGAACTACATCTTATAATTTAAACACAGCTGAAAAATTGGGTGCACCTATATGTGGTACATTAAAATTTGTGTCATGTGTATTCCAGGTGTCATTAACCACCCTACCCACCCCTTCAGGTTTGGGTGTACGTTTCATATTTTTAAATTCCTTAAAATGCAAATATGCTCTTTTATACCTATAGTCATTAGTGTCCCTGGTAAGCTTGTGATTTTTAGCTTCCAACCCTTTTAAAATAAACTTATCATTATCTTTTAAAATCTTGTCAAAACGATTTCTATGGAAATCAAATAAAAGATCTTGTCGAATACTTTTGTCAAGTTTAGTTAACTGCTCATTCAAAACAGACAATCTGTTATTATTATTACGTATAATAAGTTTCATAAGTTCAATACCTGTTCTGCCGAACAGTTGTGTAAGTTCGTTAAATAATTCAGTCCCTTCGTAAAAACCAAAAGGTAGTTTGAACAGCCGAAGACCTTTCGGAACCTGCCCCAGTTCCACCGACCTTTCCAAAAACGCGTCATCCATTTGTAATGATTTGAATGTTTTAAGTGTTCTCTCAAACTGCGTGAACTGTACTTGTAAACTACCAAAATCAGAAGTAACGTTAGGTGATGCAGTGCTCAGTTTAGGTGCTACCAAAATATCTTTGAGTTCCTTCACCATACCATTTCCTTGAAAAACTCCTCTGCTAGTCACGTCCCTAGTGTTCAGTAGTGCATTAGATGTAATTGTTCCTCGCTGAACTGCTCCTGTAATCTCTCCTCCTGTAGCCTTGACCGAACCATTACTAGTCGACGGACGTCTCAGACTACTTCCTGGTGTAGAGTGTAGCGTGAACAGTTGTTCCTGGGATTCGGTGACTGTAGCGTAAGTAGCAGCTGGGCTAGTGATACCTTTATCACTTAAGGCTCGTAATAATCTTTGTGAAATCTCCAAATGCTGCTTCATTAATTCCTCCATAGTAGCACAAGACACGAAAGGCACAATAATTATAAAACTGAAACAATATCAGTACTGTGAACGTAACTGTTATGAACAAAGATGACTATTTCAACAAAATGACGGTTATGTTAAGCGACAACACCACCTACGAAAAGGTATCAAAATATGAAATCCACAGAGCATACACTAAATTGGACTGGATCTTGTATGAATACCTGATGGACAGAGTCATTACCAAGGATGAATACAATTTTTTAAATGTGGAACATCCTATGACTCCATCAATCTTTGGTATCCCGAAAATTCATAAAAATGTTCATGATCCACCCTTTAGACCAATAGTCTCTGCCAGAGGGTCCAAAATGGAGGTGATGGCTTCCTTTATTGATTATCAATGTAAAGAAGTATTATCTAATTTGGACCATATTGTAAAAGATTCCTGGCATTGTTTGGATAAAATAAGAACCAATCTTGCTGGAACAAATCCTGAGTTCTTTATGATAACTATTGATATTATAAGTCTTTTTACTGTAATACCCCACAAGCAGGGTCTAGAAATGTTTGAGACAAGGCTACTTAAATTTGGTACATTTAGTAATGACAAAAGAAAATTTTTAAGGGGATTGATGGAATTAGTACTTGAAAACAATTATATGTTTTTAAATGGTGAGTACTTTAGACAAAAAACAGGGGTAGCGATGGGGGCAAGATGTGCCCCTATTTATGCCAATCTTGTGCTAGCCTTGTGGGAGACACAAATGTTGTTCTCATCTTCCTTTTGGTATGACGTTGTTCTCTATCTGAGGTTCCTGGATGATATTTTGATTTTTTGAAAAGGAACCAGAGAAAAATTTAATGAATTTGAATCATTTCTTAATACTACATCTAGTTTTTTGAGTTTTACCAGTAAGATAGTTGAGAATAATTGTGAATACCTGGACATATTATTGTATAGAAATAATGATAGATTAGAAACCAATATTTTTCGGAAAAAAACACACTCTAATTCCTTTTTACACTTCGATAGTTGTCACCCTTACCACCAAAAGAAGAATCTAATCAAAGGACAGATGGTTAGGCTTTCAAGAATTATTAGTGACGACAAACGAAATAAAAACATTGTCTTATATGTTTTTAGATAGGGGATACCCAAAGGAATTGATTGATAAATTAAGTACTGAGATATGGATCAAATGACAGCACATGTATCAACCGATTATTAAGTTCGGTATTACAAAAGTTATTAGGGAAAATAGATCAACAATAGGAAATGATGCTTTAGTCATTCCCTATAATGATATATCAATGAAAATAGTTAATGCAGTAAGGGAAAGTTGGGTTTGTGTATTTATGAACAATGATGAATGTATTGACATTTTGGGTTCATGGCCCAAAATCACCTACAGTCGAGGCATGAATTTAAAGGAGCATTTTGAAGCAACACATGACAAGAGTATACATCTCAAGTCCAGGATGGGCAAATGTGGTACATGCCAGATATGTAAATACATTAATGATGGTCCATACGTGGCAGTTCCAAATTTTGGAAAAACCATCAGATGTCTGGGAAACTGCAACTCCAATACTAAAATGGTAGTATACCTTGCCACGTGTTCTACATGCCCAGCATATTATGTAGGGAAAACTATTAGAAAACTTAAAGATCGAATAGGAGAGCATGTTAGGGATATTAAAAAGAAGAAAGCCACTAGTGCACTTTATATGCACAGTACAAGATGTGACGATTTTAAAAGATTCCTATTTTTTGTGATAGATAGAATATCCTACAACAATAATAAAGGTGGGGATGAAAAGACATTCTTAGAAGTTAAAGAATGTCTATGGCAATTACGATTCAATGCAAGTACTCACCCAGGTATTAACGATTATATTTCCATAGCTAGTATACTCAAATACAAATCACAATTTATATAATTACATTTTATTTATTATTACATGTATTCAATGATCCTTTGTAACAATGAAATTGCCTCTGCTTTTTAAATATAAATATTAATATATTTTAAAGTGCTAAAGTTTTTAATTATTACTATTACTATTTTTAAATCAAATTGTAGTGTCATGTATTATATTATTATATATTATATTTATTATATGTATTTGTTATATACACTATATACACATACTTTTGTCCTTTTATTTAATGATTGATGCAGACAGTCTTTTTAATATTATTTTCTATAGGGACTATAATGAGTTTTGATTTTTAAATGAATGTTAGACTAGTTTAATTAAAATTGATTTGTATTAATTATGGTTTGATTAACTAATTTATTAATTATGTACTAATTGCTGCTTCTATTTAAATGGTATTTGCTGTGACAGTGTTTGTACTCTGATGATGCCCATTTTATGGGTGAAAGCGCTTAGTACTTTTTGATGTGTTACTTATGTGTTACTAATTCACTAGCATATTCACTAGCATGTTAAACCAGTGTTCTACAGTTGACTTAGCTCGTCTTGGATTGTTTTATTGGTTTTGTTCTCTTTTGGAATCCTTTACCATTAGCTTTGTTTTTATCCTTCAAATGGAAATATCTGACTTTGGTTGATTTGATCAGGGCTCTGAGGTCTTTGTTAAGTTTAATACAAGTGTTACTGGCATCTTGACAGTAAACTTTTTTTTTGCATGAGTGTTTTCTTTTATTATAGAGTCTGTTTATAGTAGAGTTCCACTCTTGGGGTTTATTTTTAAATTTGGTGTTGAATTTACTTCTGGGGGGACAGACTTCCATGGAAATTGGCAGTAAAGGATTCCACATAAGCAGTGAGATCATGAAGAAGGAAGGGGATTGTGGGCTTCTGTTTCCTGGTCTATACATGTAGTCAGCAGCTAGGGAGAGCTGTGGAGATTATATACATAAAATACTCATACAGTGAGCTGCCTACAACACTATAGTTTCACCTGAATTCTCTTTCCTGCTTCTGCATATATCTAAATTATATGCCAACCAAGAAACTGCAACCTAAAGCTAAAATTAGCCTAGAAACATTGTAGACATGCTCCTGTCTAGACTCTGGAGTGATACATTAAGCCACAGATCTGCCTGTCACTTCTGTATTTAACAGTGCTCAGTCATATGCAATGCACCAGCAGGATTCTTCAAGATCAGATATGTTGCTTGTAACAGCCTCTCTCCACCAGTTTCAGCTCTTCGTGCAAACTTTGCAAGGAGTGATGCAGCAACAGGTATAAGACTTGAAAGCTACAGTATTTGGAGGCCTAGACTATGCAGGTAAGCTTGAACAGTCAACCCAGGCCCTAACCTTTCACCTCAAGGAAGGGAAGCACCATACAGGTTCATAGTAGGTTACTAAGCTAACGGCCCTAGAGCCCTTACAAGCCTAGCCATATTTGTCCTGAGTTTCCACAATTGTTGGTGGTTAGGTTCACAGAGGTAAAGGACTTTGGTAGCTAATAACATCTTCCTCTATCCAGGAGGGATATGGGCACCTTGACAGAAGTGAATTTGCGGTCACCCATCCATTGATCTAGGTTATGTTTAAAGAGGGTCTGGGAGGGGCTCTGTTTCACGTGAATTCAAAGCTTGTTCCAGGGAAATGGCAGTCTCTGGGAGATGTATGTATATCTCCAGCATAACCTGTTCAGTTCAGACACTAGATTAAAATCTCTGGAGTGAGTGACCCCCGTGCAGTTTGATTTAAGAATGTGTAACATTTCCAATAGGGCCGTTTCAGAGACTGCCCTGTAAGCCAGGCACAGGTCACCCCCTTAGCAACTTGTAAGTGACAGAATACAGTGATAGGGTTTTTAGTCTTTCCAAGTAAGACTTGTTTTGTGCACCCAGTAATTTCTTGGTGAGAAGCCTCTGTGGTCTTTCCAATTGTTGGAGGTGTCTGGTGAGGTACATGCAAAATGGAACATTTTACTCAATTACTGATCTAATGAGGGCCAAGTATAATGGAATTATAACATCCTTAGATAGAGATGTGATGCCTTTACTTATAATATGTGCCACATGGAAGGATTCCTTACTACTGTGGATTTTAGCCAAACTCTTCATTATCGAATGGAAAACCAAGAAAAAAATGTTGCCAGAGTAATATCAGAATCTTAGGGCAGCAGAACAAAAATATATAAGCCACTTCCATCAGTCATAGCTATTTGCAACACTTGGCTTAGAGCCTTCCTCCAACTGATGTTGGAAAATGCACACAGATTGCTAGCTTCAGTTCCACCTTCCAATGCCTATCCAAGACCCATTATCATAAGATGTCTGTCTTTCCAACAAAATGAGAAAGTCTTGCATGCTGCAGGGGGTGAAAAAGACATAGAATTAGGATTGGCAATGACTTTTCACATCAAGTTATTTAAAAGTTGAAAGCCTGACTCCTCAGGTACATTACTTAAAAGATAAAGGTTTGAAAGCAACCATGATTTATCCTGCATGACTGTGAGTAATATTTCCTGATGGTCCTCATATTTTCCATCAGTCAGAGGAAGCCACAACTTACTTCCAGGAGAAGACTACAATCCAGGTGCTTGATACCATGGAGTGGTATACAGGTCTGCAGCTCTGTCCAAGAGAGCAAGAGTGGTAGTAGATCCTGTTGTTTCATCATCAGATCAAAACAGGCAAAAATGTGTTCTGGAGGATGAAAGCCCTACTTCTAATATTTCCACTAACAGAGATACTAATTGCAAGAGGTCATACTTGATTTTGATTTAGTTTTGATTTACTTGTTATCTTTATGCTGAGTGACTGAACTTATTGCATATAATTACTACTTTCTTGTTACTCTTGACTGTATAGACTGCATGTCATTGTGATCAGATCTGAACTGCTGTCATGATGCTGCATGCACCATTGTATGCTAATGTCTTCTCCAGATCTCTTGTCTTTTTCGTGGATGTGCTTAAGCCTAATGACTGATTATACCCTGGTCTTTGATGACAGAGAGATGTTGGGATAAATGGTATGCCATTACCTTGGAAGACCATGCTGATAAATGCCTTCCAATGTGTATATAGCTTTCATTTCTAGAGTGAGCTTGTAAATACTTTGCATTTGGACTCTGCAACTTTTCTGTGTACATTTTAATACTTTTGTTTAATCTATTCCTTAGTTTTTTTTAATACCAAATGTCTTTTGTCTCTTTGTTTTCAGAGGGATGTCATTCTGGGGCCATTGAAGCAAATGACTCAAGCATATAAGCTGCAGAACATACATGTGAGCCTTATAATGGGGAATTTGAAACAGATGTATTAGATGATGTTACTTAGCTTAAACATAAATGGGATTAACTCCCTATTAAGTGTGCATGCTTACACACATTGATTAGGAAACGTTCCCTAGACATTATTGCTTTACAACAAGGTGTCACATCCTGAGCATGTCAAACTTTCCTTCTGGGGTTACACAGTCAACACTTTCTCTGCTCATTCCTTTGTGAAGCTTAAAGGGGTAGTCATTATTATCTGCAGAGACTGATCTCTTGTACAAATATTGGACAGATTTGCTCCTCCACGGGGTGGGGGAGCAGGTGAGACTGTTAAGTTTAGACATACAATTTTAACATTGTTTCAGTATATTTTCCTCCCTCCCTGGGCAATAAAGAAGTTAGATATCTCTTTCGGTGTATACAGGAGAATGCCAAGGGTGCACGATTTTTAGCTGGGGATTTTAACAGGATTATGGGACCAAGTGATACTTTGGTATTGAGACATTTCCATTTAAAACCCAGGTATAACAAACATACACAGAAGATCTGGTATTAGCTAACTTAGCTTTATATCTCAGTTCACCAGCAGACCATTATACTTACTATTCCCCATGGTTCGGTACATCTACCAGGAGTCATAAGATTTTAGTCAACAGCTTTTTGCTTGATCCTGCTCCTTCATTACAAGTTATTCCCTGCCCATGAGAACTTAGAGTTGACCCTCCCTCTTAGAGATCCTTTTTCCCTAGGCTTTGGAGATTACATCCCTTCTATACAAGGTGATTGAAGTTTTTTTTTTTTTTTAATAGAAGCCACCCAGGAGTTTACTATATCCAAGCAATGGAGGATTATTCTCCTCATATTCTCAAGGAAGCTTATACATCTTTCATCAATAATAAATTACTGCCCTGGACAAATGGTACATAACGGAAGTGTAATGCTGATCTAAAGTTACTACAGGAGCAATATCAGTCAGCATTCTTGCAGAGGAGGGCATTCTCCAAAGCCCATGATATAGCTACAATGTTAAACCAAATCAAAACACAGACTCAGTCTATCACAAACACGAAAACTGAAATTGTCTTGGATAACCTTTGCATGCAGTATTATAAGGTTTCCAAACAGGTTTGCTCTACATTGGCTAGATAGTGTCAATGGAGCTAAAGGACCTCCACCCGCTTGTCTTAGCATTGGGCAGTGTCAGAACGGCCCACTCCCCACTTAGTGAAATACTGCTGAAGTGTCAGAATTCTTATCAAAACCTCTATAAGTAGGTGCCACCTATCAACAGCTCCTCCCTCCTATATTCTGACCTTATCTTTCATTTCAGAATTCCTAATGCTTACTCATGATCATTCTCAGAGTTTTGTTCAGCCTATTACTTCAGCAGAAATCTTGACAGTGATTAAAGTCATTGTTGCTTTTGTGTTAGGACACGAATAAACAAGTCTCCATGGGTTCTTTTCAAGCAGATTTATTTTATACAAACACATCACTACAGAGGCTTACTTACTATAACAAGTAACAACTGCAATCATATATGCTCACTACCTGGCTGCTTCTACAAAATGGCACTAGGGATTGCACGTGTTTGGAATTTATACATGCACATACAGCCTTGCATGCTTCTTAAAGATATAGCACACACACTTTACACTCTGATCTACAGTCCTTGAAGGCAAATAAACCTCCATGTAGTAGTGACCTCCCTGCAGAATCTATAAAATTCTCCCACCCATGGTTAATAAGCTTTTATGGTAAGCATGTCCATCAGCCTTTTTCAAGCTAGAAAGTCCTCCTCCTTGGAGGATTTCCCTCATCTTGCCAGTCCTTAAGCAAGCCGAAGACTTACAAATGCTTTCAAACTATCAACCAGTATCTGTTGAACATGGACAGTAAAATGTATATGCCGTATGGGCAGCACATTATCCTGCCTGTTGCCTGGTTTACTTCACCTTGACTGTGCAGAGCTTATAAAAGGCAGAGCTTCATGGTCTCATTTTCTCAGACTGGTCTCTTGGTTAGAAGGTGGGCAGCTGGGAATCAGATCTATGTCACCTCTGTCAGTAGCCACGAAGAAAGCATTCATTTCATGATGCTATTTAGTCAAGGTCATAACCCAGTAGCAGTTTTGTGATGTCCTCATGCAGATGCAGCTTGTGCTGCACCAGGGTTCAAATACAGTGGTACATTGGCTTTTTTATATCCAAATTCTTCCTTATTAGTAAAGCAGTCAGGTCTCAAGCCCAGCAGACCTGCCATTGTTCATACTGGCCATTGAGCCTTTAGCCCAGTTGTCGCACAGTAAGCTAGATTCTGGTCAAATCAGGGATATGTCTTTCAGCTTGTAGAAGTGGAGTTGCTCTATTTGCAGATGATCTGTTGGTCTTACTGACCATGTGGTATCTTTGCTGGTCATTTGGGATATCCTTCAAAGCTGGTAAACCATTTCTGGTTATGATATAAACCAATCTAAATCAGTGTTTGCACCTTATAAGGGAACCTACTCCCAAACAGATAGATATAAGTACAATTTAATTTTCGGTCCTCCATTTTTTAAATACTTAGGAATCACATTTGCACAGTCCGCACATCAAACTAAAGAATTAAATATCAGTTTGATAGCTCATCTAATAGATGGCCATTTGAAGAAATGGGCTACATGGGCTCCCCCCCCCCCCGAGCTCAAAATCCTACTAGTTAAAATGGCATTATTCACCAAAGCTCAATATATTATATAGGGTCTCCTTATTAGAATTCCTTTTAATACTCTGTGAAAACGAGGCACTAGAATTCAAACATTCCTTTGGTCTCCCTTGCGTCCTAGTCATTTGCCAAGAGCTCTTTTTGCTCGTCAGGACTATGGTGGAATGCAACTGCTATCTGTCTGTAGCTAACACAGTGGTGGCATTGACAATTTATAGAAAGCGTTGACAATCTGGCCTACCAACAGTATAGGCACCCCTGTCAGTAAACTAAATAATCCGTCAGAACTAATGCCTTTGTCATCCACCTGTAATGAGAGTATGCCAGGTTTTTGTTGTTGTTTGGCTTTGCAGTGGGATATTTCCTTTGTCACTCAGCCAGTGTGCTGTCCCAATATTTAAACAATATTTTCTCTTTGGCCACTACCCCATTGAAGCTTGACCCCACAGGGATAATAGCATATTTGATCTTCCCTTTTAGTATACATCCCTAGTTTGAAACAGCTAGGAAGCATTCTCATGGAAAGATTGTTGGGGCAGAAAGTTAATTTTATCAAACCACCTATATGAAATTGACTCTCTTATGGGATTAAAGGAAATTAATATAATATTCCTAACACTCATTTTATCTACCATTGATAGTCATACTCTATAAGGAATGTTATTTTCCCATGTAGTCAAGTTGTCCAAGCAATATCTCTGCCAATATTCCAGTTATTTAGAAAATATTCCTTTTACTCTGTTCCATGCTGAATCTGCCAATCCATCTTATTCCAACTGCTAGTACAAGTCTTACATTACATGGTTCATGAATATTGGCAAAATCAGCTAGGAAGTATTTTGCTTCATGTAACAGATGACCATCTCCAACAAATCTTACAGCTCCCTCCCAGGTCAACTTCTTTCCCTTGGTGGAGACTGTACTGGAAGAGTTTTCACAAACTATTCCTTACCCTAGACCTTACCTTTGACTGTATATCTGCCTCTAAACCTCAGAGTTGGCGATGTCAGTCAAGCTCAGATACCCCCAACTGGGAACCATATTGTCTGTATTTCTTCTGGCTGCTAAAAAAGTCTGTCACTCAGTGTTGAGGAATTCCCATATCCCTAAAGACAACTGAGTGTTGGGAGATATTTCAGGAGATATATTCAACACAGCTGGCCATAGCCAGGAGGTGAGGTAAAGAAGTAATAGTGATAAACAAACAAGGTCCTTGTATTAATTCATTAGCAAGCCCCTAGATGCTTGTATCTTCTTAATAAAATTTCTTTCAGGATCTACCAAGCTAGTTATGATCACTGGGAATCATTTTCTAAGTTCCTTGCATTCAAGCCCCATGTACTCTGCTTAATATGTTATCTTTCTGTAGTGTTTGTTATAATGTTATGTAGGTTAAATTGCAATAGGTTAGCTAGTTCATTTTGCCTCTGGTTTGCTTGCAGGAGCTTCACTATTCTGAACTGTTTTTTGTAAATAATTGAATAACTTTTAGTTGCAATTATATATTTTGAATGATATTTCTTGTCAGGACAGCTATATTTGCAAGTCCACAATAACTGTAGTAGTTTCAAGTATAATTGCAGTATTAATTATATGTTTATATGGTTTATGTTCTCATTTGGTATGTGGTACTAAATTTTATATTTCAATAATTGTCCACATGTTAAAAAATGAATATATAAATATATACAATAAAAGATGAAAGGGGCTTTAGAATTTAGCCAGGTCATCATTCAGTTTTAGTAGATTAGTCTTGGCATAATTTCTAAATAAAGAGGAATTGGCAGCTGCTTATGACTTCTGTGTTAAGGTGAATGTAACTGGTTTGTGATCTAATTTGACTACAGGGGAAGTTGCAGTTGGTGGGAGTAGAGATGGCCCATATTGGTAAGGACCAAGTCAGGATTTTATTGCCTGTAGTTGGGGTGCCAATTAATCAGCCAGAGAGAAACTGTACTGATGAAGTCCAACATTTTCTGGTCATATATGTTTGAGAATGCGCAACTCTTATAGTTAATGGAGAGGTAGTTGAAGTCTGCTAGGAATCTGGTGTTTGACTTAATGCATAGGAACTTCATACTGGTTAGGTAGGAGGTATGGGGTGTAAGGGGCATAGAGGGTGTCCTGTAGTTAACTATGATATGATATTTTTTATAGTAAGTTGGAAGTGGAGGAGTTCCTTGATGTTATCTTGCCTAACAAGTCTGAAAGTTAATTTTGTTTAGAATGTAGATACACCTCCATCTTTAGTTCCTTCATTTAATGTAGTCAGACTGAACATGGGGTAGGCATTCAAACCTTGCACCAATGGAGTGTTCTCACTGGACTTCGACTAGGTCTTTGTGACAATAAAAATATCAATATATTTCATGTTAAGGAGAGCTTGTGGAGAGTGGATTTTTAAAGGCTGCAACCTTTGAGCAGCAATATATTTTTACTATCTAGATTCTGTTTTATTATGGTAGAAGCTTTAGAAGACTGATGTTGGCTAAAATACACTATGATGGTGGACAAATTTTAAATCATTTCACAAAAGCCTTGGGGGGGAAGGTTCAGGCCATTCTTGGCAAAACAGTCTGGACTGTCTACCAACTACTACCTGGCTAATATATATTGTACCCTCTTAGAAGGGCACCAGAAGCCAAGCAATTTATTAATGTTGCTGCCTATTACTGATCATTATTACATTAATCTTTTGTTCATATTGTAGCATCATTCTTGCTGATCAAAGTTAGGTTCACACCTGCCTGCAATGTACATTCCAAGAGCACCATACTGTCTCCCATCATATAGTCCAGGGAGATACATCTGAAGCTACTTACATGCACATGTAGTATAAGTGCATTATGTACATGTGGTGCAAGGACCTGAGGCCATGTGTGATGTGGTGAATCCTGGCACCTCACAGGTAACTGACCATGACTCTCTCCTTGCTTGGCCTGGTGAATGGTGCATCAGTATGTCTCACTATGGAGTCACCTAGGACTAGGATATTGGGATGTGTGCAGGTTTGCCTTATGGGCTTTTGAATTAAGTCAATGTCACTCTTATATGTTTCATGGTCAGTGGTGTCTGTGTTGTATGTTTGAGGTTGCTAAGGATGCTTGTTTGTTACGTTACATTTAGGAAGCCTTTGTGGTTTAGTTAGGTTACTCTAAAGACTCTCAGTATATGTTGGTCTGTGTATTTGGTCTGAGCTGTGTGTGATTGGTTTAGTTGGCATTGTGTGGTTCTGACAAACTGCATGTTATTTGTTATGGCTTCATGTGAGAGCCTCCAGTAACACCATATATCTACATATTTTACACATTTTGTGGGTTTAAGTAGTACATGATTGGCAGTAAGCATGAGACAGTTGCTACTTTGTCTTAAGATGCCTATTTCAACCAAGCCGGCAGCTACAGAGAAGGATAGAAGGTGCAAGTCCATGGTTCCAGGTGCTTACTAAGCTGGGCTGAAGGGGGAATAGCACCTATGAGGTTTGGAGTTGAATACTGGTGGGTGATATCTGTCTGGTAGTGAAGATATTGCTGGTTTCAACACAGCTGCATGCAGCTAGGAATCAATGATCCTTAGCTCCTACACTCACCAGATGTCAGAGCAGCAGTAATCCCAAAGTGTTTCCTGGGAAGTAGTATTAATCCAGATGTTGCTGGGCTGAGTATACTTGCTTTGTACATGCACAAGATTCAAGGTTTGATCCTGACCTCCAGCCAATGCCTGTTTGGAGTTTGCATATTCTCCCTGTGTCTCTGTGAAGTTCCTTCCACCTCTGAAAAACACGCCGTGTTTCTATATCAAACTCACCAGTGAATGGAGCTGTAGGCAGCAGCACAGACTCTTCATGGTGCCCTATAGGAGGAAGAGTTGTATAGGCCAACCTCTTTTGGCATCTATTGTCATGCACAGTATCTTCAAGATAGGAGTACGTAGATCCCAGACTAAGCACCATAGCAGGGCTAGCCACTCAACAGTGCAAAATATGGCTGTAGGTGATTTGGGCATGTTGACTATTATCACCAAATGGGCATTGGTATTTGCTGGTGATAAGTGGGTTGAGGACCTGGCCTACTCCAACCTGCACCAGGGACCCATGCTAATGGTATGAGGTGTGTATGTGCCCCTATTGGCCAGTGTTTGCCCGTCATAAAACAAACAGCACCAGAATTACCCATTCTAAAGACTTAAACCTTGCCTGTGTGATATATATATATATATATATATATATATATATATATATATATATATCTAGGACCTGCCGGTGAGATGGGTATGTATCCCAGAGACTACCCCGTCTATGGAACAGGCCCCCCATCCATGTGAAGCAGAGTTCCTCCCTAACCCAATTTAAGTGCAGCTTAGACAATTGGATGGGAAACCAAAAAATCATCCCTAGTTTGGCACTTATGTCTCTAATGGACACAGGTAACCTGTACTGTAAATGGTTAATCTCCCAGGCCCATGCTTACACTTATCAAGGGTATCAGAACTTGTCAGAGATTTGGGATTCATAGCTAGGCTTAAAAAGTCCCTTATGGTTGTTAGCCTTGTAAACAACTATGAACCTAAGAGTGCATTCAGACAGCAGTTGCAGGACCTACTAGATAAAGCAGGGCAACATGAATTGGTGTTGATAATGGGTGACTTGAATACACATATCAGGACAGACAGAACAGGATATGAGGACTGCTTAGATCCACATGGGTGGGACAACAAGAACAAAGAAGGAGAGGCCATTCTAAAATTCTGTCTAGCAAATGACTTTATTGTAGCCAACACATGGCTCAGAAAGAGAGACAGTAACAAGATAACATACAAGAGTGGCCAACATGTAACTCAAGTAGACTTCCTCGTAGTAAGGAAAGGGCAATGGGGTAGAATCAGTGATTGCAGAGTCATCTCTGGTGAAACAGTCAGCCTACAGCAAAAACCACTGCTTGCCACAATCAGCTGCAAGCAGTGGTCAGAGAAGGTCTAAAGTCACCAGAGACCAGGCTAAAGACCTGGAAGTTGACTGTAGAGAAAGTACAACAAGCAGTTCAAGGAATTACTTAGTGCTCTAGCACCCCAAGAAATGGAGGAAATAGGTGGAGATGAAGAAGAATGGCAGCACCTCAAAACAGGATGTGTGAAAACTACAGAACTGATATGTGACCGAGCCAGGTATGGAAATAAGGTACATAAGGAAAGCTGGTGGTGGAATGCAGAAGTCCAGGAAGTCATCAAAAGAAATAAGGAGTGCAGGAAAAAGTGGGAGATAGAAAAGACAGACCAGGCTAGGAAGGAATACTGGTTGGCTGACAAAGAAGCTAAGAAAGGAGTTGCAATAGCAAAGAGTAGGGCATCAGAGGCACTCTACCAGCTTCCAGAAAGTGACTCAGTAGGTGGCACAAAGAAAATATATCAGGTTGCAAGGCAAAGACGGAAAGATAAAGAAGATAGCCAGACACCCTTCATAAGGGATAACAGAAACAACCTGCTCACCAGTCCACAGGACATCAAAGGCAGATGGAAGGAGAACTTCCAGCAGCTTCTGAATGAAGAAAACCCCACAGAAGTTGTATTGCCCCAGACACAACCTGTGATGAGAGAAAAAGAGGAGCTCACCCTAAAAGAAGTAAGAATAACACTAAGGAAAATAAAGTCAGGGAATGCAGCAGATCAGATGAGGTCACCGCAGATATGATAACGATCCTGGGTGAGATGGAGAGAAATAGCTTTTGAGGGTACTCATAGCAGAGTGGAGAGAAAGGTGTATCTCAGATGACCGGAGAATAACCATACTTGTGCCACTGTACAAGAACAAAGGAGACATCCACAACTGTGGGCGGTACAGAGGCATCAAACTTGTGTCACATTGCATGAAAGTTCTGGAAAGAGCAATTGATATACAGATAGTAGAAAGCAAGACGGTAGATGAGCAGCTCAGATTCAGATCAGGATGTAGCACAACCGACCTGATGTTTGCAGTGAGACAGATAATTGAGAAGAAGCTAGAGATGAGGAAAGAGTCCAACTGGGCATTCCTACACTTAGAGAAAGCATATGACAAGGTCCCAAGAAAGCTGATTTAGTCAGTACTGCAGGGGTTCAAAGTCCAAGAAATAGTGGTAGAATTAGCCCAAGCTATGTACAAGGACCCACTGACTCAAATGCAAACAATGTTTGGTCTCACAGAGGGGTTCCCAGTGGGAGTAGGAATGCACCAGGATTCAGCTCTGGGGATGGGCTACATTAGCAAACAGGTCAGATGGAACAGATCAACAAAACTGCTGTATGCAGACAGTGTGGTATTACAGGCAAACTCTGAGCAAGAAATTCAGCAAAGGATAGGAGAATGGAATGCAAAACTGAAGTCACATGGGATGAAACTAAGCACAGATAAGACACCAGTAATAGCAGCAAATTGGGGAAATCAGAAGAAGCTGAGAATTGAGGTAGAAAGGGAGATAGTGGAACAGGTTAATAGTGTCAAGTATCTGGGAAGGGGTGGTTAAGGAAAAGGGAAGTCTGAATAAAGATGTCAAAGTTAGAATTAGAGGGGCTGCAGCCAACTGGCATAGTTTGTCAGGTTTAGTGTATGACACAAAAATGCCAAAGGATCTGAAAAGTAAGGAGTACAAAACAGCAGTCCTACCAGTACTACTGTATGGTACAAAAACCAGGGCAGTAAAGGCTGAGCAAATGAGGAAGCTAGAGGTGATGGAAATTAAGTGCCTGAGAAGGACAGTAGGATGCACACTGTGGGACAGACAAAGAAATTATGCGATAAGAGCAGAAGCCAAAGTAGCTCCAATTGCAGAAAATATCAAAGAGAACAAATTACAGTGGTGTGGACAACAAGTGAAGAAGATTTGGGGCAGACAGGAAGAGGTAAGAGGAAACAAGGGCGAGAGAACATCTACAACAGTGAGGCATGAGTGTCAAAGAAGGCAGGCGTGTGGCACTGAATCAAGGAAGATGGCAACAGTTAACATGATACCCTGACCCCATGTAGAAAATAGGAAAAAGGGGGTTGATGATGATGAATGATGGTTAATCATAGATGGTTTCATTCATTAAATAATAATAGATGTTTGTATTTCTGCAAATACTATGCAAACGTGTTTACTCAATGAACTGTTCAAGTATGTACAGAAAATATTTAAAATCTGTTCCTGATTTTGAGCCTTTTTCCCCAGTACTTTCACTAAGAGGTGGAGAGCATATTTTAATAAGAAGGGGACATAAGACAAATTGGCTGTAACTGCTGGGGCTGTCTGGAGAAAATTTACTAAATGCTGTTTGCTGAATATTCTGGCTTTGGAGGATTACTGTGATACATGTGAAGCAACTTGGGCTATTTTAATTTGTGGATTGACTTGAAATTATTACATGGCCATCATTTTTATAACAATCATGTATCTGAAGAGCACACTGTAGTCATTATAATTGCTTGGTCGAGACAGGACCTACGTGTATTAAGGTAACTGACATTTTCATTTGTTCAGTTTAAACCATCACTGATCTGGTTTTGCAGGAGTACTGTGCATTTGTGTGAAATAATGAAATACTTTTTTTTCATTGTGACATTTATTTTTTTAACTATAATCTGATATCTGAGGTGTACACAGTAAAGTGTATATGTTTGTGTGTGTGTGTGTTCAGAGGTCAAGTGTGGATACAAGTAACAATACTGTTGCTGTTGTTTGATCTCTGCTAAACAGTGGTGAAAGAGATGGTATGCCAAAAGTAATTTCAAACAATGCATTTGCTAAAATCAGTGTAAACTAGTATTGCTATGACTAATGCTTATGTGTTGGAGGAGGGGGTTGTTTATTTAAGAGCAATGGGTTAGCCATTTCTTTCACTGTTCATCACAAGTTTCAGCACCACATTTGGTAAGTAGCTATTTTTGATGATCTGGCAGGAGGAAGATGTCTGTAAAACCAACTGATCATTAATATAGTGGCACAGTGAGAAGCAACACCATCTCACAGAGCAAAGCTTTGGTTGAGTTCTTGGCTTTGATGTCTTGTGTGTGGAGTCTTCTTGCCTACAAAGTGACTGTGTGGGTTTATTCATGTGGTCTGTTTTCCTCCAATATCCCAAAGGCATATTGTAGATGAATTGGTGTTCCACCAAATTGCCTGAAGTTGAGCATGCTTTGTGTGTGTGTGTGTGTGTGTGTGTGTGTGTGTGTGTGTGTGTGTGTGTGTGTGTGTGTGTGTGTGTGTGTGTGTGTGTGTGTGTGTGTGTGTGTGTGTGTGTGTGTGTGTGTGCGTGCATGTATATGTGTGTGTGTGTGTGTGTGTGTGTGTGTGTGTGTGTGTGTGTGTGTGTGTGTGTGTGTGTGTGTGTGTGTGTGTGTGAGTGTGTGCGTGCATGCTTGAGTGTTTGTATGCGTGCAATTCTTGTGATAGACCTGACTTTCATAAACAGTGTCACTGAATGGCGCACGGCAGCAGTTGTAACTCTCCACAAAGGGGGAGCCATCATATACCCTGGGAACTATCACCCTATTTGCCTGAAGAGCCTGGTCTGCAAGGCCATGGAGCGTATTATCATGGAACTCATAAACAAGGATATTGGTAACCTCCAAACTCTGGACCCCACCCAGTTCGGATTTGTGAAGGGAAGATTATGTCTCCTTAACCTGGTCAACTTCTTTAAAGCAGTCACCAAATCCGTGGATGAAGGTAAGGTAGTCCACACAGCCTATCTCAACCTCGCCAAGGCTTTCAACACCATCCCCCATTCTGTTATCATAAATAAACTCACCAAGCTGGGTATAGATCCGTACATCACAAGATGGGTCACCAACTGGCTCACAGACAGAACCCACACTGTAAAAACTACGGACTTCAAAGCCGACTCCAAACCTGTGACAAGTGGAGTACCACAGGGTTCATTCTTGGGTCCCCTCCTGTTTGGGATCTACTTCTCTGAAGTACAGGCCAGCACAGAGGGCCTCTGGCTTACAAAGTTTGCAGATGACTGCAAATTGGGTGCAATAGTCGAGTACCCAAATGACGTGGACATCCTGCAAAAGGGCCTCACTGAGACTGATGCCTGGTGTCAGAGCCATGTCCTCAAGCTCAATGCCAAAAAATGCATTGTCATCCCCTTTGATAAAAAGCCTGTACCCATGGACTACCACATAGACAGCAGCCCACTTAACACCAAAGGCATGATAAGAGACCTCAGGACTCTAGTGGACAGTAGCCTCTCCTTTGATAATCACATCACCACAGTAGTCAGGAACTCCTTCTACATAGCACACGTCATCATGAAAGGGTTCTCATCCAGGAAAAAATAAGTCATTGTCCCCTCTACTCGGCTCTCATCAGACCCATTATAGAGTACAACGCCCCATTTGGAATGTACCTTACAAGGCATCTGCAGCAGCTAGAAAGGCCACAAAAATACCTCACAAAGATGATTATGGGACTCAAACAGTTACCCTACGCTGACCACCTCAAAAAACTCTGGCTTTACTCCGTAGCATATTGCCTACTCTGAGGTGATCTCTGCCTAACATACATAGCTATGTCAAACCCTGAGCTGCTGGACATGCTACACCTAAAGAAATCCCAATCCCTCAGAGCCACATGCTCTAGGGACCTAAACCTCATCACCACAATTAACAGAACATGCTGGAGGGAATAGATTCTTGTCCCAGAGACTTCCCATACTCTGGAATAAACTGCCGATCTATGTCAAGCAGAGTTCATCACTAGCACTCTTCAAGAAAAATCTTGATGAGTGGATGGGCAATAGGAAATTCACCCCAGGCATCACATCGGTAGTCCGGCTAGACAGGGGCACAGGTAAATACCATCCAGGGGTGGTGAAAATCAGGGAACCTTGTTAGCTAGGATTACATAGGCACTAGGGCCAATAGCCTAGTACCTACCTATGAACCATCACAGTGACTCATTGTCAACCATATTCTGAAAAGTGAATTATCTAATTTCCGGGTAATGTGCACAAATGTGCATCACTAGAGAGCAGATGTATCAACTGTGTATAAGATCACCTACAGATCACATATGGGTACTGACTCCACACAAACAAGCACACACAATCAAACACACACAAACATACTGTGAGC
Organism: Protopterus annectens; assembly: GCF_019279795.1. Taxonomy (NCBI): domain Eukaryota; kingdom Metazoa; phylum Chordata; order Ceratodontiformes; family Protopteridae; genus Protopterus; species Protopterus annectens. The sequence goes on from NC_056739.1 coordinate 412,381,816, forward strand.
ACAAACAAAAATCAGTGTCAAGAAACTAAGTGATGCAACAAAGGAAAAGTGTACAGATATTTTTCATTCCTTTCCATGGCTGATTTTCATAGTACATTTCTGATGTATGCAAGTAAATGCAAGCTGTCTTACATCATTTGTGAGACACAGACCCTCCCTAATACCATTATTGCCTATAAACACTACTCAAACTTTTAAGCAGCAAGGTTCATAGTCCTGCATGCAAATGCAATAATCTATGAGCTTCCAACATGCTGCTCTGTTAAAAAACAAAATAATATGCGTGTCTATGTTTCCTACACTGTGAAAGTGTTGATCAGATTGGTGATTCATAAGTTTAAAAATGCATGGCAGTCTTGCTGTGCATACCTATGCATTTCATTGATGGAAATATATGCAGGGTGAAGGGAAGTAAGTTTACCTTGTACAGATGTAGGTAAATTATAGGCTGCGTGAATGGGAATATATGCACGTATTTGTGTGTCAACATATCTGTCAGAGTAGTGAGGCAGTGAGTAAGTGGGTCACTTACTCATAATAGCCATTCACACATTGTCATGGGCCCACTTGCACACTGTCCCAGTACTTTAACAGAGACAGTGACACTTGCATACACACCCATTCTCACACACATGCTGACTTACCCGCATCAACAGTCTGTGCAGGATTAAGTGGATCCAGACCTCCTTGCACAGTTTCCTGTAGATGAAATGCAGAGGTATACATGGTAAGATTGACTTGCACTTAAACATCCTGCTGCCAAGGAGTATTTTTACATGTTCTTGTTTCTCTTTCCCTTGTATAAACTTGAAATGTCCAAGGAAAGTTGTTGACTGGGGCATGCTGACATATGGTCCTGCATCTGTGGCAACTCAGGACATGCCACTTCCTCACTAAGGATAATGCTGCAATGCATGCACAATACCCGGTATAGATCAACCATTTGAATCCTTACCCTTCCCACCAAGCTGGGCACATCCATCTTTCCTTTGGCAGAGTCTTGGACATTCAAACCGCTAACCGAAACCGGGTCACCTGAGTCATATTTAGGGCTTTCTCTCTCTCTGTCACAGTACTAGTTGGACACTAGAGACTGCTGATGCATATGTGATTAATTTGGAAGACAGGATGAATGATTGTGAATCTGAAGAGATGTTTAAGAGGCAGGCTGTTTGAGAGACTCAAACCTAATAGTTGAGAAAGCATTTATATGGTATATGTCAACATTCAAATTTGTTGTTAAAACCTTTAACTGATGGCATGGACGTATGTAAAATGGATACAAAACACTAAATAAGTAACTTGAAAAGTCATAACAATTGTAAATAAAATAAATAAAATTGCAGGTCTACGTGTAGTTGCATATAATGTCCTAGAAGGCGTCCAGTACCAAATGAGCAGGAAAGAACACCCCCAATGTTGATATTGCCTCACTTGAAAAGAGAAAATGTATGAGCAGTCATGTGAGAAGATGCTTTAATAGAAAAAAAGAAGCAAAAACAGAATATTAGTACTCTAGATAACTGGCAATGACTTAAAGACTATTTTTTTGAGTAGTATGGAAACTACATTTGTGCATAACAAATCCAGAAGTAGAGTTCACAAAGCAATAACATATGATTAGAATGTGAAGAAGTGTTTGGAAAAAAGGCTGCTCAGAGAAAGTACATACATGGCAAATCTTTTGTTTGTAGGTCTACCTTCAGAAGACTAGTTTTCAACTGCAAACTTAATCAGTCTGCATATGTTCTGTTGTCTGATTTAGGGCATAAATTGAAACTTGCAGGTCACTCTGATCTGTGCCTATAAAATAAGGTATACAGCTATTTTTCAAGTAGTAGATCTGCAAGCTCCATTAAAGCAGCTGAATTTAGTTAGATATTCACTTGTGTCTGTTGGAGTAAGAGAATTCAAGCTGTATGAACAGACGCTGGTTATGAAAATGTAAACCTCAATTATTCAGAACAGAAGTCAGTGGTTAGTGTTGAAGTGAGAACAAGCAGTATATTGACCATGTGTGATAGTTCACATGTTCACAGAGGTAGTAAGAATACTCAGGTAAACAATTTGTGATTAAAACATCAAGTCAAAAACAGTACAGAAAATAAAAAGGAGACAGAAATGCATCTGAGATGAATAAAAAGATTTGTAAAGTTTCTTTAGACAAAGAGTGTAGAAAAAAATGACTGCAGAAAAAAATGGGGTCTATATTAGAACATAGAAGTTTTAAAACTTCGAATGTTCTAATATTGACCCTAAAACAGTGAATGCTGAAAATAGCGAAGCTGCAGAACACCGAATTTTTTCCTAGAGAAAGAATTTGGTTAGTCATTTCTGTGGCTTTGCTATTTTCAGCACTGTGGTTGAAAGTTACGGGTCGGGTTCAGGTAAGAGTGCGATTGTGCGGACGTTAGGGTTAGGGTGCGGGTTAGGTGAGTTAGGGTTAGGGAGCAGGTGAGGAGAGTGTTCGATAGTGATAGACATTAGGGTTAGGATGGGGTAGGTGAGTTATGGTTAGGGCGTGGGTCAGGTGAGTGTGCGATAGTGACAGACCTTAGGGTTAGGGTTTGGGTTAAGGTAAGTGGTGGATAGATAGTAGTGTCTGTACAGTTTAGTGTAGGAGAGATGTAGGATTTTAAGTGTATGTGTGTGTGGATTGCTGTTTTTTTGGTGTGCCTGTGTTTCTTGGAACAGCAATTTTTTTCCCAGAGAAAAAATTTGCTTTTCCGGGTGTTAAAGATTTTAAGCTTTCGCTTAAAAGGGGTCGATGAATTAACGTTCACTTTTCTAAGCTTTCGCTAATTTAATATAGACCCAAAAAAATGCTGGTACCTCTGAAGATGCAGAAGCATAATTTGCAAAGTTCTGAAAAATTACATTCTGGAAAATTATTTATTTAAAAAAGTACACAGTTCTTAGAAAGGCTGTACTCCAGAGTTTTCGATATACTGGATATGAGTCGGTTGCCTTCCAGTCCATACAAACCAACTGTTTCTGAACAGTTGACCATTATTCTTGAAAGAATGAATTTATCTGTTATACATATCTAACAACTGGCCAGAATTTCACAGAATGTTCAGATATTTGATTCATATTTTTGGTCAGTTTCTCATAAAAGTTCTGATTTTTCTACCAAATCATTGCAGAGTGAAGTCAGTAAATAATGACAGGCATTTGTGTTTCAGACTTCATGTCCTTCAGAAAATGCATTGCAATGCAAAAGCAGCTGTCCAACTTTATAAGAGATGAACATTGGTTCTAGATGATGGTCACTATTAAAGTGACACCCCCAACCTCATGTGCAAAAATGGGTAAAGGATGTTGTAGATGAATGGATGGATTTGTCTGAGCCGCAATCAAACATTATTCTATACTTGTATTGATGGTTATTAATTTATGCATTTGTTAACATGGCTAGAGCAGTGATCTCCATGGACCACTTTTAGGCTCAGCTCTGTAGGAAGATACAAATGAAATGAAGACATACAAAGAAAACAGCATACATGAAGATATGTATAAATCATGTAGCTACAGATATGAGTGCAAATCAAGTAGGTTGTAAACCTGGCAATTTTAACAGGCTAAATCAAGATAAATGATGAAAACAGCATATATATATATATATATATATATATATATATCGAGAGAGAGAGAGAGAGGGGCGGAGCCTAAATGGCAGACTGAAGGCATCACTTTTTTGGAGCTCCATAAAGCTACTTTAAATAACAGGAAAATAATTATTTTTTTCTAGAAAACAATGTTGAATAACGTATACTAACTTTGGAATATATTCACCAAAATTTTCCTGTTAGCATTATCTGGAGTTTAAAACTGTTCTGGGAAAATGAGTGGTTCAAAGAATTCTCAATCAGAAACTTCTCTGAGGAAAGAAATCCAGTTGATATCCTCTACATTACAGGAGTTATCTTTGAAAATGGACAGTTTCAAGGACAATTTAGAAAATCTAAAAGAAAGTTGTCATAAACAAACTGAAACTTTTAAAGAACTACTACAGCATCAAACCAAAATATTAAACATTGAAGAGTCATTGTCTGATATAGATGGAAGGCTTAGAGAGGAAGAAATCCAGGGTGAATTTCTTCAGCAACAAAATAAGTGACTTACCAACAAGATGATAATTTGGAAAACAGAGAAAGGAGATCCAGTTTATAGCCTGCTACAGACCACCCTCCCAAACCCAGGAACCCCACTCAGCCTTCCTGAGAACACTGGAAAATATGAAGGTCTCTCCAAACACCATTATATTGGGTGACTTCAACTACCCAAACATAGACTGGGAGCATTACTCTAGCTCCAACACCCTAGCCCAAAGGTTCCTAGAATTTATAAACTCAAATGCTATGGAACAACTTGTTACCACTCCCACAAGAGGGGAAAACATACTGGACCTGATCATCACCAACATGGGAGCTCTATGCTCCAGACCAGAAGTGTATCCCTCACTGGTAAGATCAGACCATAAACTAATCTCACTGGATATTCACATCCCGACCCCACCTCCTGCCCAGAAAACCACAGTGAAAAACTTCTCTAAAGCAAATTTCACACTCCTCAAAACCGAGGTGGAATCCTTCAAAGCCCCGGGCCTGTGGAAAATATGGCCCAGACTGCAGAATCCTTTATAAATGCATTCTATGAACACCTTCAGGAATGCATGGATCATGCAATCCCAAATAAAACCAAGACCCAATCCTCCAAAGGCAGGTGTCCTGTCTGGTGGATCCCAGCCATAAACAAACTATACAATAGAAGGAGGAAGCTACTACATGATAGAGCAAAATCCCAAAAAGGGAAGGCATCTCTGATCAGTATTAGCAAAAACTACGGGCACTCATAAAATCGTCTAAGTTCAGCTTCGAGAGAAAAATTGCACAGGACACTAAGGATAATCACAAGGCTTTCTTTAGTTATGTTAGGAACCTGGGTGGGAATTCCCAGATATGCTCAGAATTAGTCCAAAATGACAAAAATACACTGAACGCACAGACATTGCCAACACCCTAGCTGACAGGTACACCGCAATCTTCTCCGCACCACCAAAAGGGCAAATATCTATCCCAGCAGAGTGCTGCCCTCTGACATCTCAGATGCTCAGGTAAGAGCTGCCCTCTCCAAAGCAAAAAACACAGCATCAATGGGACCAGACGGTGTCCTGGGCTGCGTCCTACATGAACTCCAAGAAGAGCTAAACCCAAACATAAAACTACTGTTCAATCTCAGCCTTACTAAAGGATATGTACCCAAAGAGTGGCATACAGTGACAGTGGTCCCTCTCCACAAAGGTGGTGCCTCAACGGATCCTGGAAACTATCGCCCCATAAGCCTGACTAGCTTGGTCTGCAAAGCTATGGAAAGGATCATCATGGGCCTCATAAATAAAGATACTGGGGACCTACATACACTGGATCCTACAAAGTTCGGCTTTGTTAAGGGCAGATCCTGCCTCTTAAACCTGGTCAATTTCTTTGAAACAGTCACCAAGGCCATTGACGAGGGGAAGGTGGTCCACACAGCCTACCTGGACCTTGCAAAAGCCTTTGACACAATACCCCACTCGGGCATTTTAGATAAGCTCACCAGCTTAAATATAAACCCCTATGTCACTAGATGGGTTGCAAACTGGCTCAAGGACAGAACCCACATGGTTAGAATTGCTGGAGCCATGTCAGACTCCAAACCAGTTACAAGTGGCATCCCACAAGGCTCAGTCCTGGGACCTCTCTTGTTCGGTATATATTTCTCGGAGGTTCAGGCCAACACGGAAGGACTGTGGCTGACCAAGTTCGCAGATGCACCATAATTGACTCTCCAGCCGACACAAGCATCCTACAAAAGGGCCTCATAGAAACAGACAACTGGTGCCAGAGCCATGGCCTCAAGCTAAATGCCAAAAAGTGTATAGTCATCCCCTTTGGCAAAAACAAAGTGCCCACAAACTGCCACATAGGTGGTAATCCATTAAGTACGGAAGAAGTAATTAGGGACCTGGGGACCCACGTTGATAGCAATCTCTTATTTGAAAACCGCGTGGCCAAAGTGGTTAGAAAAACATTTTATACAACCCACCTAATCATGAAGGGATTCACATCTAGATCAGGGGAGGTCATCGTGCCTCTTTACTCATCCCTCATCAGGCCCATAATTGAGTACAATGCCCCTTTTGGGATGTACCTTACCAGACACCTGCAGCAACTGGAAAGACCCCAAAAGTACCTCACCAAGAGGATGAAAGGGCTCAAACAGATGCCATATGCTGCCTGGTTAAAGAAACTCCAGCTCTACTCAGTGGCATACCACCTGCTCAGAGGCGATCTGTGCCTGACGTATAAAGCCATGTCCAACCCGGAATTAATGGACATGCTGCACCTCAGAAAATCCAAATCCCTTAGAGCTACGCGCTCAGGAGACTTGAACCTCAGCACTGAAATAAATAGGACATGCTGGAGTGACAGAGTCATAACCCAGAGGCTCCCTTCACTCTGGAATAAAATCCCAGTCCAGGTTAGGCAGAGTCCCTCATTGACTCTCTTCAAGAGGAATCTTGATGAGTGGATGGGAGATCGTAGGTTTACCCCGGGTATCATTTCTGTGTCACTGTTAGACAGAGGCACATTATACTAACCTCGAAAAAGGGCATAGCAAAATTCATTTAAAATGGGTGGCAAAAGCCAAACACACTCTGGCTGGGCTTATAAATGCCCCAGGGCAGATAGCCTAGTATGAACCTATGAACCTATAATCTAATGTAAGAATCTTTGTGTTACCTGAGAAGACTGAAGGTGATGATATTATTTTATTTTTAAATTCATGGTTACCTGACTTCCTAGATCTAAAAGAGGGTTTCTCATATGGCATAGAAAGAGCTCATAGAGCTATAAAGAAACCTATTCCTTCATCATCTACATCCACACCCAGATCTATTGTAGTAAAATTTCTTTCTTATCACGACAAAGAATCAATTCTTAAATTGCTTGGAGGAAAAGCCCACTGAAGTATAAGCAGAATCAAATCAGATTTGATAATGACTATTCCTCCAGAGTCCTAGAAATGAGGAAATATGATTCGCCACTTGTGAAGTTACTCAAGCAAAACAAAATAAAAGCCCAACTTGCATATCCTGCAAAAATACGGATTTTTTTCAAATGAAATGAGGACGTTTAATGACATTGAGGAAGCAATCACTTTCATCAAAAACAACAACATGACAGTTCCAGAAGAGCTACCTCACTGAAAAGATCTGAGAAAAATACTTGGATTGATTTGAAGAAAAGAAAGCAAAGAACTGATACAAAAAGCATTATTTCTACTGCTTCTCTCAAAGAATCTACTAAAACTTGAAACCCTTGCTAAAGGTAAAAAAGTATGTACAGTCTATCTATTTTCTCAATTATTTTACTATTTTCCTTTCACTGTTCTCATTAAATTCATATATGCACCTAGGGTTTATCTATTAACATAAATACAATAGACTGATAACAACAGTCTAACTGACATAGCTATTTTTACACTAATTTGGGAATGGAGAAGTGTAAAGAAGTGATGTTTGGGAAGGGTGTCTGATAGCACATCTTGAATATTGGAAATGTAACAGTGAATCTACATAGGATGTTTTTGATTTCATTGGTATTTTATTGATGAATGGTATCAGTTATATGCATATAATCGTTTTATTTCCGTAATGAAGCACGCTTGTAGAATAAATTTGAAAGTAGATAGCATTCGTGGAATCATTAAATCAAGTCTTGATTTTTTCAGTTAAACTACCCTTTTTCAAAATATGACTTTCTCAAAACTCGAGACTTGTGAACAACTATTTCTGTACAACTCGCGAGCATGCAAATGCGCTTATCGCATTATATTGAATATAGAATGCTCGTTCTTTCACTCAATTACAAGATGCACTCTTTTCATTTACTTTCAGTATCTCGACTAAAATACATAACATCACTAGAAGGAGAAATAGAAGATGGAAGGGTTAGGGAAGGCTATGATGATGCCTAAAGGTTAAACCTTTTCACTAACAATTATTTGCTCATATAGCATAGGAAACCTCCTGAATAATTTATTGTATACTCTATACTCTCTTCCTGTTAACCCAGTGATTAACATTGTATAATACTGAGGGAATTTCGTCCTATTTCATATAACTTCCTATATGAGTCAAAAGAAAACACATTAGCGACGTAACTGTACATGCCCCCACACACTTCCTCATTGTCTTAAAGAGACAGCAGGTCTCTTAAACAGTTTAAATTCATTGAACATAGAACATTATAAAAGTTATGAAGTAAGGAAGCTCTAAGGAATATGAATCTAACCTGAATAAAATTGTCTGTCAACACATATGTTCGCTGGACTTCAGACATAAATAAATCAGCTAGGGAAACCAGTTATTAAACTTAAAATGAACAGATGTATATACATCTGAAGCCATACAGACACAGAGGGCAAAGCAGAATTATTTAACAATAGCACTAGTTAATAAGATTTAAACAAAAGATTGTCATAAATTACACATGGCTTGGTCAACAAATAAAATAAGAATGAGATCTTATGGTGCTTGCATGTTATCGCAACCAGATTAGTAACATGGAATAATTTGTAATGGGATTGCGAAACAACTACATGTTTAAGTGGAAAGGGGTGTGTAAAGTATTAGCTGGTATTCGATCACCTGTTATGGCATGTACCATGAGAAAGTTTATGTCTGAAGTGTTATGCTATAATTTAGGCACTGCAGGTGTAGAGCCCATAGTTGAGATTGTCTTTATGTCTGCTGCTACTTTCAGACAAACCAAACCAAGCAGTAGGACTGCACATTCCATGGTATATTTACCCCTTGAGGGAAGAGACCGTGTTGAAAAGCCACAAACATTTTGTACATGATAGAGTAGATACTTTAGCTTCATTACAATGAGTGGCATCATTTTAGAGACCACTTTACTGTCAATGCACCGTAACTGTGACGTGGCGTAAAAATGAACCTGTAGTTCTGCTTCAAATATCATCTGTCTGTGAATCATGAGCCTGTGACTCTTGTTTTCATTAGGATAGATATTCAAATATTTTATCACTTGCAGTAAACTGTTCAGGGTTCACTCCAAATTAATGACAAACTGTCTTTCAAATTGGAGTACCGTGACTGTAATAATTAAGGTGTGTTTTTCTTTCACATGCAAGTTGTCTTGTACAGCAACGTTTCAGCAGCACTGGGATCTGTGTTGTTAAGCTACTTCAGCTGAGTGAACGTAGATATTTTAGAAAATAAAGTTACTCACTGTTTGTGAGGAAAGTGATTTGTGCTGCCACATCTTTTGCCAGTTGCACTGCAGGAAGTAAAGAGTTGTGGGGAAAGCACTTGCACACTGCTGTCTTGGATGTGACATAGACAGTATAAAGTTATCATTTCCAAAATATTTCCCACCGAAACTGAGATTCAATAAAAAACACAGGAGTGACATAATTCCTGAGTAAGTTAGACAAAACATTTCAGTGGATGAAGGGTTTGAAATGGGGCACTTTTCTTACTCTGAATCTGGTTGCGGTAATATGTAAATATCAATCTGACTACATGTCATTAAAGAAGCTATTTTAAATGAGCAAGATTAAAAACTTTGTCCTTAGATAATGCTGAAGAAATACCATTATGCTGGCTTGAGCAATGAAAGAAAGTGCAGGATAGTATTGACTAGTATATAAAATGTTATTATACCCTCAATAGAAGAAAAAAGAAAGATAATAAAAGTAAAGATACTACAATAAAAAGTAGAAGCCTGGGCTTATAGTTGATATTACTATTATTATATCTCACAACAAAGTCTATAGTGTAACCTATAAGTCATATACTGAATGAAATGGTTGTTCTATAGGGAATCACTAGTGATGGAAGGAAACAGGATTATCTTAACATCTTTTCATGATGTTTTATTTGGACTATACAAAAGTTTGTTCAAAATGAAATTGTGTACTTGGTTTATCACATACAAAAGTTTGGACTGTAAGATATAGGAAGTTTGTATGGCAAGAAATGACATGATTCCAATCACATGTACTAAACTTAATTTGTCTGGAACATGAAATAACTAATTTAAAAGTTTAATATGCCTTCTCCAGACAGTAAACTATTAAAATACATATAAGATTATAAAAAGTAATACAATTATTTTTTTTCTTTTTTTTAATAACTTGTATATAATATGTTGTAAGCTACGTAAATCATAAATATAAACTTAAAGGATAAGAAAGTGGATCTGTCATATGGTAGAGAATTTAAGAGAGAAGTAGAAACTGTAAATAACTGTGATAAACTTTATAGTTAGAGTACTATATTAAGTGATATTCCACAATGAGTACTTATTTGTGTGTATTATTGTGTTATAAATAGTTGTTTATGCTTGGGAACAATTTTACCATACATGAAAAATTATTATCTAGTAACATTATTCACTTTTCACTATCTGCTGATAATATTATTATATTGCAATATTGCAAAGGTTCATGCAGTTATGATAACCCACCTTTATTCTTAAGAAGTAGTGATTAATATTCAGCTTATTTTTTACCACTTTAAATTTATAAAAAATAAAATTTTTTGATAATATTAATTGATAGATTTTTTTTTTTACTTTAAATCAGAATATAAAGTCTTCTCCAGAGAAACATATAATGGAGCCTCAAATTTCTCATTATACTTTGATTTATTTTCAGAAATGAGGGTTAATCTGATTGAACATTTTAGTTGTCAGATTGGGAATTTTCTTCATTCCATATTTGTTAAAAGCTTACTTAAAGTCTCTGTTTATACACGTGTATGAGATTAGTCACTGTACACGTGTTTTCTTTCCTTTTTGGCCTCTTTTAAGTTCTAAATTATATAACTCAAAAGGAATCAGTAACCTGTCTTTTAGATTTAATATATGTAAGGAAGTTACACAGCAATTAAATAACAAAATATCTTGTCACTATATCCATTTCAAATGCTCTTTAATTGTAAATAAATAAGATGGACATACTGTTACTCTCTTTAAATGTTAATGGTTTAAATAACCCAAGGAAAAGATCCAATTTACTTAAATACCTAAAATTAAATAAAGCATAAGTGGTATTTTTGCAGGAAACGCACTTTAAAGCTAATGATAACTTTGCATGGAATCCAAATAAATATCTAAGGTTATCTAATTCATTATATAGTAAAAAAAAACAGAGGAGTCTTACTATTATGGAGGGAAAATGTCACTAATCCTCAAGTTATTTATAACTATGAAGATAAAGATGGTCTTCTATCAGTTGTAATAATAAGATTTAATAACAGAATCTGAACTTTGGTGAATTTATATTGGTTCCCTGGTATAGGAGTAGGAACAGTTGAAAAGCATATAGATCTCATCAATAAAACTTCTAAGGGTAATTTAATTTTGGGAGGAGATTTTAACTATACTTTAGATAGTTTGAAGACTACTAATAAAAGACCTTTTCATATTACTTCTACAGGAAAAACTCTTAAAAATGGGTAGATAACTTAAAATTATTAGACTCATTTAGTCTTAAGAAAGATAATTCATTAATATTTTCTCATAGTGATCACAGATTCAATATCCAAACAAGAATTGATAACATTTTTGTATCCCAAGATTTAAAAATGAAAATATCTTATTTTTCTTTAATCCCTTGCTCCTTATCTGATCACAACTCACTCATTCTTGAATTTCAAACAGATTTTAAGAGATTGACTTTCACCAAATAAAAACAGTTCAAACCATGGTTGGACTCAGAAATACAATATTTCTTAGATACAAATTATACTAATGACATAAATATAGTTATTTTATGGGATTCTCTAAAGGCATATCGATATGGCAAAATTATTACTTGGTTTAATAACAAAACAAAGGAATGGGAATCAGAGTTAGTTAATATTCAAAAACAAATCACAGAAATCAACTCTAAGGATTTGAAAAATCCAGTTGCTAAAAACAAAAAGAAATTGAGGAATTAAATAAAAAATACAATGCTATATTAACTCACAAAACCAATTTGGCTTTAGAAAAATTAAAACTAAATTCTTTCTCTGTTTCCCCAAAATATATGCACAACCTAGCAATGAGATTAAAAAGACACTCCACTGAAAATAATATCAGAAATATAATTCATGAAGGGGAAAACAATAAAAAAGTCTCAGATTTAATTGACATCTTAGAAGCCTTTAAATATCATTTTACAGAACACTACAAAATAATGATTCATATCATAATAACTTAGACTTAGGCTTGGATTCTTTTAAATTAAACAAAATACCAGAAAGCTTAATCATAGATATTCAAAAACAAATTACTCTCAAAGAAATTAATGAAAAAATTAAAGAAAGTAAAAATAATAAGGCTCCAGGTATAGATGAAATCATTATTGAAATGTACAAACTATTTCCAACATATGCTATAACAATTATGCAAAAAGCACTAAATAAGGCATATTCACAGGGCACAATTCCACCTTTATGGTGATATTCATTGATCACCCCTATTTTAAAGGAAAATAAGAATCCCAACTTATGCAGTTCATATAGACCAATCTTACTGCTTAATAATGATTATAAAATTCTTATGTCTACATTGGTTAATAGAATAAAAAAAAATCACTGATTCATGTCATAAGTGATGACCACACTGGTTTTATTTATAACAGACATACTCATGATAACATTTAAAGAATTTTAACCATTGTAGACATTTTAAATAGAGACAAACAGGAAACCCTAATAGTTGCTTTAGATGCCGAAAAAACTTTTGATTCATTAAATTGGAACTATCTTTTTAAAATTCTACAAATTTATGAGTTCCCTAAACAATTCATTACTTTAATAAAAAATATTTATAAAAACAATCTGGCCTATGTAAAATTAGGCCCATTTACATCAGAAGCTATTGAAATTACTAAGGGTACCAAACAGGGATGTCCTATGTCTCCAATGTTGTTTGCTTTAGCAATAGAACTTTTTTTTCCTCAGCAATTCATTTTAATCCCAAAATTAAAGGCATTAACATATTTGATCAATTTAATTCCAAAATAATGCTCTTTGACAATGATATACTTCTAACTTTAATTAACTCAGATGAGTCATTACATGAACTAAATTTACTAGTTGAAAAATGTTATCATGTCTCAGGTTTAAGAGTTAATAGTTCTAAGTCAAATCATATGTTGTTAAATTAAAAAAAACTCTAATACTAATATAAACCAAATAATTGGGAAACAGGTTTCCTCTTTAAATTACTTGGGAATTGTATTGTGTGAAAATTTAGAATTAACTTTAACTAATAATTATAATAATATTGTGAATACCCTAAAATCACTAATTGGGAAATGGCATAAATTGTATTTAACATTTGAAGATAGGTTGCAGTTAATAAAGATGATTTTACTCCCAAAAATAAACTATATCGCACTAGCTATTCCTATAATTCCCAGTAAGAATCTTTTAAAATAAATAAAATTCTTATAAATTGTATTTTGTACCCAAACAGAAATAGAATAGCTTTCTTAAATCATATTAGACCTTTTGAAATGGGAGGGATTAATTTTCCTGACTTAGAATCTTATATTAAAGCTTCCATTTTCAAAATGGTTATAAATTGGTTTGATCCAAAATTCTCTTCTGCATGGAAAATTTTACATACTGCTATATTCCTAAATGAAAACAAATTAACAAAAAACTTACAACTAAATGAATAAAATAATAAACTCTGGCATATTATCTGTATTAATTTGCAATATAATTCTACTAAACCCACCAATTTAAATTATATAAATTATATTTACAACACTTTCAGGAGTTTTGTAAATAATAATATTGATATTAAATTATGGTTACAGTTATTAATTCCCTTTAAAATCACAAAAATCTTTTTCAATAACATTCATATAAATACTCTTAATACATGGAAAACAGAAAAATGTACATGCTGGTACCAATGTATGAGAAACTTGATAGTCATGGATGCACGTCAGTTAATTAATACATTTGATTTATAAAATTCAGATTGGTTAGCTCTTAGCAGTCTACTTCCCTATGAACATGATCTATGCAGAACAATAGACAACTCTTCCTTTAAATCCATACCTAAACTCATTTTTTTTACATGAAGTATTATATAAAGATTTTAATTGGATAAAATTAACTTCAAAATTATGTAAAATTATTATTAATTAAAAAGCCAATCCTAATCAGAAGTTTTGGAATTTTATTACTAAAGAACATCCTTTATTGTTAACAAATGAGAATGAAACTAGTCTTTTACATTCTATTAAATTAACCTCCAATATGTAAGTTTGGAAAATATTTTCGTGGAAGTTTTTGCATAGAGCTTTCTATACACCCAACAAAATTGCCAGATTCAACAATTCTAATGATACAACATGTTGGAGATGTTCTTCAAAATGTAAGGCTGATTGGTCTCATATTATATATGAATGTACTCATATAAGACATTTTGGGAAGATATTGGTGAATTTCTACAAGCCATTTTTACAGATTCTTTTATTTTGTCAAAGTCATTAATTCTTCTGAATATAAATGAAACTATTGTTACGCAAAACAAAGACCTTTATCTTCTTTGGACTACAATGGCAGTTACTAAGAAATGCATCAGAAGAAAATGGAACTCCTTCACCATTCCAACTCTTGATGATTTTCCAACCCTACTGAAAGATGTAGCTCTGTTGGAAATAAGAGTCAAGGAAATGAGAATCTTTCCTAAGAAATGGATTAATAATCATTGGGAGAAAGTTCTCTCCATTATTGAGACACTTAAAACAGACACACTTTCACCTACTTAAAGTGGAGAGGAAGTAAAATGGCCTATTCTAACAATGTGCAACTCTCTTTGTGTATATCAGATTGTTTTTCCTTTTTTCATATTTGGTTTGAGGCCATTTGTACATTTTCTAAATAGTTCCTTATAATTTATTCTTGCTTGAAATGTAAAAGTTTATCATTATTTTATTTGGAAAAAATTAATAAAACTATTTGAGTAAAAAAAAACTAATCATTCACTGTAAGGTGAATATTTAATACAGCACACAGTGATTGAAACTGTAGATTCATTTAAGGATCTGGGTATATGAGTAGCTTCAGCTATGAGTTTTTCTAATCATATCAACCAATTGGTTAATGACAGTTACAGAACTATAGGTTGCACAAAAAGATAAGGTCTAGGAAATCAGAAATGATGAAGTCATTGTTTGTTAGTTACATTAGACGTTAACTTGAGTGTGGGATAACAATATGAAAACCTTATAAGAAAACAATCATAAATAAACTGGAAAGAGTACAGTGGAAATATACCAAGGGCTTCTATGGATGTGGAAATGTAAGTTATTATGAAAGACTAAAATATCTGAACTTGTACAGTATCTCATATAGATATTTAACAGGAGACTTTATTCAGGCATATAAGGCATTTAGAGAGAACTACTTCTGGGTATGTTTGGGCATATCAAAAAGTAGTAGAGAATCTGCAGCCAACCTATATAGAAGATTCTATAGGAATGAGAATTTTACTCTGAGACAGTAGTTGATGCATGGAATAGACTACCAAATTACATTAAAGCAAGCAAAGAACAGCTTGAAACGTATTATGAGAATAATTGTTTTGCTATATTGGTAGGCTAGAAGGGCATTGTTGCCTGTGCTTGAAATACTTGTTTGTATGTCTGTATAATGACACTTTTAATGAACAATACTGTTGATGTATAATGTTGGCATAGAAGACTTCATATATATGGACACAGCAATGCAAAAAATGTTGATTTGTTTCTTCTCGAAGTGTGTAAACACTGGATCGGAACATCTGGAAAATGCTGTCAAGGCTATTGACAGACTACATGGGAGAGTCATAAACTGAAATTGTGAACAACTGGAAATCCCAAGATGTTCCTGTGGGTAGTCTTATAGGAAATTGGACATAATTATTCACTAAGTTAAAGGTTCCATCACGGAATTCTGTTGTAAGAAAGGCAAGATCATCTGTAGTTACCATTCTAAGCTTTTTTGGTATGACAGATGCAGTAGTGGTTTTCATATCTTTCTTTGACACCATAAATAGTCTGGACTTGAAAAAGCAAGGACCTTTTTGATGATAAGGGATCTGCTGTATTGCCTTTCTTAGCAATTGTTGCAGTGTCAGCAGTAAAGTTTATTGAACCTGATGTAAAATCAGTGTATATTATTAAAGTGGAACAGGTTACCTGTTAAAATTGTACAGAGAAGTCCTGTAAAACTATCAGAAGTATCCGTCTGTATTAATAGTCACCAAAACAGCCATGTGATGATGTCAACTGCTTTTTAGAAACATGAAGAATGAGAGACAGACCCAAGAAATAGTCACTGATATCTTCTTTAGTTGAATTTCTCATCTTTCTAGAAGTGAATAGACTAGACTATCTTTACAAAGAAAGAACATTCCTGAAAAAATGAGCAGGATTATGAAACATCTTCAGACATTGTTTTCCCTTTCTAGGTCTCATAAAATAGTATCTGCTGTTTTATCAGAGGTGCCTTTGGAGACTGAAATATTAAATAACTGGATGTTCATGTCCTTAGATTAAGTCTTAGTTCTCTGCCACACATGCCTCCTTTACATCATCCTAGTGATATATGTCCTTGAGGATACATTCACTACATCATAGGTACACTTAAATATATGCACCTCAGTCTTATATGAGGTGAAGGTCAAGAATGGCTGTTTGTTCCTAGAACCCCCTTTAGAAAATTATGCATACATTAATGGGTTTGGTTCAAAACTAAATTCTGACATTATGTGCCAAATAATTCTGCAATCTTCTTCCCAAATTAAAGTGTTTACTTCATTTGTCATTCAAACCTATCTACATGGATTGCCTATCAGGTGACAAGGAAGTCATATAAATTGTCTTTCTCTACTGAGAGGAAGAGGGAATATAACATATAGCAGAATTTGCTTTTTAATTCTTGTATAACTCTAGCCTATTTTAGATTCATATGTGTATACTAGGCTAATGACCACTAGAGCCCTTAAAAGCCTAGCTGTGCAACCCAAATGTGACCCACACACATTTGATTTATATTTGATTTATAAGGGGTGTTTAGCTCTGTCCATCAGCAGGGGCCCAACACATTTTATCATCTGTTTTTGATGAAGAAGCTTCTCTACCTAGATTTATAGGTTCATCCTAAGCTTATGAACAAGGACACCATTGAAAAGCTCCTTCACATTACTCAGTACTGATGAGAGACTATGTCTCCCATTAAGTAAATTTTCTTAATGTATCCAAGGTAAAAAATTGTGATCACCCATCCAGTCATCAAGAGTAGCTTTAAAGGTTGCTTGGGAAGTTATCTGCTTTATATGTAAGGGCAGCCTATTCAAAAAACAGGAAGTATGCTAGGTTATGTACCTCTCATGCCTTATAGTGTGGTAGCATACTTCTCAACCTCTTACCACAAAAAATCTGGACAAAGCCCCCAAAACAAGGACAAATTTTAAATATTACTATTATAAACTTAGTTGCTACAATAAAAGGTCTTCTGTTACCTTGCATTTTCTAAAGGATATGAAGTGTGAAACTTAAATATCTGTCATTATTTAGTGAAATAAATCCTCACTAATTTGGCATAAAAATCCAGAAAACCACAAGTTTTATGAGGAACAGACCAAAAATATGAGGTGAAAATCTGGACAGTTGAGAGGTATGTGTGGTAGTACAGATTTAGGTCTCTAGAAGAGGGTATTTGCTTTACCACATGTTCTGTTTAGATGAAGGAATTCAAAAAGTGCTGGGTCATTCATAACATGGAAGGCTAAGTGGAGATCAGCCCTCAGGAGTCTATATGACTCTGAGTAGAAGTATAGTGCTTTTACTATATCAGAGTAGCCAAGGGTGCTAAGACCATAGAGCTTTTCAGTGAAGAAATGATGATGAGGTCTCTCTAGATATCTTAGGCCCGTAGTGAGATATGTGCCAAAGTGAGCATTGTAGTGGCAGGCCTAATAAGGGAGGAATAATGTGGGACTCATCCTTCATGGTATCTTCTCAAGCTCCAAGGAAGTTAAAGTTGTGCAAAGTAGAAGGATGTTCCAACCACCACAGAGTTACGGTGGTCAAAGGAGAGCCTATTGTTAACAAAGGTGCCCAAGTCCCTGATGACTATCAGAATTAATTGTAAAATTATTTATATGGTAAGCAAAAGTAATGTTAGATTTTCCAAAAGAAACTCTACTGCATTTCTTGGTATTGAGGGTAAAACCACGATTAACACACCAAGCATTTGTTTGTTTGTTTTTTTGTTCTCGCCCTTACTGGAGAATTTGAACATCAAAATGGAATTTGATAATTGCTCCCAGTTAGCAATTATCAGCAAATTTGGTTAGACATAGGCCATTGACATCAGCTACCATCATGCCATGTATGTACCAAAGAGGAGGGGCACAGGACAGAGCACTGTCAGATATCACTGGTGATGCTTTTCTATATATCACAAACACTGATGTCCTTAACAGTTTGGGTCACTCTACCTCCAACAATATTGAACTTAAGCTGTAAATTTTACATAATATTGCATATAAAAATTCCAGTTAATACTGTTTTTTTCAAACATAATCTGCCTCTTAGTTGTCCTCCTGTTTGAATATGGCATCACCCCCACACACATTCTCTCTCTGCTTTCCCTAGTTATACAGCTATTTTTCTTACTGCATAGAATGAAACTACATCTAACAAAACTGAAGATAACTTATAAAATTCAGAGTACGGGATAAACCATAAATAAAAGTTAAAGTGAATAAAAATAATTTTCAGCAGTACAGTTATCAGCTATACAATTGACTATTGTCAGAAAATCTTACAGGTTCATAGGTGAGTACTAGGCTAACTGCCCTTGTGGAACATTTCAAGTCTAGCCAGTTTCCCCTTTTGTGCTCAAAATAATCTATCCCATTTGGTAATAAACTGGCCCTAGCCATCTCATGGTTGATAAATATATATTACACTTAATAAGAATAACTGGGATCATACTTAATAAGAATAACTGGGATCATACCAGAGATAATGTGAGGGGCTCATGCATGGGATAAAGCATTTATGAACTGTCTGTGTCCATTAGTATTACAGGAGCAGTCCTAGGGGTAAATTTCCTGCTTTCTAGCTATAGATATAAGTTGCACTTGAATATGGACAGGGATGAGCTTTGTTTTATGTTGGTGAGGTGTCTGTTCCACAGCAGCGGTATCCTCTGCAAGTTATACCTCTAACTCCAAACCTTTCTGCTGATGGTGCAGAAGGATTTCATACCCCTAAAACTAAGTATTTCTGATGCTATTTGCCTTGCTGATGTGCAGTAAATCCATCAGTAATGGCTCAGAGGATGCCTTGTATGCCAGACAAAGGTCATCTCTTAGCAGTCGATAGGATACAGAGTATAGGGGCAGGACTTTGAGTTAGTCCATGTAGGGCATGCTGTTTAAGCCTTGTATCCTTTTAGTAAGGTATCTCTGAGGAAAAGGGGGCATTATATTCAATGACTGGCCTAAATATGACTGAGTAGAGGAGAACAATGACAACCATAGATATAGACATAGATCCCTTTGTCTATAGGCTGTGCAATATAAAAGGATTAACTTGCAACAATAAACATGTTTGTCAAACATTAGGTCACTGTCCACAGAAGTTCCCAAATCCTGAACAACTGTGTATTTTTAATGTGGTAGTTCCCTGGGGATGCAATAATGCATTTTTTGGCATTTCATTTCAGTCCATGATTTTGGCACCGGTTATTTATTTGGGGAAAACATTCCAGCAAGAAGACATTTGGGGATTCAATGACTGCTCCTAGCTTGCAGTCATCTGCAAACTTAGTCAGCCTAATATCTGAGCTTTGGCCAGTTAATATCTACCTGAAATCAACTGGATGTATAAGTGAATTTAAGTATACTTTTATCTGCTCTTTTTCATATAGTACTGTATTTAATTTATTTATTTGTGTTTTTCACTGAATATTAACTCAACTGAAGTTGTGGCTGTCTCTCTACAGAGTACTTGTTAGAATTTCTGTGTAGCCATTGATAGCAGGGGGGGGGGTAGTTTCACCTCATCATTGATATTCTGTCCTGCCTTATATAAGTGGTACATTTTGAGTTATCTCTGCTTAATATCTGAGCTTTGGACGGCTAACATCTACCTGAAATCAACTGGACATATAAGTGAATTTAAGTACACTTTTATCTGCTCTTTTTCATATAGTACTGTATCTGTGGCTGTGGCTCTCTCTACTACAGAGTAGATGTCTGTGTTGTAGTTGCCATTTAGCAGGGGGGGGTAGTTTCACCTCATTACTGATATTCATCTACCTGTAATCAACTGGACATATAAATGAATTTAAGTACACTTTTATCTGCTCTTTTTCATATTGTACTGTATTTAATTTATTTATTTGTGTTTTTCACTGAATATTAACTCAACTGAAGTTGTGGCTGTCTTTCTACAGTTAGTTGCCCACCCACCCTCCCTGTTCTTGTTTTGGTGTTAATGTTGGTGGCTTTGAAATTGCCCGCCCCACTTGTAGATTTGTATTTGGATACTCCTTCTGGGCCCATCTCACTTGCTCACTCAAGTGAGTGCAGTGAGATCATATTCTTTTTTCAGGCACTCCTACTATGTACAAAGAGAGCATTTGGGAAGGACAATCCCTGTAGCCTCTTAATCCTGCTCTGTTCCCTCCCTCAAAAAAAAAATATATATATATATATATATATATATATATATATATATATATATATATATATATATATATATATATATATATATATATATATATATATATATATATATTATAGTGTTACATACAGCAGTTCATTAGTGCATTTATAATTGGTCATTTAGCCCAGGTGGGAACAAAGCCCCCAACTTAATAATCCATTTGCCTTCCTTAAAATTGAGTATATCATGCCATCCTGATTTATCCCTACATTTACCTACAATACAATCTATAACAGATAATGACCAATTATAAATGCACCAATGAATTGCTGTATGTAACACTATATATATATATATATATATATATATATATATATATATATATATATATATATATATATATATGAGTGTTTTTGTTGGCTCATGTTTACTCACTGAAGAAGGCTATTACAGCCAGAAACCGGTTTTAGGCAGGTAGTTGGGCTTACTACCCTCTACCTAGTTATGTGATTTCTTATTTTTATTAAATTGTGGGTTTCCACCTTTACTGCAAGCTTCTGAACTCCCCAAGCCCTTCTGTGTTGGGGAGAAGCCTTCTAGCTTGTAAGTGGGAGTGGTAAGCACTAGGTAACCTATCTACCACAGGAGGAGTGGTTTCTGTCCCAGAAATTATAGTTTATTGGCCATTTGGGAAGCTTTTCCATCTCTTTCAACCTACTGATTTAAAAACCTGTGTTTGTGCTTGTTTCCTGCCTTTCCTGTTACTAGTCTAATCCAGTTACAGATTTGCTGTATCCAGGGCTCTTTGTGAGCTTCTGAGCCCCCCAAGCCTTTCCGTTTTGGAGGGAAGCCTTCTAGCTTATCAGTGGGAGTGGTAAGCATTACGTAACCTATCTACCACAAGAGGAGTGGTCCCTGGATGAGAAATTGTAGCTAGTGGTCATTTGGGCAGTTTTTTTCCATCTCTTTCAAAGTTCTGGTTTAAAAGCCGCATTTGCACTTATTTCCCACCTTTCCTGTAACTAGCCTAGTCCAGATACGGAGTTGCTGTATCCAGGACTGTTGGTAAGCTTCTGAGCCCCGCAAGCCTTTCTGTGTTGGAGGAAAGCCTTCTAGCTTATCAGTGGGAGTGGTAAGCACTAGGTAGCCTGTCTACCATGAGAGGAGAGGTTCTTGGCACAGAAATTGTAGTTTATTGACCATTTGGACAGTTTGTCCATCTCTTTCAACTTTCTGGTTTAAAAGACCACATCTGCACTTGTTTCCCATCTTTCCTGTAACTAACCTACTAGGTAACACTAGAAAGCCTTAAAATGATAAAGCCTTCTAGCTTAGAAGAGAGACTTTGGAGTGATTAAGTATCAGTTTTCTGTACTTTCTTGCTGTATTTAACTGTTTTCTGCCTAAACGCAGATTTTCCAGCATTTATTGTGATTTAAAAGCTTGTTTTTTTCACATATTGTACTTATTTGACTGCCTGCACTTTTAAAAAGTTTTTTTGTTTAATTAATTTTTTTAAATGTTGTAGGTTACACACTAATTACGATAGCCTTTTCTGATCGTTTGTAGTCATTTAAAGCTGTTTTAAGTGTATTTTTTACTGTTTTTGCCTTATCTTTTCAAAAAACAAAAAAAATCTTGTTTCCCACCTTTCTAAGCTAGTATAGTCCAGTTTTCAGTCTAGTGCTGAATTCAGGGCTGTGATACTAGTTTCTGAGTTGCCCATACCTTACTTGGATAGAAGGAAGTTTCTCTGTTCACCTGTGAGAGAGGGGAGCTTTGAGCAACCTATCTGTCCCTGGAGGAGTGGTTCCAGCCCAGAAGTTAGTAGTTTATTGGCCATTTTGGGCTAATTTCTCTCTCTTTCATTTCCCTACTATAAAAACCGCGTTTACACGGTTTTGTGCACAGGGAAGTGCCGGTTAGCTACGGTTAAATTATTCCCGGCTCCATTAAGTTTCCTCTTCAGTTTTTCCCTTGAAACTAGTCTAACTCTCAACCTAAGCACTCAAAAAGCATCCTACAGCCCAGCACTTGCTCAGACCTAATAGCAACCACTAATATACCTTGACACTGATTGCCCATCAGGGCAAGGCTCTTTATTCACCTCTCACCAACCAAGTGACTAAGCAGCTCACCCTACTATTCAGGCATGACCAAAGGGCAATTTCAGGTGTACTCTCCAGTCCAGCTGGTGAATCTGGGTATCCTGAGGCAATGTTACAACTGCCTCATGTACACAGACAACACTCTCCTCCTACCACAAAACACTAACATATGCAAGAGATGCAATTATACAGCCAAACTGGAAGCTAAGCTGTCTCCACCCAAGACTGGAACAGACAGTCAAGAGGAGAAGGTTAACACTTGCACTACACCTCCAGCCGCACACAGACCTACTAAAACCGCACTGGCAAGAATACACATAAATACACAAAATCATACTTGGAGGCTCTAAATAAAAACCTGCAAAAGCATCAGAGACCTCCAAAGCAGACACCCAAACAACCTGCACCTCCCGTCACAAACCAGACAACACATAAAACACAAAATCAGTGTGCCACACAATCACAGCCCTTAAGGCAAAATAACATACCTAACACACTAGTAATAGGTGACTCTATAGTCAGGCACACTGATGTCCCACTCACTAGGCTGGACAAGCAGAAGGTTACTGTTAGCTGCCTGTCGGGAGCCAGAATCCGCCACATAACACAAGCACTCAGGTCACTCCAGAACAAGTACAAATATGACTCTGTCATTGTTCATGTTGGTGTGAATGATCTGAGACGTACTTCCCTGGACTACATGAAAAGAGACATGGAAGAGCTCTCTGATCATGTAGCCCAGGCTGGTATGACCCTGACCCTGAGTAGCATCCTGCCCTCACCAGGAATACCTCAGTATAAAGAAAAAATGATCAATTTCAACAATTGGCTAAGCTTCTGGTGTCATTCAAAGGGGATCCAGTGTCTGTCAGCCTGGGACGACATGCTCGACAAGCCGCGTTGTTTCACAAGAGACGTCTTGCACCTGTAACCCCTAGGCTTTCAAATACTGGCCAAGGCTCTTGCTGCCCCCATAATGCCTTTTTTAGGCAAGGCTCAAAAGTCAAACCCATCTCCATAAACAGCACAACTAACAAAAAACTGAGGGTTATGCTACTCAATGCCAGGAGTTTAAATCTCAAAATGTGCGCACTTGAAGCACTCCTCAGTATGGAAAACATCGACATCTGTGCAGTAATTGAAACCTGGTTCAAGGCTCCAGAGAGCACCCCAGGACTACTGGGCTACAACTCATACCACGTGTTTCAGCCACAGAACACGGACAGAAACACAAAAGGAGGGGGTGTATCCATATTCATCACTACACCTCCAGGTTAGTGGCACAGCATGATACCTCTGGGATCATCCATGTGCAACTAACATCGGGTAAATCTGCAATGCAAATTGTGGCCTGCTACAGATCACCCTCCATGACCCAGGACCACCACTCCACCTTTCTGGAGACACTGGAAAATATGAAGGTTCCACCAAACACCCTGATAGTGGGCGATTTCAATTACCCTACCATTCACTGGGAAAACTACTCGAGTACAAATTCCCAGGCCCAGTGCTTCCTGGAATTCATCAACTCAAATGCCCTGGATCAGCTGGTAAACTCCCTTACCAAAGGTGAAAACATATTGGACCTGGTCATCACCAACATGGGCAACAGGTGTTCCACACCAGAGATCAACCCGTCACTGGTTAGATCAGACCATAAACTAATCACTCTGGATGTCCACACCCCACCACCACCCCCAACTAAGGAAACCACAGTAAAAACTTTTCTGAAGCAAACTTCACCTTACTTAAGACAGAGGTGGTAAGTTTCACAGCCCCCACGGTAAAGGATAACACTACCCAAGATGCAGAAACCTTTACAAATGCACTCTATGAGCACCTACAAGGATGCATGGATTGTTCCATCCCTAGCAAAACCAAGACTCACTCCTCTAAGAGAAGGAAACCAGTTTGGTGGACCCCTGCCATAAACAGGCTATACAATAGAATGAGGAAACTAGTTCAGAAAAAAGCAAATCTCAAGAAGGAAATCCATCCCTGATCAGTATCAGTAAGAAACTAAGGTCCCTCATGAAATCATCCAAGGCTAACTTTGAAAGAAAAATAGCCAATGATTCAAAAGATAACCACAAAGCCTTCTTTAGCTATGTTAAGAATCTAAGTGGCAACTCGCAGATATGCACTCAACTAGTGCAAAATAGCACAAACTATACTGAACCTACTGATATTGCCAACATCCTGGCAGATAGATTCAGTGCAAACTTCACCCCCCTCTCACCCCCAAAAGGGCCCACAACAATACCAGAAAAGTGTAGTGTCCCAAAAATCACAGATGCACAGGTGAAAACAGCCCTTTCAAAAGCCAAAAACACAGCGTCAATGGGACCAGATGGTGTCCCAGGCTGCATCTTGCATGAACTACAGAATGAATTAACCCCCCACCTAAACACGCTGTTCAGCCTCAGCCTCTCCACAGGCTATGTGCCCATAGAATGGTGCACAGCAATGGTTATTCCTCTCCACAAAGGAGGGGCCACAACTGACCCTGGTAACTATTGCCCCATAAGCCTGACTAGCCTGGTGTGCAAGACTATAGAGCATATCATCATGGAACTCATTAACAAAGACATTGGGAACCTTCAAAAACTTGACCAGACCCAGTTTGGCTTTGTTAAGGGCAGATCATGCCTACTAAACCTGGTTGACTTCTTCAAGACAATCACCAAGGGCATAGATGAGGGAAAAGTGGTTCACACAGCCTACCTTGACCTCGCCAAGGCTTTCAACACCATTCCCCACTCGGGTATTACAGAAAAACTCACCAGCCTGAACATAAACCCCTACGTTACGAGATGGGTTGCCAACTGGCTTACAGACAGAACTCACATGGTAAGAATAGCGAGCTCCAAGTCCAACTGTAAACCAGTCACAAGTGGTGTCCCAAAAGGCTCGGTCCTGGGACCCCTACTGTTTGGCATATACTTCTCAGAAGTACAGGCAAACACAGGAGGACTATGGCTAACCAAGTTCGTCGATGACTGCAAACTGGGAGCCATAATTGACTCTCCAGCTGACATGGACATCCTCCAAAAGGGCCTTACTGAGACGGACACCTGGTGTCAAAGTCATGGCCTCAAGCTAAATGCCAAAAAATGCATAGTCATCCCATATGGGAAAAACAAAACACCCAGGAATTACCACATAGGTGGCAGCCCCCTTAATACAGAAGAGGTAATAAGAGATCTGGGGACCCAGGTAGATAGTAATCTCTCCTTTGACAATCATATTGCCAAAGTAGTTAGGAAATCCTTCTATGTGGCCCATCTAATTACTAAAGGGTTCGCATCTAGAAATAAAGAGATTATAGTGCCCCTCTACTCATCACTCATTAGACCCATCATAGAGTACAATGCCCCATTTGGGATGTCCAAGACACTTCCAACAGCTGGAAAGACCACAAAAGTACCTCACCAAGAGGATTACTGGCCTCAAACATATGTCCTATGCAGCCCAACTGAAAAAACTCTGGCTGTACTCAGTGGCATATCGCTTACTCAGAGGTGATCTCTGCCTGACTTACAAAGCCATGTCCAACTCAAAATTGATGGACATGCTCCACCTAAAGAAATCCATGTCACTGCGAGCCATGCGCTCAATGAGCTAAACCTAGCCACAACAATAAATAGAACATGCTGGAGGGATAGATTCCTGTCACATAGACTCCCCATGCTTTGGAACAAAATTCCAAACTACATTAGGCAGGGCCCCTCACTAACACTCTTCAAGAGAAACCTTGATGAGTGGATGGGTAACAGAAAATACACCTCTGGGATCACTTCGTTGGCTCTGCTTGACAGGGGATCCGTTAATTAATCAATGGGGCATCAAAAGCCGACACACTTTGGCTAGGCTTATAAATGCCCTCGGGCAGATAGATTAGTACCTACCTATGAACCTATGAGCCATAGCCCTTTGGTATTTGCTTTTACTTCAAAAAAGTAGGTGCCAAACAGTTGAGATCATAGCACTAAACTCTGGAGGACGTCACTGGTGACTGTTCTGTTCGTGGAAGCAACTTCCTCTATTTTTAATTATCTGTGTCTGTGAGCCAGTTGGCAATCCAGTGGGTGACATAGGGGTTTATTCCAAGTTTATTTAGCTTTTCTACTATGCCTGAGTGGGGAATTGTGTCAAACACTTTGGTCAAGTCAAAGTTTACAGTGTGTATTGCTTTGCCTTCATTCACTGCTTTGCTGATCTTTTAAAAAAAATCCACCAGGATGAGTAAGCATGATCTGCCCTTGATGAATCCAAACTGGGGCAGGTCCAGTGTTTGGAGATTCCCTGTGTCCTGAATGATTAATTCCATGATAAGTCTTTCTATGGTTCTGCATATGAGGCTGGTCAGACTTACGGGTCTGTAATTGACTGGATCTGGGGAAGATCCTCCCTTATGCAGGGGAATGACTGTAGCTGTTCTCCATTCATTTGGTACAAAACCTGTATGGTGGCTGAGACTGAACATTGTTACAGGTGTGGCTAAATTGTACTTCATGCTATTTAATTTAATGCTATTTAAGATGCATCCAGGGATATTGTCAGAACCCACTGATGCAATTAACTTTTGATAGCACTTGTTGGACTTAGTATTGTGTAATAGTTGGAGGAGAGACCATTTCAGGTACATCTTGAGGGACAGACAGGGGGGGAGACGGGTAAAGTTAGAGCTAAATTCATCATCCAATAGGTTTGCTATATCTTCAGCCTCAGCGTAGGTAACATTGTTCACAATCAGCTCAGAGCATTGCTGCATCAGGCTTTTGAGATTGAGAACATAGCTAAAAATGCACTGTGATTGTCTTTGGCTTGGGTAACTATTTTAGCCTGAAACCTGACTTTGGTGGATTTTATTAATTTCCTTAGTTGTTGTTTATTTCAATGGTTCTATATTAGAAGAATGAAACAACAAAAGAGCAAACGCTCTTTTGTCGACACGTAAAATCCAAAGTCTGAAAACAGCAAAGTTACGGAACAGCAATTTTTTTTCCCAGGGAAAAAAATTGCTGTTCCAAAAAAAAAATTATGAAGACAAAATAAAGTGGGGGGCTTTTACCCCCCCACACACCCCCCTACTTAAATATACCAACTCTGAGATTGCACCACAATGGAGAAAACAGCAAAGTCCCGAGAACGGCCCAGCAATTTTTTTCCCTGGGGAAAAAAATTGCTGTTGCGTAATTTCGCTGTTTTCAAACTTCGGGTTTTACGTGTCGATGAAAGAGCATTTGCTCTTTTGTCGCTTTGCTCTTCTAATATAGACCCCATTTCAGTGACAAGGGCTCTAACATTCTTTACCTGCTGGTGTAGTGCGATGGTGTACATTTCTACATATTCAGTGTAGTTAACAGGGTTTGAAGGAGTCTAAAACTTTCCACATTATCACTTAGGAATAGGTAGTTTGTTGTAAAGAAATTTCTAAAGGTACCTTGGGTGGAAGGGATATCTGTTTTCAGTTTTATTTTGAATTAGAGTGTTTTGTGGTCAAACCTAACAAGTGACAAAGATACACAAGGGATGGTGCAAGATGGTCCCATATTAGTAAGGACAACATCCAAGATGTTATTCCCCTTAGTGCATACTCTGATGACTAACTTTTCCAGGGCATTTGTATTGTAATGGGAAAAGGGAATTGAATAACCTCTGGATATAATTTTGACCATCCAAGAATCAGACGTTATGCTTTGCCAGGCTAGTGGGTGTATGGATAAGTACCCCCCCCCGACTGCCACCAGAGTGCAGCAGTTGGGCAAACTTTCAGCAGTGCTAGTAGGGATTTTCAATGAATGGACCATGAAAGCCCTGGTTTTGTAGTCTGCCTCTGTCTCTTGGGTGGCATCCATTAGAATTACCTATTCCTCTGCCTTGAGAATGTCCTTCCCCAGGACTATCCTGATAATAGCCCTGTGATTTCCACAACCATATCTTCTTTCCACCCCTCTGATTCCTAGAGACAGTCCTTTGAGGGGTAGAGAAATGGATTCCCACTACAAGGAGAGTTTTATCATCTTATTGATGCCTGGTTAAGGTTTCTTTTATCTTTGGTCCAAAAAGTGTAGAAACGTCAAGCAGAAGGTTAATGAAGGACATCTTAAAGTCTTCTGCAAAATTGCAAAGGCACATCCAGGCATGTCAGCACATGCTAATGCCATTGTCCACTGTCCTAGCTGTGCCATCAGTTGCATTAGATAGCAGATGCATGGTAACATTTGATATAGAGTGAAGAGTAGATAGCTGGGAGTCCATGGTGTTCTGAACATCCACCAGAAGATTACCCGAGATAGATTTGGAGAGCTCTTTGGTCAAATCTCCCTGAAAGTGTTTGACATGAACCAAATAGTTCAGGGCTGTGATAGCAAAATGTCACTGAAGCATATGGTCATTTCCCCAACCTATCCAACACCCTAGACTCACTGTTAGGAGGGTGACAGTGGAATTTTCTTCTGATAATTCTTTCTTGGTGGCCACTGCTACCACCATTGCATCTACTGGTGGACCTCTTGTCCAGTGCTTCCTGTCCATAGGTGCTTCCAAGATTTTATCTGGTTTCTTTGGTATTGGTTCCACCTTGTCAGAGTCCTTCCATGCCTGTTCAGCCATGAGGTCAATAAGGGTGTCAATGGGTGGAACTACCCAGGATGAAGTTGAGCCAGAACCAAAGGCTTCCAAGAACATCCTCTCATCTGGTGAAGGGTTATTTTTGGACCAACCCCCTTGTTTCATTAACTTGAGGATCTCACTGAAGGTGATGTCTTCCAAGGGGGATTGAGTGGAATGCTCACAGTCATCCAAGTCTGTATCTTCATTGAAGGACTCTGGAGATGAGTTTATGTACTTCCATTTGTATGTATGCTTCCTGTTGACCTGTACTGGTGGATGATCAGATGGGTCAGAATCAGACTGGGAGCTCATGAGATAAGAAGTCTAAGACATCTGTTGTACTGGCTGTCCCTGTTGGATAGAATGAAGAGAAGAAGAAGCATAATCTCCATTAGGTTTGGATGGAATCAAGCTGAGTGGTAACACCTTATCCTTGAGCATATCCAAAACCCTCTCAAAAGCTTTGAAGACCAAAGAAACAATTAGTCCCAAATTAGGTCTCCCACTGTGCAAAGAAGGAGGAAAAAGAGGAGGTCCCAATTGGTCATGACCCTGAGACAGATCCTGGATCCAAGCTATTGAGAGCCAAGCACTCAAGAGGTAGAGATGGCTCTGAAAACCTCAGAGTCAACTCATCTCCTTGAGTCCTGCCACTGACACTTCTGCTCTGAGACTCTCCCTGATCTGAGCACATAGGAGTGGAAAGATATAAGGATGCTGTCATAGTTAAAATAGCCTGAACTGTCAGCTCCAACAGAGGTGCACCTGGCAGGTCAGATCCAGGATAGCCAGGTCTGAGGAGAAAGAAAAGGAGGAGCAGTTGAACCAATACTCTTCATGTTCAGAAGTGACAGCACTGAGAGTACCTCAAACTGGATTTGACTTCTCAGAAACTTCCTCATCATTCTATCAACATATTGTTCAGTAAGGTTTCTAGAAGACTGATGTAGGTGGCCTCGAATATTTTTCTCTTGATGGATGGGAGAATAAGGTCATAGACTCACTGGTTAATGGGAGAATCGGAGTCAAGGTGAAGAAGATTAGATCCGAAAAACTGACAGCACCCACTACACCTAGGACTTTTTGGATCTGAGCCAACCGAAACAGTGGGATAGAGAGACCTTTTCTTTTTTTCTAACTTTTCTTTCCCACTTTTCTCCTGTTATAGTCTTTCTTTTTCACTTTTCTCTTTTATTTATGGACACAGCAGCAGTAGATGAGGAGGTAGTGCTTCAAATGGCACACGAGATTTGAGGTACTTAGGTGGAGTGGAGGTAATTATGAGTAGGGGGAAGTCAAGGCCCTGTATCCAAAACCTTCCTGAGGTCAGATTTGATGAAAATAGACAACATTGTTTCAATATTTAGACCTCTAAAATAGCAAAAATGCAGTGCAACTATGTAGTAGATTTATGAATATAGGTTTAAAAACATTAGCTAAAGCAAATTATTTCTCTGTGTAATGGAACTATTACAATTTTTTTTAATCTTCTCAGATTGCTTTTTTTATTTTTTTTTCCAAACAATAATACTGTCTGGTACAACCTTGCACTTCGGCTCATTCCACTCCCCTACCTCCAATTCCTACTTACCCCTCCCTCCCATATATATCTCTTCTTACCTTAGTTGCAGCCACACAAAAATACTACCAATCCAAAACAGCTTCATCCAACCAAAACCTAACTACACCATAAAAACCACTTACATCACCAAATTACTACAACTAACAAATACCTTGGCCCACTAACAAAATAATACTATCAATCCACAACAGCATCCTTCCACCAACATCTAACCAACAACAACCTCTTACAGCTCCTCACTACTAGAACGGACTCTGGCCCACCTACAAAATAATACTACCAATCATGAAGAACTCACTTTCAACAAAACCTAAATCAGCCAGTAACAACTTCTTGTATCTCCTTATTACTACAACTGACAATAGCAGTACTCTACTCTTCACCATCTAAATATGCACTCCTATAAAACATACCGTACCCTAAACTCTCCACTCCCCACCATGATCCAGTCTCTCTCTCTCTCTCTAATCTCCCATATATGTGTATTATTAACCTACTCTACCTCTTATCAAACATAGCTCCCTACTTCACCTATTATCAAAATGGTACACTATTACAATGTACCCCCTGCATCCACCCATTTCAGTATAGACCACCACTTATTTAAAAATCACTACACAAATCTCATTAAACCTAATATACTGTATATCTCAAACAAAGATTCAAAAGTACTATCACCAACAGTTTCTCAAAAAACTAAAACAATACAGGTATAAAAGTGTCCTACTGTATCTACAAACAGCAGATGACATTTACCCCAACTGTAGACCCAATCAGGCACCAAATCATTCCACATATAATAAATCAACCCTGAATAATAACCTAAGTTGCTCTCCTAAACAAAAAAAACTCATTGTATGCCATGTGAATCTCTGAAGCATTATAAACATTCCAGAATTACTCGCATGGATAAAAATATCACTCCTCTGACATATTAGTAAAATTATAATCATGGCTAAAATGTATATACTCTCCTTCAACAATGCTGAACTACTTCTAAGTAACCTAAAACTAAATACACACAAAAGAATACATTGGCAGCCCTTTATATCCCAGAGACGTTATCAGCACATTGGTGGACATTCTATCCAGGCTATCCTACAATGTATACACAGAGACAATTATAATAGGTGATGTTAACATTGACTGGTCAAGTTTCACATCTGACATAACTATTTATAGATTAATACTATACAAGTTCTCCCAATGTGTCACTGATTCTACCAGAATCAACCTGAAAAAATGGTATAACTGCCACCCCGGTATGGTTATTAACAAGGCACCCTAACAATAGAAGCTCCCACTGCACCTTAGCAAGTAACTTAGTGACCATCTGCTCATATATGCCATAAGAGAATGACATGCATTTCCCAAGGAACACACATACAAATCCTCTTGCAACATGATTGGATTTGACCCAGAACTGTTTAACACCTCACTACAATCACACAGCTGGTACATCCTAAAAATGTTACCCCTAGATAATGCTGTTGTCTGTTTTAATAAGATATTTATGGAAGTACTAAACAGCATGGTCACTATTATGCTTAAAAGAGTGCAAAACAACACTGGTCCTTGATTTACTCCCACTACCAGGAAATCAATGAGAAATAGATATAAAGCCTGGAAGGCATGGCTCAATAATAAAACAAAAAGCAATCTTCAACAATATAAACACATAAGAAATAAATACAAATGCCAGATCAGACTTGTCCAAAATGTTTTTACTCCAATTTGCAGAATAGATGCTAAAAAATTCTAGACAATTCTGGGCCTCCATGTCTAAAATACTATACCCTGGCTCAAACACCAACCAAACCCCAACCTCCGTTGCTCACCAGAAGAAACAACTAATACTTTCAATGATTAGTTTATCTCTAGCATTGCTAAGCTACTTCACAACTACACTCAAAACAAATTGACCTCCTCTAATAATCTGACCACATCCTACTCAGCCTCACCTCCCAACTCCATTAATACTCATTCTTTCTCCTTTCAACCAGTATCCACTACAGCAATCAAGAAATATCCCAAGCAAATTAAACCCAAGTACACTAGCTCCAGATGAAATTCCTGATGATTTCCTAAAATTAGCAGTTAGCTCAATTTCCTTTCCATTATCCATTCTCATAAGAAATTCAGAAATCATACGTCCAAGTCATATGAAAAAAATCTCACGCCATCCCAATTCACAATGGAGGTAATTCCATTGATTTGTCCAACTTTTAAAAGATTGTTCTTCTCTTCCCTCTTTAAAAATCCTTGAAAAATGTATGCATAATCAATTAGTGGCTCATTTACAAACAATAAAATAACTTCCTTACCTCCATGGTTTCAGACCAGGATATAACACTACTACAGCTCTCCTAAAGTTCAGCAACTCTATTATCCTAGCCAGAGACAAAGGCCAACTGGTTTCTGCTGTATTTTTGGATCTGTCCAAGGCCTTTGAGAACCATTTCCTATAGCATACTTCTAAAATAACTCTCTTCACTTGGCTTATCAAACACTTACACCATGGGTTAATTCCTACTATTCCTTCCTCCCTGTCAAAACAGATGCTCCACAAGGGCACCATACTAGGGCCACTGCTTTGCAACATACTTACCAATAACCTACACTCTGCCAAATGTCAAGCATCCTTCATACTATATGCAGATGACTTCAATCCTAAGAAAACACTCTATCTGACACCTGGAGCTGCACCTGCACAAACCACAAAACAGATGCATGGTCACCTACTTTCTATAACTATGCTTTTCACATTTTGAATCAGTAAAACATCCATATCTTAGCAGATAGTAATGGCCTAACATCAAAAGAAACTCTCACTTTAATGCTACCATACTAATAATGTATGATCTTATCCTAGTAGCCTGCACTTACTAATATTAATTTCCTCTCTAGCTTCCTTCCATAACATTCTTTTCTAAGTCTAATCAATTTTCCCTCCATGTCCTTAATTTCCATCCTGCTCATTACTCTTCCTCCTCATCTCATTCTATTACTGTGTCAGTTTTGACATCGGAATACTGTATTATATTTCACCTTCATGCGTAGTAGTCAATGTTGTTAATATTTTGAATAACTAGGTATTACTTTAGTTGACATAGGCTATCCACTTCTGCAAAGGGTCTTCCTATGTGCAGTACATGTTGTATTCTTGATCACAATTTATACTAGCAATGTTATGTAAATATATCTGTTGTGGGGCCTCTTATCCCCATGTATATAAGATACAACCCCCCTTGTATATAAGATACACCCCCAAACTACTGCAAAGAGTTTTATCTGAAGTGGATTTTTTCTCACCTTGTATATAATTACTTATCAGCTATTATAAAATGTTTTGTGTGATTCTGGAGCCTTTCTCCCAAACTCATTGTAAAATATTTAATCAGTTGTGGGTCTTTTCTCCCCTTGAACATAATTATTCATCAACTCAGCGTAAAATATTTAATCTGTTGTAGGGCTTTCGTCCCCTCCTATATAATGACTAATCAACTATTATTTAAATGTTTTTTAATCTGTTGTGGAGTATTTCTCCCCAGGATTCAAATGAAAATGGGCCACTGGCTCAGTCGGACTTTCCAAGTTACCTAAGGACAAATAAATAAATTGTTACTAGTCCTTCAAGCTATGTGTAGGTTAATGTTGAATTAGGAGAGCTTATAAATGATCCCATCATGGAAGATAGTGTCAATGCCATGACAAGGTTCAGCTATTCAGCATGGACTGTATGACCCTTATCAGTGATCTCAATAACTTTTTCAAGAAACTCAACCAGACTGAGCATGTATGATCTGTCTTTGAAAAAGCCAGACTGGTGTGGCTCCAGTGATATAAGGTCACTTTTATTAGCAGGACTCATGGAACTGTTATATCCATTTTGGAAAAGTGCCAAAAGGACTGTTTCCAAATTGATTTCTAGAGGAGAAGTGTGGTAGGGAATTGGGGATGGAGGCAGATAGTTTGGGTTGGTAAATTTAGAAAAAACTTTGTTCACAAGAATATTAGCAATGCTCTTAAAGAAGGTACCATTAGAAATAAGTTCAGTACAGAATTGTTGGTTACTAATATAGACCAAAGGCCTAATGGTTGTCTTTTGAATTAGTTGCTACCATATGTTCATAGTTGGCCTTGCATTTTCAAATGGCAAGTTTGCGGGATTTGCAAACCATTTTTAAATCCATCTTATAATGAAAAAGTGGACAGCCTTTAGAGGCAACAAGCAGCTTTTTTTTTTATTTTTCTTGCCCAGTTCATTGATGTGGTAGTTCCACAACATGGGTTTAGTTTTAAACTTGCCATTATGCTTACACCATACTGGTACAAATGCCCCAATATGTCTAAACACAATGGAGCAAAATTCAGTGTAGGCGGCAGCCTCTTCTGTAAGGTTTGTTGGAGAATTATGCCATTGTGATTATCAATGAGGTCAATAAATAACATGTATTTGATTTTGGACTAATCCCTGAATGCAGATGATTTATCAGTGGGCTGCTAACCAGTACAGTTTTGACCAAGGAGGAGGGTAACAAGTAGGTTGGTAAAATGATGAGAACATTTGTGAGGACAAGTTCAAGAAGATTAACACCTCTGATTTCTGGTTGGGTTTAGAAAGTCCATAAGAATCTGGGTACAGTCACTATTGGTAGTATGTTTGCCAGTTTGTTTGTGCTTAGTTGAAGTCACACATAAGAAAGCTTTTTGATTTGATGTTTAACTAATTATGGTGTTCATGATGGTAGTCTTATCCAATGAAAACATTGGTTGGTTATGGTATTTGTGATGGTAGTCATCTCCAGTGAAACAGTCAGCTCATAACATAAACTACTGGTTGCTACAATAATCTGCAAGCAGTGATCACAGAAGGACCTAAAGACAACAGAGACTCGGCTGAAGACCTGGAAGTGGACTGGAGACATACTGCAAGATTTCAAGGAAAGCATTTAGGATGAAGAGGAAATATATGGAGTTGAAGAACAATGGCTGAACCTCAAAACAGCATGTGTGAAGACAATAGAACAGATATGTGGCTCAGCCAATTATACAAATAAAGGTACATAAGGAAAGCTGGTAGAGAAGTGCAGAAGTCCAGGAAGTCATCAAAAGAAAGTAGGAGTATAAGAAAAAGTGGGAAGGAGAAAAGATGGACCAGGCAAAAAAGAAATACTGATTGGCTAAGACAGCAGTTTGTAATAACAGAGAGCAAGGAATCAGATGCACTCTCCCATCTTCTGGAAAGTGACTCAGAAGATGGCACAAAGAAACTCTTATTAGGACGCAAGGCATAGACAGAAGATAAAGAAGATAATCATCAGACACCCTTCATAAAGAATGCCAGCACTGACCTGCTCACCAGCCCACAGGACATCAAATGCAAATGGAGGAAGTGCAAGAAAAAGTGAGAAGAGAAGCTTCTAAACAAAGAAAATCCCACAGAAACTGTACTGGTCAAGATACAGCCTATGATGAAAGAAGAGGTGGAAGAGGAATCTAGAAGAAATAAGAACAACACTAAGGAAAATGAAATCATAGAAATTAGCAGGCCCATGTGAAGTCACAGCGGACATGATCAAGATGTTGGGTGAGAAATGGCACCAGAGGGTACTCATAGCAGCATGGAAAGAAAGGCATATCCCAGATGACTGGACAATAAGTAATCTAGTACCAGTGTACAAGAACAAAGGAGATCTTCACAGTATAGAAGTACCAAACCGCATGAAACTTCTGGAGACGGTGATTGACAAACAAATACATAAAATAGTAGAAAGTAAGATGGGAGATGGGCAGTTGGGGTACAGATCAGGAAGCAGTACAACTGACTCAATGCTTGCAGTGTGAGAGATAGTTGAAAAGAAACTAGAGATGAGGAAAGAGTCTAACTGGGCATTCCTAGACTCGGAGAAAGCATATGTCAATGTCCCAAGAAAGCTGATTTGAGCAGTCCTTCAGTGGCTTGAAGTTGCAGAAACATTGACAGAATCAGTGCAGGCTGTGTACAAGGACCCAATGATATAAGTATGAACAGTGCTAGGACCAAGTATGCATCAGAGTTCAGCTCTGAGCCCACCACCGTCATAGTGGTGCTGGACAACATTAGTAACAGGTTGGAGGGACAGATCAATAAATCTGCTGTGTGAAGTTGATATGGTATTACATGCCGACTCAGCAGCAAATGACAGGTGAAGGGAAGGCAAAACTGAAGGCACACAGGATGAAACTTAGTACAGATAAGACATCTGTAATAGCAGCAAATGGGGGAATTATAACAAGCTTGAAAACTGAGACAAAAGGGAAAATAGTGCAACAGGTTAACAGCTTCAAATATCTGAGAAGGGTGATTGAATAAGAGGGAAGTCTGGTTGAAGAGACCAAAGACATAATCAGATAGGCTGCAACCGACTTTAGCAGAGTGCCAGGGACAGTGTGACAGAAAAATTCCAAAGAACCTGAAAAGTAAAGTGCACAAAACAGCGGTGCAATCAGTATAACTGTATGGTACTGAAACTTGGGCAGTGAAACTAGAGCAGATGAAGAAGTTAAAGGTGATGGCAATGACGTGCCTGAGAGAAGTGGTAGGATACACACTGTGGGACAGATGAAGAAATCAAGACATCACAGCAGAAGCCCAAGTAGCTCCAACTGCAGAGAATGTCAAAGAACAGATGACTGTGGTTTGAGCATATTTGAAGGAAAGCAGTGACAATCTGGTTTAGATGATTTGGGACAGACAGAAATAAGGCAATCAGAAATGAGAGCATCTAGCAAAGAATGGATAGATTGAGAGATGAGCTATGACAGTCAGGCATGACTGTCAAAAAAGAAGAATGGCATTTAGTTAAGGGAAATAACTGCAACTGATGTGACACCCTACGCCTATATACACAATGGGCAAAAGGGGGTTGATGATGATGATATACTATTCATTCTCATAAGGAGTCATAAATGGGTTTCTATATTTGGCTATATTATGATAATTTGAGTGTAGCTACAACTTCAACTAGTTCCAGATGGAATTATGCAAAGTCTGGCAAGGGCATTGGATTTATGAATATATAGAGAATCCCCCAACAGCTGACAATGAATTTAAATACATGACAGACATTGTATCCTGGAAGGGGAGGAGTGCTATGGGTAACCATTTGAAATGTCATGAAATGTGAGATTGAATGGCCAAAAAAGACAGATTTGCATATACCAAGTCTAAGATGGCAACTTGTCAGAATATTCCATGTTCTCCAAAATATTGCAACCTTGGAGTTGGTATATATAAGTTCAGGGGTGTGGGGGGCTGTAGGGGTAAACCCCACCTACAAAATAAGAGTGTAAAGGAGAAGGGTGATATTAAATATTTGATCTTCTGCATTTTTGGATTCATAAGTAAGAACTAGGCTAACTGTCCTTGAGGGCCATTTTAAGCCTATCCAGTATCCCTTTTGGTGCTTGAATTAACCTATCCAGTTTGGAGTTAGACTGCCCTTACCCAAGCTGTGGTTAATAATTATATATAACCCCTAGGGAGAATAACTGGGATCATACCATACTTAATTTGAGGGGACACATGCATGGGGTAAATCAAGTAGGAACTGCCTGTGTCTATAATTTATACAGGGTAGCAAACTTGAGGAAAATTTTCTGTTTCCCATCCATAGATCAAAGTGGGGTTTGAAAATGAACAGGGATGAACTTTGTTTCACACGGATGTGGAGTCTGTTCCAGAGTAGCGGTATCCTCTGCGAGATATATCTGTTCTTCCAACCTGTTCTGTTGATGTCGCATAATAGGTTTAGATTACTAGACTGGTTATTTCTGAGGCCATTTAACTTACTTATGTGCAGTAAATCCATCAGTACTTGGAGTCTTGGTCATCTTTTTCAATATGCTGGCACGCTGTATGTCAAGTTTTTAGTAGGGAGCTATGCTGTCACTACACTGGAACCAGGTTTCTGTAATTGCATAAATGCTGATGTTTTCAGGAGTACGGAAGGATGCAAGTTCTGAGATTTTGTTATTTAAGCTCATGTCATTCAGCATTGCTACCTTGATATTATCCAGATTAGAATTTGCTATCTTGGAATGTCCATCTGGTGAGCTCTGCCTAAAATAAGCACTGTAGCAGTAGTAGCAGCAACAAATATTTCAGTCAATATGCAAAAGCGATCAGGTGAAATGTACAGGTTATCCCTGGCAAAGCAGGGGTGTGGGGTCTGTTGGCTATTTCATATTATGCAGGCACACACAGGACATATATAATCAAGATGTTTAGTGGCAAATGGCTCCAGAGTGTACTCATAGTAGCATGGAGAGAAAGACATATTCCAGATGACTGGTCAATAAGCATTCTAGTGCCATTGTGCAATAACAGATGGGATATTCACAGCATAGAAGTATCAAACTGCAGGAAAGTTCTGGAGAGGGTGATTGATAAATGAATATGCAGAACAGCAAAAAGCAAGATGAAGAAGAGCTGTTCGAATTCTGATCAGGACTGTAAAAGTATGTTGTAAGTGCTATGGATTTCTATGTGCAGTTTAGTGGTGTAAAGTCTTACCAATGTGTCTGTTTCTAGAATGACACTGATTATTGAAGTGGATTATTTAATCCTTGAGTTTAGGCATCATTCTTGGTGAAGGTAAAATGATGCTCATTATCAGAGCTCTACATCCTTTGAAGACATGAACAGAGAGCTTGTCAATATCGCTCTGCATCTCCTACAAGCTAGAATGCCCACCCTCTCATGGGCAACTAGTATGTCATAATCATAGGGGAGATGCTGGAACCTAGGGGTCCTAGTGACATCCCTAATCATAGCACCAGAGAGACAGTATTCACCTTATAGTTTGCCAAGCTGGTGAGTGTTGTGTCTGCAGTACAAGTGACTTCCAGTAACAGTAGTTGTGGATAAGGTATTAGAATTTTGGTTACCTGACTAAAGTAAGTTAGCAGGATGTCTGGGAGTCCTAGGAGGCTTGGGCAAGGATTTCATTGCTACCTCAGCATGTGTAGAAACAATGTGGAACTATGGTAATGTAGTATTGTTGTGGCGCTTTTTACTGACCATGGGTGGGACAGAGACAGACTAACATC
Source organism: Protopterus annectens (assembly GCF_019279795.1). Lineage (NCBI taxonomy): Eukaryota > Metazoa > Chordata > Ceratodontiformes > Protopteridae > Protopterus > Protopterus annectens. The sequence goes on from NC_056739.1 coordinate 412,421,965, forward strand.
CATACTTGACAAGCGCATCTCTTACAGGAAGAACCAGTATGTTGGCAGTTTGTTTGAAAGATGTATTTAAAACAGTCAAGTAGTGGTGAGATAGACCATATTATTTTTTTCAAATGTGTTACCTTCAGATACCTTTTATATGGGGAAAAAGAATACTCAGAAGGCCACCGAACGTGGTCTTCATGTAGTTGATAGCCTCCTCGAAGGTTGTGTCCTCCTGGCAGCGAAATGCCAGAGGGTGAAAAATGTCCTCATCATTAAAATTTGGTTCTAGATAAAAAGTCTAAACACAACCCTTCTTCTTCACAAAATGTGGGAGAGGGAGATGCTTTTCTTTTCTGTTGCTATTCTCATACCTTCATAAGAACCAGTAAAAATTCTCTAACGTCAGACTTAGCAGGCAGATGTCAGTCTGGCTATGAAACTGACAGCGAATACTGCTGCAGCAGGCAGGCTTCTTGCATAGTTTTAAACTATTTTTAGGGAACAGTTTATAATTAAAATTCAGTGGCATAAGTGTCTGTCATCTGAAGGAGATCTGTGTCAGTGTTACTGACAAAATTTCCTTTTCTAGTATGGAAGCACAAGAACTCTCAGGAGTTTCATTTAAATGCAGTCCACATCCATTTGTTGAATTTCCTGTACTCTGACACTGGAATCAATGTTGGAAGACATTTATAGGGGTTGTTGGAACAACTTTGTTGAGTCTATTTCTGGTGACTTCATAACCAGGTTAATCACCCCTGTGTTGGAAGCTATCAAAGCCAAAGCCCTATCAACTAATGAATTCACTGAGGACTTTTCTGCTTTTCTAATGTTTATTTTTCTCAACATATTAATATACATATATAAACATATATATTTTCCCTTATTCTTCTCTTTTATGTCTGGAAAACTTTCAAGTCTTTCTTTCTGAATGTTTTTCTAGCCTTTCTTCTTCTGTGTTATAAAGATCTCAGTGCATTACGAGTAGCTTTGTGAAATTTAAAATGCAATTCATAGTTCCCCAAGTAGCTTATCAAGCCTTAAAAATGTCACGGAGTGTAGAGGTTTTTAAGGCTATTCATCTACAACAAGCACATATTTACTGACTTTGAGGGATGAAAACATACCTTTAAAGCAGAAGAGTTGGGGAACAATTATTCTGCAGCTTTTAAATCAAAACAATTAATTTAAAAGACCAACATGATTAAGTCAGATATTTTCACCAAAACAAAGCTGAGCAGCCAAGAACTTCTCCAAAGTGAGAAAGGAAGAAGGAGCATGCCACTGCTGACAGATGAGAACCTTGTACCACCTATATCAGTAGATTGTTGCTGTTGCATATACAGTTGTGTTAGAATGATTAAGTTGCAGGGGTGTAGGGGTGAGGCCCCCAAATGGAAGAGGTAAAAGTATATTTGTAGTTGCTATGGATTTTTATGTGCGGTTTACTAGTGTACAGTTTTACCAATGTGTCTTGTTTCTCAAGTGCTTCTGTGAAGTATATTCAATGTTTTATTTTTCAACCATTTATTCTTTTGTGAGTTGGGACAGACACATTTATACCATCTAGGAATGAGGTGCAAGACTGTGAGATGCACTTTGTGTAACAAAGATATTTATTCACATTCCATCAGCTATTTTTGTACTGCAGTAGTGCAAGCAATGTAGAGCACCACTCAAAGGTATTATATACTTGTTTACAAATGGAAAAGTTTGTTTGTAACCCTAAAGCAATGTAATGAGTGTATTGTCCATTTTACTCATGTATCTCAGCCATAATGTATACGGGCACATTTTGGCCGCAAGCCAATGCTAGCAATTTTTTCTTTTTTTTTTTCTTTTGTTTTCACCTATGTCAAGTGAAGTTTCAGCCACAAGAAACAAACCATCCAAGGTTTCAGCATATTGAAGTCTGTACAAATGTATTCTTTTCAGGGAGACAAACCTCCTTGCACCTCAAGTTCCCTAGTATTTAACAATTATGTCATTGCTGGTGTATAAACAGGGACCACATTTCCTATGTAAAACTGAAACTTGAGACTACGGCTTTAGGGAACTAAAATACATTCTAAATCTCTAGTTTAAAATTAATGAAGTATAAGATAACACAATTAAAACAGCCTTCCTTAGGAGGCAGTGGAATCAACCCACTGGTGTTATTAAATAATGAATGCATTTAAGAATGCACATAAATACAGGCCATTTATACTGGGGTGTGGTGGCAAGAAGAATCTGTTATTTGACTAACTTGGGTGTACAGTCATATGTATAACAGGGAAGGAAATGGACAGACTAGATGGGCCAAGCACTGTTTATCTTCCAGCAACTTCTACATTTTTTAATGTAACCCATATTCAACATTATAACAGATACCATGCAAACTCTCCATACAAAAACCCTCTCCTAAAATTTAAATGATGCTTCATAAATTCACTTCTGTAAGCCCCTTACACAGCATCCCATTGTATTAATATCCATCAGACAATGAAGGGGAAGCATACTTTTATGGAATTATACAAGAATTGATGCAATTCCATGATGTCTGTCTTGTTAGTAGCTTGATACACATACTGCTGCTAATAATAATAATAATAATAATAATAAATAAGCATCCCCAGAAGACAGGGGAAAGAGGACAGCAGTTCATCTGATTACTTTGTGTAACTAAGTTATAGCTGGACTTCCCCTAACCCTAATTTCCATTTACTGTGGGATCTTTTGCATGGTTCTTGTTGAACTACACACAAAAACTCTGAACAAACCAGTCCAGTGCCTCACCACCCTCCTAACAGAAATGTAGCATATCACTCCTTCAGCCTACCATGCTTTTTCCCTCGGTCTCATTGCCCCTCCTTCTGAAATCCAACCAACTCTTGAGTCTCGATAATTCACTACGTTCATAAAATGGCCTTGTACTTACATTTCTTCCAAAGTTCATATCTGTATGCTGGATGCAGGCTGGCTGAGCAGATTTTCATTTTTACCCATTAGATGGTTTTGATTGGGAAGAATGGCAAGTGGCAGGGACAACACCCTTTCCCGGTGGCCAAGTAGCAGGGGCCCAGTGTTCAAGAGCATTCACTATACAGTTCAGGAGGAGAGTGGTAGGATCTGCCCTGGCTCAAATTTTAGCTCCCTCCTAATAACTCCCAGAACTGGAAACTTTTGGAGAAAAGGTGGTGACTTACACTTAATAACAATTAGTCATAGGCTTCTTTTACTTCAGGAAATATATATTCAAATTCTCTTATTCTGTCAATGTCTCATGTTAATAGTACTAATAATTTAGAAGTGTGCCTGACTGTTTCTGTATTTGTCCCTGATTCTGCTGTGATTTGCCCCTAATTTGAGAGCTATGCACTACACTGTCAACCACGTCCTATACTGTCTGCTACATTGATGGCTGAGCTATAGCAGGTGACTCAGCCAGGCTAACTGGGAGAAGTTAGACCCCCCCCCCCCGTGAGGCACTCTCATCTGTGTCATCTACCACAGCTGCATTAGCAGGGGCAGGGATATTGGTGACTTAAATGCCTCTGGCTGATTGACTTTATCATGACCTGTATCAGGGAGAAACAATGGGATGGATGATATAAGTGATGCTGTGCTACAGGTGGTACAATTGATACAGAAGAAATGAGTAGGTAATATGCAGACTTACCCTTCCGTGCCAAAAGCCTCAGCTCTCTCTCTCTTGCATCAACCAGCATGGTTTTCCTCTTGCTCTGTCCATGCAGTGAGAAAAAAGGACAAAACTGCCTTTAGACACAGGAGTGACATACATAAAAAAGTGCAGAACTACACTGCCAAATATATGCATCATAGCAGAATCCAGGAAATATGCCCACAGCCCCAGATAAATGTGTAATACAGCAGAAACCTTGAGATGTATCCCTTCTCGCACGTCTATGCCACAACACTACAGGTAAGTGCAAGATAGCAGAAGTGTGACATGGTACCCACACCCTCACAAATCAATTTTATATTATCCTATGGCATATACTATGTCACATAGACAAGCAACAGGCACAGCATAGATACAGTTCCCCCACAGGAATGTCATGGTATCCTTCAATGGCCATTACTCTGAATGACTGAAAAAAAAAAGTTTATAATTGCAATTTCAAAATACAGTATCAGTACCAAATATTTACTGTACCATTCTGGACTTTCTGCATACCTTCTGCTTCCCACTTCCAGGATATGCAAGGTGTTGACACCATGGGTCCACATACCAATGCCTACATTACTCATTAGCATACTGCTCAACTGTACAGACTTTTGCAGAATGTCCAGATTTTTGCCTCATATTTTGGTCCATTTTTCATAAAATTGTGGTTTTCTGGCAAATCACTGGCAAGTCATTAAAGATTGAAGTCAGAAAATAATGACAGACATTTGAGGTTTGGACTTCATACCCTTCAGATAAATCATGCTAACACAAAAACTGTTATTCTATCAACTTCCTAAGTTTGTAAGAGCAGTACTTTGAAAAATTGTCCCTATTTTGGGCCTTTGTCCCCCCATTATTTATGGCTTTGTCCAGATTTCTTGGTCTAAGAGGTTGAGAGGTATGTTCACTAATTCTGGGAGTAGCAATAGCCTCAATCAAAAGCTCAGCCAAATCAAACGAGACATCCATGTTACAAAATAGATCCACACAGGCTTTCAGCAGCCACCCCTTGAACTGGCTGTGTAGGAGAAAGTGCATGATCTTTCCCTGTATAGTATATATGCCAGGCTGACTCAGTGGAACATTAGTATTTGAGACCATTGCTATGACAATCATGTAGAATAAGATGGAAGTCTGTGATTCATGTTGGAAATGTGAGTTCTGAATTGTGAACAGCACACCCTAGTGGGAGCAGACATTGGGCTCTGCATGTTGGTTGCATGTAGTGAAACCTAGCTGTACATCATGTCACCTGTGGCAGGTGGCAGAACCTAGCTGTGCATCATGTCACCTGTGGCATGTGGTGGAACCTAGTTGTGTATCATGTCACCCATGGCATGTGGTGGAACCTAGCTGTGTATCATGTCACCCGTGGCATGTGGTGGAACCCAACTATGTATCATGTCACCTGTGGCATGTGGTGGAACCTAGCTACACATAATATCACCAGTGGCATGTGGTGGAATCTAGCTGTGCATCAATGTCACCTGTGGCATGTGGTGAAATGTAGCTGTGCATCATGTCATCCATGGCATATGGTGGAACCTAGCTGTGCATCATGTCACCTGTGGCATGTGGTGGAACCTAGTTGTGCATCATGTCACCCGTGGCATGTGGTAGAACCTAGTTGTGCATCATGTCACCTGTGGCATGTGGTGGAACCTAGTTGTGCATCATGCACCCATGGTATGTAGTGGAACCTAGCTGCACATCATGTCACCTGTACACTTCACCAAAAATATAGCAATTCAATACTCTCATTGAGCACATGATGAACAGACTGCTATATGCTTGTAGATGAAAAGGATGTGTCACCATTTTAAATGCCAAATTGCATTCAGGAAAAAAGAACAGCAGCAGCAGAACCACCAACACAAACGTTTGAACCAATTTTCTGGCAGGAGACTAGCATATTTTAAAGAAGGATTAGCTATGAGAAGGTACACTATGCTCTGCAGTATTATATAAAATGTGTTTCTCAGATGTGTTGTACATGAGGGCCCTTGCCTTGGAACAGGGTATAGGTATGTAAAATAATTGGTACTATGGTTACCTGTAATTTGTACCTATATATACCACATACATAATATAAACTGCTGTATATACACACTGTAGCTATGAGAAATAGACCACTGCCAGAACTGCCTATCTCTTCACTATTCTGTATGTCCTAAACATACAAGCTGTGTGTGTTTGCATGCTGTAAATATGCCCTAGTAGTTCCTGACCTAACCTCTTTCTCTCTTGTTTCCATAAGTTTCATTAAATCCTCAGAGGGGGTGGTAGATGATAGAAATGTTCAGGTCAGCTGAGAATGATGTCCTGTTACAGGCACTCAGGCCCCATGGGTGGCGCCTGTTGGGGAGCAGTGCCCATTGGGGGGAACCACATCTGGGAGATTCTGGTCCATTATATTAATGTTGGTTGAAAGAATTGCACAAAACAATAATGTTGGAGGTGTGTCACTGATATCTGGTGGGTCTGCAAGAAAGCATGCAGCATAACAACAGAGAGATCAGACATTGGAGGAAGACCACCTCCCATTGCAAGTCTAACTGATGAGAAGGTGTTCCAAATGTCCTTGCATAGAGATGGTGAAGACACAGGTATTACACCCAAAGGAGTGAACACTGGTTCTGGTTGTGGCCAACCCTCATGTGTCTTTGGAGGAGATCCACCAAGTTAGCAAACATCCTTAACATGCAGACAGCAGATGTGCATTTACATGGTGTAGGCAGGCCTCATATACCCTTGCATATGTTTATCACAGGTATATTAGGTGTGCAGACACAATAAGATGGCAGCATTTCTATGTGTCTGTTCTATCTCTGCATATTCTGTACCATTCTGTATGCACCATACAGGGCCTCACATGCACCAGTTATATTCAGATTCACTCTGATTTGACTTGTTTTCTGTATTCACAGGTGGGATCCTTGGATGGTGAAAAATGCACAAGCTGGATCAGGACAACATACTGATGTCAGTACCTATGCAAGGAGTGACATTGAGACTGAGACAAATCGAATCACAGTCAGATCACACCCAGGTGCTGCCTCTTTACCTTCTGTGTTGCACTTCTTATCTCAGGACTGGAAGGTATGGTCTCACCCACAGCTGAGCTACAAAGATGTGCAGTATGAGCATTCACCATCCAGGTCAGGTACCCCTATAATTTAAAGCATCCAAATTATTCCCTGCTGGCTGTAGCAACAGGAGAGTACACTGCCTCCATTGTGGTTATACCCACCATAGGGCTGTCTGGCATGGACACTGATATGGAGGCAGTGGTAAGGCTCCATCAGCAAATGCACAGGGCTATCATCCAGGCACAGACTGTTGCTACCCATGTTGACATAGAGCTGGCTGATGTGATGTGATGCTTTCATGAGGATGCCACCCAGCATAGTCATTGCGTTGGTGAGACCATGGACTCCTAGCATGATGTCTTGCTATGTCTTATGAGTGCTAGGATGGCACATGATGCTGTCATACTGACCTCCACAGGGAGGATTGCAAGTGCTATTATCACTGCCCTATGCAGCAATGTTGTCTGCAGTGGTCATGTTTAGGAAGTCATCACAGTGTGAACAGTGTGCTCCTACAAGTCTAAGAATATCTTATTTCACTTTCCCATTTCATGGGTGGAGATAGTTGCCAGCCTACAGGTTCATGACACCTAGCAAGAGGACTCCATACTTGTCTTGTTCCCAAAACAGTGCAACGTCACTATTACAGGGGGCTTCTAGTCCTGTCACATCAGCCCAGCACTGTGTCCCTATATCAGAGTCACATAGTAGCATCTGTCTCAGTCACAGTCTAGTAATCTCACCCACTATCACAAGAAGACAGTATGTATGACACTTAGTACTTGTAGCCACAAGTCCCCTGTCCATTTCTAGTTGTGTAGTGTCACTTTCTCTCTGTCACCAGGGGACACTGTGTATGTCCATCTAACCAATGTTACAAGGTAACCCATCTATACTGTAATATAATAGCCAAGTAAAAGCATTCTTCGATACCTATGCAAATGATGACTGGGACCTACTCCACCCTCCTGCCCTCTACATAGCTTGGAGAGATATCTGTTGACTTGTGACTCGACCATACACTGCTCTGCACAGCTGTTAACTAACACTGAATGTATTGTGTTTGTTCTGTGTGACATTACAATGCCACTGTGTGCTTATCATGGACTCAAAGAGATGAAGATACCATCTCTTCACCTGTGCTGCCATGTACTGTGCCTGTCACTATTTGTAGGGTGCAGTACAGCTGGCTGCTGCTCACTGTCTCTCAGTCTCACTGTCATCTCTGTCTGAAGCTAATGTCTTGTTGTGAAAGGGGCTACTGCAGTGAGTCCAGAGGTCTCCATGAAGGATGGCTGGTGTGCAGGCTCCCTAGTGATCATATTATACAGCATGCAGCACATACAAACATCTTGAAAGCTGTGGAAGGGGTGACTGCAATGTCAAAATCTAACAGAAGGCAGACTCTGCAACACTTATTTATTAAAACAAAAACAACAGAGCTTTCAGATTACAAATCCTTCATCAGTATGTAAGACATAACATAAAATTCAACCATAAATTGTAATTCACATTAATCATAAGACACAGCCTGACCAGTCTACTCACAGTATTAATTAGCAACATCACAAATTAATCATTAGGTGAAAACACATCTTAAAAACAAGTTTCTTATCTTAAAAATAATTGCTTCCGTCTAAGTACAGGTTTAAGACTGACTATCTTATTGAGCCCAGGTACACAATCAGCTTGCATACGTATAATCCAATCATATTCCCTAAGATCAAGTTTGTTATTAATATCACCATCCCTAGGATCTTTTAAGACATTCTCAATCCCTCTAAACCTAAATCTATTGGTGATTGCAATGTCACCAGATGTATTCAGGCAGCAGAACCAGGCGTTTAGTAGGCAAAACACTTACTCTTTGATGTTTCTACTTTGAACATGGGTAGTGTTATAGTGCAATTCAGCCATACTGTGTGCAATTCTGTACATTGTAATTAAATTAAAATATTCTGTATATTGCCTATGTATGTGAAAATTGGAGCTTTTCTCCTTGGGCCTCCGCAGAAAAAAAGGTATATATCCCAGTTGGACTTTCCCGGTCAACAAAGACAGATAAACAAATAAATAAAGACTCGTGTGAGTAGTTGGTCTTACCTAAATCACGGTGGAAGCATATGGGGGAGGGGGGGTGAGACATTTGGATACATTGTCTTTGGCTTTGTATATTTCTGACTAGCACACTCCCTGCATTTACCAATAAGGTGGCCCAATGGGCTGCAGCAATATAGATGATTTGTATCACAGGTGTGGCAATCATGGAGACTGCCAGGGTGATCTACAGATGTATTGTTTATCAGTTCCAGTGAGTTGTATACCACCTGAGTGTTGACATAATGTAGTCCACAGACATTAAAAGGAGCTTTCCTTGCCATGTGGTGATCTGTGCTTCAAGAAGGTGAGTGGTGTCACCAGAATCACTCATGGTGGTGACTGTCTCCCTTAGTGTATTAAGGAAACAGATGCTCTCATCTACATGCAGAACTAATGTACTGAGGGAATTACGAAGTATCTTGCAGAGTAATGTCTGTAAATATGCTCATTGTGTACCCTGTTTGTCTCTAGAAGGTCCCTGTAGTCAGTAGAATTCATGTACTCTGATTCACATCAGTATAGGAAGTCCATGCCTTCCTCCCAGTACTGTTCATAGGCAATGCATATCAGACAACACCTGTATAATATCGCTGTCTGGTCACAAATCGCCTTTCAGCTGCTGGTTGGTTAGTTTGGTGGCAGGTGATACAATGTTAGTGCCATTTTCATTCATGTTACACTGCTGGGAGAGAAGTAATAGTGTTGACAGTATGTGCACCAGCAGAGTCACTGTTACTTTTAATAGCTTTGCTTGATTCAAATCTGCAAATTCCCACTTGCTTTTTGCTCTTATAGTGACATACAAGGTGTGTGCCTGTTGCTCAGAAATGTCTCTGAATCATGACTTTCTTTCAGAGCACTCATTTGCATATCATTGTGCATGCATTAGAACTGGGCACCTTCATCTGCATTATTATATGGTCATTTATTATACCTCCTTTCACACTGCTTTCCTCACTCCAGAATAATGTTAGTGGATACTATGAATCACAACATGCTTATGCATGGCCACTTCCGGTACAACAGCTCAATGCATACTACACTTGTTGACTACAAATACAAGCCCATACAATGACAAGATCCTTATCACGTTTCTTCCCTGGGTTTGTACTGAGTTTTTTTAATAGTCGTGTTAAGTACTCAGTTTGCACGATTGTCAGCGATTCACCAGGTTGCACAGTGCTGGCCTTTATTACCAGAAGAACAGATGCCTGACAGTTCTGCTCTAGCACGACACATGGACTCCATATTGCAGCACTGACAGTATAGTAAAGCATCAGAGATGTTGCCTTCAGAAGAAACCACTGGCCTTCACTGGTGAGAGCAGTGTCTTCTAACCAAATTATTTACTAAAATACTATGCAGGTATCCAAAAAGATGGACTTAGGCTCAATGGGATCTGCCCAGTCAACACAACATTGCAGCAGTGACCCAGCTGCAGAACTACAAAAACTGACTGCAAACCCTTTGCTGCAAGAATAAAGATTGCACTTAAAAGCAGATGTCCTGCAAAAAAAGTATGATTAGCTATAGCAGTGGATCAGATGATGTCTGTCTCTCCACAGCTTTCTTAAAACCTCTCTGTGCTCATTTGTAATGTTTCTGATTTCAGTGCACAACAGTTCTTTATTGTAGCTGCACTAATAAAAAAACATTCACAGGGTAAAGTACATTTACCAGAATAACAGCTCCATCTTATGATAGCTCACGTAGGTTATTAAATAACTCAGTGAATACTTAAAGCAGTGAAGGTCGAGCTTGGTTATAGAGTTGCATGCGTTATGATAAAGATGCTGATAACAAAAACGGCAAAGAAAATGCTGTTTGAAAGGACAGATAGAAGCAGATGTACAACTGGGTGCTTTCACTTCAGCCATTTTCATGGCTTTGCACTATACTGTTTCACTGAACATCATATTCTTTTCTAGGTGAGGTCTGTAAAGCTAGACAACACAGCTGAAATGGAATCAAACCAGTCACAAAAGGAGAGAATTACAAGTCAATTTTTGCATACAAGTCCTTTATTTAAGTGGCCCAGTACAATTAATCTGATGTTTGACTTTATCAGCATACCAAAATATCTTCCATAATTTGGAGTGGTATCAATTGAATAAGAAACTGACATTTGGTTTAGTACTGTAGAAGCTTTGTTTTTAATTATGTTGCCATTGAATGGTTTTAAAAATCCGCACTGGCCTTGAAGGGGGAAGTCTGGAAGGTGTAAATAAGAGGCCTTACACCTGTTTTTTCAACTCAAGGGCTGGAAGGTAAGATGGGACTTTCCAGTAGTAATTGTTTCAGGGGAACCATAACCAGAATAATAAGCAGATGATGTACAGTCCAGGAATGGTTGGTGTCATGGAGACAAGCATGTGAAAACACATGCCTATCCCCTTTTTTGATCCAAGTTTATGTCAAGCATTAATATATAGGAGCGGCAAGAAGGGGAAAACTAAAATCCACCCATGGATTTCTTCAATGAACCCTTATGATCACGGTACTCTGTAGTCCTGCTCGGCCTTAAAAGTTTTAATGATCTTTGCAATCTTAGCAAGCATAGGAATACTAGAGTGGTCAAAATGAGGAAGCAGGGATTAAACATATGTCAAGTGTTAAATATCTGTGGTTAAAGGATACATTCTTCAGGTGGCTGCAAAAATGGTAGCTGCTCTTGTGACAGATATAAGTGGCACTAGACATTGTGGTATGTTTTACTGCCTGTGTGCCATGTACTGCACCATGACATTTAACATCAGCTGTGAAGAAGTGCATTTCATACGTGGTAGCCACAGGAATATCATAATGAAAGACATTACAAATAATGGAGCTACAAATGGCCCCCACAGCATGCATGTTAGTAGCATGAGTTTGGCATAAAAGAATATCCCTTTTAATTACATTTTTTAAGATTTACCAGAGAACCATTTGCTACCTAAGCGCAGTTCATCTGTGGCCAGTACCAAAGGATAAAAATATGGCTATATGGCCAGGATAAAATGAAGGAGTCAAATATCCTTCAGTGGTCATCAAATACACCTGCTGATTGCCTTGCAGCCAGGCAGAAATCCTCTTAGAATTTCAGAAGATCTGAGAGGCAAATGTTTCTGTAGACAAAACTTCACTCTGCAACCAGTAGACTATGCTTGAGCAAACTAAGCATGTCATCTAACATACAGTCCAGCAGCAAATTGTTTCACCTCCATAGAGACAAAGCTACATGGTCTAAGATTTCCTGCGTACAGGCTCTGTCTTTTTCTGCAGACTGGGGTAACCTAGGCCATGCATCAGTCTGGGAGAAGCGATCCTTTGTTTTAGCATTGGACAGCCAGCTGGGAAAGGGAAATAATGTGGCTATTGGTCAGCTCCCTCATCCCAGGAGGAGAGGATATGGGTTTATATGGAGTGTCAATGTTTACTACTGGATGTTAGAAGGCTGTTCTCTCGCTCTCCTATACTTGCATGAAGCCTGAGCACATATTTGTATGACCTTAGACTGAAAATGCTTGGAAGCATGTAAGGACAGCTTAATTGGGTGCTTTGCATGCAGGATGATAGCCATAACTTGGTTGCAAGAAAAGATAAGGGGGGAGCTAGCTGCCATGCTGTAAACAACATTTTTAGTGCTAGATGGCAAATTTTAAGGTGAAGTCACCTTTTCCTGCTCTTGAGACATATTTCATTCCATACGTTTATGTGAAGAGGTAGGTACAATCTTGAGAAGCACTGAGTAATTCCTAGCCTACTAGTGAATGATAAGGCTAGAGAGCCACAGCACCTAACCACCAGACTTTCAGCAGCCTGTTAGCTTGCAGGACAATACAGACAAGTCAAATACATCAGTGACCAGAGTAGTGGAAGATACAGCCTACAACAGTGCAGACTACAAATAACTTGCCAAAGCTGCATTATCCAAGGTAAACCAACCCTGGGCAGCTGAAGTCAAGAATAACCAGTTTGTTTATCAGGATAGTCCGACTGGGTGGATGCCCTTTTTTCAGCGGAGGCCTGGGGGGAAAGTGCCAAAACTTTACAAAAAAAGTACAACACAGATCATAAACAGAAACATATATCAAGAAATGAATACATTCAGTTGTTATATAAATTCAGAAAATGAGGACAAATACAAGGTTAGGTAGCATAGAGAGTGGATACAAGCTTTACAGTTCAAAATAGTGCATCTTAAACTGTCAAAGGAGAAGCAACTTGTTTCTCCTATAGAAGGCTCTGACTTGCTAGCTTTTCTGCACAAACAGCTCAAGAAGGAGATAGTTAACTTTCCTGAATGGCTAGGTACAAAGCAAACACACCACATGCTAAAGCCAATGCATTCAGATGGTGGGAAGCCAAGATAGATTTGCGTTAATTACTATACAGCTATTACTATGAAGGGGTGGGAAGGAAAACCTTTCTTTTCTCTTTGCAGGTAAAGAAGTGAAAGTTTTCAGGAATTTGAAGAATCTGCTATGAAGCAAAGGAAGGCCTTCAGCAAAATGAGACAGCTGTGTTTTAAGAATCACATAAATACCCACTTTAAGTATCCAGTAGAGTTAAGCAAAGGGTAGAATAGTAGCAAGATTCTTTATTACCCAGAAATCTACTACTTCCTGACATATACTAATCGTATGTGTCAGGAAGTACAAAATGGAATAGGTTCTGGGTCTGGATATACTGAGTAGTCAAAGCTGATAACAGAGTCAGGAACGCTTGCTGCCATACCTTTAGCTGGAGATGCAGTGCCCATATCAAGCCCAAAAATGCCTCCATTTACACAGTAAAGGTAATAAAATCAGCAAGGACACCACCAACAAAACTGTAAATTGGTCTATTCAAAAAGAAGCTTTCGTATTTACATTTAAAAAAAAAGACTTCATCAGAGTGAATTCTGGTGAAGCCTAATGCATTAAATACACACAACCCACCAGTGGGAGGCACAGTGATGTAATTAATTGGTTAATCGTGCTAAATCAGATTAAATCACTACACTCCGGGACCACAGGAAAAAAGATGTGCCAACCCAAACAGCAAGTAAGACAGTTCACTAAGATACTAAACATATTGCAGTATAAAAAAGTATAAAAAGTATAAAATATAAATAAATAAAATGTATAAATTGTACATGTAATGTATACAGGAATAAATATGAATAAAATAATTAAACTATAACAGCCTTCATCTTTAAAACACTTGAAATGGAAACAAGTCATTTAACCCTGGTGAAACTGAAGCATTGAGACTCAATTGCCAAACTAGTTCTTTGAGTTCAAGCAAAGTCTCAGTGTCTCCGCAAGTGGAACAACCATCACCTTGTCAATAGCAAAAAAAGTAAACTTTCTTTAACTGGGAAAGACAGTAGTATGCCTAAAGAGGGCAATAGTGATTTTCTTTTTCCTGATATCATAATAATGCTCACGTATTCTGTCTTTCAGCTTTCTGATAGTTTTACCCACATAATATGCATTACAAGAATCACATGACACTAAATAGACTATGCGGGTAGTATTACAACTAACCTTCTCCAATTTACAATTTTGTTGGTGGCATCCTTGCTGATTTTATTAGTTTTAGTTTTAATTTTTTTGTTTGTTTGGTAAGTGTGTGTGCGTGTGTGTGTGTGTGTGTGTGTGTGTGTGTGTGTGTGTGTGTGTGTGTGTGTGTGTGTGTGTGTGTGTGTGTGTGTGTGTGTGTGTGTTGATTGTTAGATAGCACCCATACTATACCTGAATTTTATTAGAAGAGAGTGTTGGGCACACTTAAATTGTTGGTTAGCAGTCAGAGTACAGTATGCCATGGGGCAGCCTAGCTGCATATTCAGGGCACAAAGACTATAAACCTACTGCTCATTACACATAATTCTTAGTTCGATTGCTACTACTATGTTGCATTACTTTAAAGGTTAAGGGATTCAATTCCATGTTGCATTACTTTAAATGCTAGGGAAATGCATCCTTAATTTAAACAGCATGTCATCAAGAAGTTTTTGCATCAGCATAAAAGTAACATAGCAGTGTTATAAGAATGTAAGGTGGCAATGAAGTACATTAGATGCTTAGGACTACATGAAAAGAGACATGGAAGAGCTCTCAGATCATGTGGCCCAGGCAGGTATGACCCTAGCCCTGAGTAGCATCCTGCCTTTGCCCAGAATGATACCACAGTATAAGGACAAAATGATTGACTTCAACAATTGGCTATGCTTCTGGTGTCATTCAAAGGGGATCCAGTATCTGTTTGCCTGGGATGACATGACTGACAGACCACAATGCTTTGCCAGAGATGGTCTGCACCTGTTGCCTCTGGGATTCAGGTTACTGGCTAAGGCTCTTGCCACCCCTATAGTGCCTTTTTAGGCAAAGTTCAAAGGACAAAACCATCACCGTAACAGGTGCAAGCATGCAAAATCTGAAGGTAATGCTACTCAATGCTAGAAGTCTAAACCTCAAAATGCACTCTCTAGAGGCACTCCTAAAATGGAGAACACTGATATCTGTGCAGTAACTGATACCTGGTTCAAGGCTCCAGACAGCACCCCTGCAATACCAGGCTACAACACTTACCACACTTTTCAGCCACCAAACCAGGACCAAAACACTAAAGGTGGAGGAGTGTCCATATTCATGAAGGATATTCACAACACCAGGCTAGTTGCCCAACACAATGCATCTGAAATTCTCCAGGTGCAACTAACAATAGGTAAGACTGCAATCCAAATTGTAACTTGCTACAGATCCCCGACCATGCCCCAAGATTCTCACTACACCTTTCTAAACATACTGGAAAATATTAAGATACAACCAAACACCCTAATACTGGGTGATTTCAACTACCCTGCCATTAACTGGGAAAACTACTCATGTACCAACACCTTTGCCCAATGGTTCTTGGAATTCATAAATTCCAATGCCTTGGATCAACTAATCCTTAGTCCCACACGGGGCTCCAATATCCTAGACCTCGCCATTACCAACATGGGAAAGTGATGCTCCACACCTATGGTCACCCCCTCGTGCGGCAGGTCTGACCATAAGCTAATCACCCTTGACATCCACATCCCGCCCCCACCTCCCCAGTAAGGAAACCTCCATAAAAAACTTCTCCAAAGCCAACTTCATGCTACTCAAGTCAGAAGTGACAAACTTCATGACACCCATGCAGATGGGAACTGAAAGTTTGACTGCTGAATCCCACACTAAGGCACTGTACGAGCACATCCACTCATGCATGAATCATGCCATCCCCAATAGAACCAAGATGCTCTCCTCCAAAAAAAGAAGCCAATCTGGTGGTCCCTTGCCATAAACAAACTTTACAACAAAAGAAAGAAACTGTTGCAGCAAAGAGGAAAATCCCAGGATGCAAAAAAACTCCCTTACCATCCTCAGTAAGAAGCTGAGATCCCTCATAAAATCCTCCAAAGCTAGTTACGAAAATAAAATTGCCAAAGATTCCAAAGACAACCACAAGGCATTCTATAGCTATGTCAAGAATCTAAATGGCAATACTCAGATCTGCTCTGAGCTATGACAGAATGGCATTAAATATACTGATCCCAAGGATATTGCCAATATCCTGGCAGATCGATTCAGTGCAAACTTTACCGCCCTCTCACCCCTTAAAGGGCCCATCTCAAACTGAAAGATTGCCAAATTCTGGTAATAATGGCCACACAGGTAAAAAACGCACTCTCCAAAGCTAAGAATACAGCATCCATGGGACCAGATGACATCCCAGGCTGTGTTCTACATGAACTACAAAATGAACTGGCACCTCACCTAAGTGTCATGTTTAATCATAGCCTCACCTCAGGCTTCATGCCCATTGAGTGGCACACAGCTACAGTTATCCCACTCCACAAGGGGGGATCCACCTTGGATCCCGGGAACTACCACCCCATCAGTCTGATGAGCCTGATCTGCAAGGCCATGAAACTTATAAACAAAGACATTGGCAACCTTCAAACACTGGACCCCACGAAGTTTGAGTTCATGAAGGGCCGACCTTGTCTCTTGAACCTGATTGACTTCTTTGAATCAGTCTCCAGAGCTGTGGACAATGGTAAGGTGGTCCACACAGCCTATCTGGACCTTGCCAAGGCCTTCAACACCATTTCCCACTCTGGAATCATAGATAAACTTACTAAGCTGGGCATTAATCTCTACGTCACTCGATGGGTTGCCAACTGGCTTACTGACAGAACCCACATTGTAAAAGTAGCCGACTCCAAATCCAGCACCAAACAAGTGACAACTGGAGTACCTCAGGGTTCAGTCCTGGGGTTGCTCTTGTTTGGCCTCTACTTCTCTGAAGTATAGGCCAACACTAAGGGACTCTGGCTAACAAAGTTGACAGATGACTGCAAATTGGGAGCCATTACTGAATCCCCAAATGATGTGGATATTCTACAAAAGGGCCTTACAGAAACAGATGCTTGGTGCCAGAGCCATGGGCTCAAGTTCAATGCCAAGAAATGTATAGTTATCCCCTTTGGGAAAAAAACATGGACCCATGAATTACCACATAGGTGGCAGTACACTAAACACCAAAAGTGTGATAAGAGACTTAGGGACACAGGTGGACAGTGGTCTCACCTTCGATAACCACATCGCCACAACAGTCAGGAAATCCTTCTATATGGCACACCTCATCACTAAGGACTTTTCATCCAGAAAAAAAGAGGTCATTGTCCCACTGTACTCATCCCTCATTAGACCCGTTATAGAATACAATGTCCCATTTGGTATGTACCTCTCAAGCCATCTGCAACAACTGGAAAGGCCGCAGAAATATCTCACTAAAAGAATCAGAGGCCTAAAGCAGATGCCCTATGCTGACCGCCTAAAAAAACTCCACCTATACTCTGTTGCATAGCGTTTACTCAGAAGCGATTTCTGCTTAACATACAAGGCCATGTCAAACCCAAAGCTGTTGGACATGCTACACTTAAAGAAATCCCAATCCCTCAGAGAGACACGCTCCAGGGATCTAAACCTTGACATCACAATGAACAAAACATGCTGGAGGGATAGGTTCCTGACCCAGAGACTACACAGACTCTGGAATAGACTTCCCATACATGTCAAGCAGAGTGCCTCTTTGGCCCTCTTCAAAAAGAACCTTGATGATTGGATGGGAGATAGGAAATTCACCCCGGGGATCACGTCAGTCACCCTGCTAGACAGGGGTCCAGGGAAGTTAATACTGTGGGAAGAAACAGCCAGAGAATTGTTATGGCTAGGCTTGTATAGGCCCTAGGGCTGATAGCCTAGTACCAACCTATGAACCTATAAGAATTTGTGCCAGGGAAGCACATTAGATGCCCAGGGAATGTGTGGCAAGGCCATAGGCAGTGAAACACATTAGATACCCATGGACCTTGTGGCAAGGCCATAAGCAGTGAAGCACATTACATGCCTGGGGCAGTCTGTGGCAAGGCCATAGCCAATGCTCCACGTTAGCTGCCTTGAAAATTTGTGGCAAGGTCATAAGCAGTGAAGCACATTATTTGTCCAGGGAATTTATGGCAAGGCCATAGGCAGTGAAGCACATTAGTTGCTCAGGGAATTTATGGCAGAGGCATAGGCAGTGAAACACATGAGTTGCCCAGGGAATTTATGGCAGAGACATAGGCTGTGAAACACATTAGATGCCTAGGGAATTTGTGGCAAAGACATAGGCAGTGAAGCACATCAGATGCCCAGGGAATTTGTGGAAAGGCCATAAGCAGTGAAGCACATTGGATGCCCAGGGAATTTGTAGCAAAGGCCATAGGTAGTGAAGCACATTAGTTTCCTAGGGAATTTGTGGCAAGGCCATAGGCAATGAAGCACATCAGATGCCTAGGGAACTTGTAGTAAGGCTATAGGCAGTGAAGCCCATTAAATTCCTAGGAAATTTGTGACAAGGTCATAGTCAGTGAAGCACATTAGATGCCTAGAAAATTTGTGGCAAGGCTATAGGCAGTGAAGCACATTAGATACCTATGGAATTTGAGGCAATGCTATAAGCAGTGAAGCACATTAGATGCCTAGGAAATTTGAGATAAGGCCATAGCCAATGAAGCACATTAGATGTCTAGAGAATATGTGGTAAGGCCATAGGCAGTGAAGCACATTAGATGCCCAGTGAAATTACACTAAGGTCATAGGCAATGAATCACATTAGATGCCCAGGGAATTTGTGGAAAGGCCATAAGTAGTGAAGCACAACAGATGCCCACAGAATTTGTGACAAGGTTATAATCAGTGAATCACATTAGATTCTAGGGAAGTTGTGGCAAGTCTGTAGGCAGTAAAGCACATTAGATGCCTAGGAAATTTGAGGTAAGGCCATAGGCAATGAAGCACATTAGATGCCTAGAGAATATGTGGCAAGGCCATAGGCAGTGAAGCACATTAGATGCCCAGGGAATTTGTGGCAAGACCATAGCCAATGAAGCACATTAGATGCCCATGGAATTTGTGACAAGGTTATAGTCAGTGAAGCACATTAGATGCCCAGGGAATTTGTGGAAAGGCCATAAGTAGTAAAGTACATTAGATTACTAGGAAATGTGTGACGATGTCATGGTCAGTGAAGCACATTATATGCATAGGAAATTTGTTGAAAGGCTATAAGCAGTGAAGCACATTTGATGCCTAAGAAATTTGTGGCAAGGCCATAGGCAGTAAAGCACATTAGATGCCCAGGGAATGTTTGGCAAGGCTATAACCAATGAACAACATTAGATGCCTAGAGAATATGTGACAAGGACAGAGGCAGTGAAGTACATTAGATGCCCAGGTAATTTGTGACAAGGCCATAGCCAATGAAGCATGTCAGATGCCTAGGGAGTTTGTGACAGTGAAACACATTAGATGCCTAGGGAATCTGTGGCTCTGAAGCACATTAGATGCCTAGGGAATCTGTGGCACTGAAGCACATTACATGCCTAGGGAATCTGTGGCAGTGAAGCAAATTAGATGCCAAGGCAATCTGTGGCAGTGAAGCAAATTAGATGCCTAGGGAATCTGTGTCAGTGAAGCACATTAGAAGCCTAGTGAATCTATATCAGTGAAGTACGTTAGATTTCTAGGGAAGTTGTGTCAGTGAAGCACATTAAATTCCTATGGAATTTATGGCAGTGAAGCACATTAGATGCCAAAGGAATCTGTTATCAGTGAAGTACATTAGATGGCTAGGGAATTTGCATCAGAGAAGCAAATTAGATGCCTAGGGAATGTGTGGCAAGGCCATAGGCAGTGTAGCACATTAAATGCCTAGGGAATTTGTGGCAAGGCCATAGGCAGTGAAGCACATTAAATGCCTAGGGAATTTGTGGCAAGGCCATAGGCAGTGAAGCACATTAAATGCCTAGGGAATTTGTGGCAACACCATATCCATAATACTCTTGTTCCATCCCATCTTTTTCCCAGAAAGTAGAAAGTCTAGATGGAAATTTATAGACTGTGAAAGCTAAAGGGAACATGTGGTCCTTGATAAATTCAACACTCCACTATACAAAAGGGTCCTTGAGTCTTTATGTGGATCAAATTTGAAACATCCAAATTTCATTGAATTGCATACAGTCCTAGCTGAATTTAATAAGAATGTTAACAGAGTCTTGGTTAGTGATGATCATAATGTAGTGATAGATTCTGTGACAGACCATATGGAGCCCTGCATGGAGCAGCATAGCAAGGCACTGAAAGTGCAACAGGGTTTACATTATCTCTCTTTCTATTCATCCAGATGAAATAGGTTATACTTTACTGTCTTCTTGTCTTTTGTTAGCCTATGACAAAAATGGAAGAAGAGGGATACACAGTTGACATAATGGCTGGCTAAGAATTTTTGCCTCCCAAGCACAAGGTGCACAGTTCAAACCTGACCTCCATCCATCACCCATGTGGAGTTTGCATGTTCTTCCCATGTCTCTGTGTGGTTCCTCCCACTTTTCAAAAACATGCTGGGTGTTTCCACCTCAAACTCGCAGATAACTGAATGAACTCAAAGGCAGCAGCAAAGACCTTGTATGGTGCCGGTTGGTGAAAACGTTGTGTAGGCCAACTGCTTTAGGCATTAATTGTGTTATGTATTGTTCTCTAAACAGGATAACATGGATCATAGACTGTGGGCTATGTCAGAGCTAACCACTATTAGCCAGTGTGTGTGTCTACCATAAAGTCCAGCAACCCTGGGTTAATAAGCTACTGGCTAATTAGTGCCTAGTTGCCTCTCCTGGGTTACCTAGGAGAGCTCTGTTGAATGAAAGCTGAATGTAAAACCAATCAACCTACCACCAAGGATGTTGCTACACTAAATACAGGTTCACTGATAGGATGCATCTTAGAAGTGGATAACATGATGGTAAAGAGGAGACTGGATGTCCTATGCATTCAGTAGATAAGGTGGGGGATCAGTGAAGCCCTTGGCTTGGTATCCAGAGTCTACTAATCAGGTGTAGGTTAGACTAGAAATGATTTAGGAATTGTGATGATGAAGCATCTTCTTTAGGCAGTGAGGACTACCATTAGAATTAGTAATATACTAATGGCTATAAGACTCCAGTGTAAAGATAAGGCAGTATTCATAATCTTGGCCCATGCCTCACAATAGTGTTGATACAATGAGGAAGAGAGTACATACAAGCAACATTTGCAGGATGTACTACACAAAATAGGACAATATGAGTTGGTGGTGATAATGCAAGAGCTGAATGCTCATGTCAAGACAGACATAACAGGATATGAAGACTGCCAGGGTCCACATGGGTGGAACAACAAGAATATAGGGGGACAGGCCATTCTATAATTCTCTCTAGCAAATGTGTTGATGATGACCAACATATGGTTCAATAAGAGAGAAAGAATCACAACACCACATACAAGAGAGGTCTTCATGCAACTCTGGTAGACTTTTCTCCTAGTAAGTAAAGGATTTAGGGTCGAATCCAAGATTGCAAACTCATCTCTAATGTAACAGTTGGGCCACAACATAAATCCTTGTTGGCCATGATCAGATGCAGGCAGTGGTCAGAGAAGGCTGTAAGGTCCACATAAACTAGGTAAAAGACCTGGAAGTTGACAAGAGTACAAAAGTTCAGGGAATTAATACAGGCATGAGCACTTTAGGAAGGAGAGGAAATAGAGAAGAAGAACAACAACAGAGTCTTAAACAGCATGTGTGAAGACTACAGAACAGATAGAAAGGGGTGCCTGCCCATTGTCTGTGATGGTAATGGTGGGAAAACTATGGTTAGGCTATTGGTGAAGGAGTATAAGAAATGCATTCATATAAAAGACTCCAGAAGGACAATACAGAGACACAAAGGGGAATATAATCAAATTGTAAGAAAAAGAGGGATGAACAAATTGATTAAATTTAAGTGAAACAAAATTAGATGATCACAGCAGCACAGTACCATCCGCAAGCCCATCCATTTTACACACACACACACACACACACACACACACACACACACACACACACACACACACACACACACACACACACACACACACATACAGATACATATGGTTGAAAAAACTACACGCACTGTTGGTTATTCTCTGCTGGGTGAGAAAAGTAAATCTATATATTTTTGTCTGTGAGTTGGTTAAACTGATAGAGCTGCATTCTGTTTTACCTGCTCCGTTTTGTTTTCTGTTTTAAGAGATCTGATTTGTCTGGTGTTTTTGTTCTATGTGGCAGATATACACTTAAATTACCTAGGCTGCACATTTCATATTTTTTTGCATTAGGTAATTTGTTTCTTGAGTGATATTTAAATATATAGAGAGTTTCTGGGTCTTTGTCTCCTCTGATAAACTACAAGCACTGTTGGTGACTCCCTGCTAGTTATTTTTCCCACCCACCCTCACATTCCTTAATCTGACTTTTAAACCTGGTGATTTTAAGCTGCCCATTCCTACTGTAAATTGAGCTTTATAAGCCCCTCCCTTTCTACACTGCTGTTTATATCTGAATTATTTGCATTTCTTTGTATTTATTTTGAAAAATAAAGTACAGTTTGCCTCTCATTGTCTGTTCCACTGAGTTACTTGCTCTGAATTCATTATCTAGCTAGCTATTGGACACAGTAGTCTATTTTTACAGTCTTGCAAGCATTTTTCTGTATTTTTACATCAAGAGGACAGTGAATCTTCCATGTAGTAGCAGTGGATGGTAGCCTAGTCTGTATAGATTGGAGAAACACGTCTTGCATGTAGTTGTTTTATTGGCTGGAAGGCTTATTAATCAGCTTACCTTGCTTTTAGTGCCTTTATAAATTCTGCACAAGTGAGTAGTTCTTGGCTCACTTCTACAAAGCAAAGTACTTTTATTGAATAATCACACTTTTATAAGCTGTTTAAAATACACTGCTGTATCTGTACCTTTAACTTTGTTTGTGGTAGTATTTAACTCCAAGCACTCTTTCACTGTGCTTTTTTACATTAGGAGGACTGTGATTATTCACCTAGTGGTAGTAGGTATTTACCTGGTCTGTCTGAGGTGGGAAGCATACAAAAGGGATGTAAGTGTAGTCGTTTTATTGGCTAGAGGGCTCATTAGTCAGTTTTCTGTATTTCCAGTGCTGGTACAAATTCAGCACATTTGCATGGAGCTGAAATCATTGCTTATTTTCATTATACCATGAAATCTTACTGTGCTAGTTATCTTATTATAGCACCAAGGATATTGCTGCTCAGAGAACATCTGATTTGGTGCTGGGCAGCATTGGTGGTTAGGTTGGCTGCAGATTATACCAAGTAATCACCCCTCCCTCATCTGGCTACAAATACCCTCCAGTCCTATCCTTTCAAGTACACATTAAGACCTGCAACCATGGATGGGCATTTTCCTGCTATCTGTGCATCCAGCTTGCTGATGGGTATCCTGAGGCAATGTAACAATTGCAATATGTAGACTTTCTGCCACTTAATTCTTAAACAGGCAAATACAGCATGTGAGAGAGGTAGTTACATACTGATACTTCAGGATAGACTCTCAAATACAGATACAAAAAGCAACAAACAGGTTGTCAGTGACTCACACACCACTCACCACACCCACAAAGGACCAAACACATAGACCCACATATGCAGAGGTGCTCACATGCAACTTACCCAAATCTCAAAGGCGTCTCAGGCACAGTCTTCAGAAACTCTGCATGTACATAAACAGAACAATTTTCATCACAACACATAAAGTCACATCTCACTGTGCCTCAACTACCAAGCCCATAAGGCAAAAAACTCCACAACCCCAATATTCTGGTCATAGGAGACTTAATTGTGAGACATAGTGATGTCCCTCTTATCAGGCTGGATAAGAGGAAGGTTACAGTAAGTTGACTGTCAGGGGCCAGGATTTGCCAGATTACGCAAGCACTCAGGTCGCTTACCCCTAAGTACCAGTATGAGTCAGTCATAGTTCATTGTGGGAGTGAATTATCTGAGATGTACTTCCTTGTACTATATGAAGAGAGAAATGATTGAACTCTCAGAATATGTGTTACAGGCAGACATGAGCCTAGCATTGAACAGCATTCTACCATCTCCAAGGATGATACCACATTACCAGCAGAAAATGATTGACTTTAACAATTGGCTTAGCTACTGGGGTCATTCCAAAGGGGTCCAATACTTGTCAGACTGGGACGACATGGTTGACAGGCCATGCTGCTTTGCCAGGAATGGTCTTCACCTGTCACCTCTCGGCTTTTGGATAATGGTCAAAAAATCATCCACCCTTATACTGCCT
The DNA here is from genome assembly GCF_019279795.1 of Protopterus annectens. Taxonomy (NCBI): domain Eukaryota; kingdom Metazoa; phylum Chordata; order Ceratodontiformes; family Protopteridae; genus Protopterus; species Protopterus annectens. Next base: position 412,446,550 of record NC_056739.1, read on the forward strand.
TTTTTAGGCATTGCCAGATAAACCTTCCAACATAACAAAAGCTACCCAGAACAAGCTAAAGGTGTTACTGCTCAGTGCTAGGCACTTCAACAAGAAACTGCACTCCCTGGAAGCTCTCCTCACCCTGTAAAATGCTGACATCTTTGCAGTTACTCAAATATGTTTCAAAGCCATAGAAAGCACTCAGGCAGTGCATAGCTATAATGCCTTTCATACATTCTGACCACCCACTGAACAGGGAAAAGCAAAAGGCGGAGGTGTATCTATCTACATAAAGAATAAGCACACCTCGAGGCTTGTCAACTAATACAAGCTTGACATACTCCATGTCCAACTAACCATGGGACAAATCCATTACCATATTCTTGTTAGCTACAGATCCCTCACCATGAACCAGGAAACCTATACATCATAAACCAAAAAATGCAGTTCAAACCATGAAAAAACATCCAAGAAAGCTCACTCCGGATATAAAACACAAACCACTTTTATTTTCCACTTGTGTCACAATGTAGGTAATCACTTTTGTCCCAAATTCAGTTTTAAAAGGAACTTCATCAGACAAACCCAGAAATCACAGTCACATCTATAAATACACTAAAACATAGCATCACTTCCTGTAACATATTTAAAGTGCTAAATCTTCAAAAAAGCATTTTATAAAAAGAGTGCCTTCTGTGTGGAGTCTGTATGTCCTCCTCACGGTCGAGTGGCCTCCGAAAGACATACGTGAATGAGCATGCTTTCGCTGAAAGTTGGGCATCGGGCTGGCAACTCGGCACCATAAAAAATCTACTGCCAATCATTAGCGGACCGGAGTTTCGCTGTGGTGACCCCTAACTGGGAAAAAACGAAAAGACAAACAACATTCATAAGACCAGCAGAATCCTGAATCTGTTTGTAAAAAGTTCAGTCTTTCAATTTCAACAACAGTTCAAATCATTTTAAAATGTCTTGATAAACAAATATATATCTTAAAAAATAAAAAGACATATAGAAAGACATTTTTGCCTAAAATATAAAATATAGCACCCAAGCCAAGGCTCAAACCCAGAATCTTTGATTTAAGCAACTAATGCTCTACCAAGTGAGCCACTTATCTACTTAGTACTTTTAATTTTAAAAGACTAGTAATGGATAAACATTTGTTTAATCCAGGCCAACAGGTAGAATCTAGACATATTTGCCAACACAGTTCAACTTTCTCTAATAAATATTGCCATGCACCTCCCCTGCAGGGAGGAGAAATAGTGTCAAGAATAATAAACTTAAATTTGTGCCCAGGATGTTGTCTAATATGTTTAGCAAGAGTGTTGGTGTCACAATTGTCCCTGATAGTTCTGAGATGTTCTCCTATCCTATTCTTGAGTTTACACTCAGTTTTACCGTTGTAAAAACAAGGACATAATTCACATAAGGCTTCATAAACAACTCTCTCTGTGTAACAGCTAAATCTGTTCTTGATTTAAATTATCATCCCTTTTATAATTACTTCTTTCACTACTAGTATATATGGGCAAAACTTACAAGACCCGCATTTATACATATGGCCATTTTAGTGAGGTTGCCTTTGATATTCAAGTAAGGTTTTGATGTCGTTTCCTTTACGAAATAGACAAGTAGGTCTATCCCCCAAAATCGCTCTGACATCTGTTTCACCTGTCAAAAGTGCCCAGTTTTTCTCCAAGATGTTTTTTATCTCACAGGCATCAATAGAAAAAGTTGTGATAAAACTTGTTCTATACCTATTAGCTTGTTCAATTGATGTTCCAGAAGTGTGGCCTAAATTTTCTAAAGATTCACCACTGTGAGTGTTTGTGGGGATATTGTCCCCAACATTTTCACCTGTATTTAAAAGAGGGAAAAAAATGACCACTCTCCCTTTTAGAAACAATATCTTTCATTATGTTTCAGTCTCACCTAAAGTGTGTTTGAATTTCAAAAAAGATGTTGAATTATTGATGTAATTAAGGAAAGGGCCTATTAGTTTTTTTGGTCCATCCCATAAAATAAAAATGCCCAAAAAGCAGGTATATAGAGGGCAGAATGGGAAAAACTGGGATGCAATAAGAATTTTTTTCTCCCATTCCAGCATGACAATGTTGGCATACAAACCTCCGCATGCTGCCCCCATTGCTACTCCTTCTTTCTGCACATACAGTTATTTTTCAAACACAATAACGTTCTTTAATACCATCTCAAGTAACTGTTCTTGTTAACTCTATCCTGTGGTATATTTTTGTCTCCCAGATAGTCGCAAAACCATTGGATTCCTGTCTCATGGGGAATAACAGTGTAAAGATCCTTTAGATCCACAGTTATGAAAGTGAAGGAATTGTTGAAGGTGACAGTGTTTATTTTTTTCAAAAAATCCCAAGAATCCTTGCACAATAAAAATTCAGTTTTTAATAAATCCTTAACCTCAAAATCTAAGAACTTTGCTAGTGGTTGGGTGATGGACCCTCTAGCATCTACAATGGGACGTAAAGGGGGTTGGCGTATGTCCTTATGTTTCTTTGGTATTCCAAAGATGGTGGGAGTAATAGGATTATCAATAGAAAGAAACTGGAATTCTTCAACAGTCAACATTCTGTCTATAAAAAGATCTTGTAAAAATCCCCTGATTTGTCTGTAAGCCTCATGTAGTTCGTTTATTGAACTATGGGCATATGTAGGGGTCGACTGTATGTAGATTGAATGTATGTAGACTGGTAATGGATAAACATTCATTTAATCCAGGCCAACGGGTAGAATCTAGATGTATTTGCCAACACAATTCAACTTTCTCTAATAAATATTGCCATGCACCTCCCCTGCAGAGAGGAAAAATAGTGTCAAGAATAATAAACTTAAATTTGTGCCCAGGATGTTGTCTAATATGTTTAGCAAGAGCGTTGATGTCACAATTGTCCCTGATATTTCTGAGATGTTCCCCTATCCTATTCTTGAGTTTACACCCGGTTTTACTGAAGTAAAACAAGGAATTTATACCCTGACGTACTTGTAGAACTTGAATTCCTGACTTCCAACACTAAAGTAAGGGTGATGAAACCAGATAAAGGGGGAGGGGTGGTCCTTATGCGGAAAAATGATTATATTAGAAAAATGGTGGAGATTCTGGAGACCCCTACATATGGGGGGATAGATGTACTTGTGTATTTTGTAAAGGGAACAACATCAAAACCTTACTTGAACATAAAAGGCAACCCCACAAAAACGGCCATATGTATAAATGTGGGTCTTGTCAGTTTTGCCCTTATATACTAGAAGTGAAAGAAGTAATTATAAAAGGAATGAGAATTCAGATCAAGAATAGATTTAGCTGTTATACAGAGAGAGTTATTTATGGTGCCTTATGTGAATTATGTTCTTGTTTTTACATCGGTAAAACCGAGAGTAAACTCAAGAATAGGATAGGGGAACATTTCAGAAATATCAAGGACAATTGTGACACCAGCGCTCTTGCTAAACATATTAGAGAACATCCTGGGCACAAATTTAATTTCATTATTCTTGACACTATTTTTCCCCCGGGATTCATGAATCTCGGCGCAAGGACGGTTTTAGCCTTGCGCCAAGCGTCCCCCTTACAGATAGTGCAGCAGCACCACATGAATATTTATGAGGGCGCACTGCCGCACCCTCGATGTGCACAGGAAACGTGTGCAAGTGCAGGGGGCATGTTTAAGTGCTCTATGGTGGCTTAAACATGCCCCCACAGTTGCACAACCTACAATGCTTACTATTAGAGCCCGCCTCTAATAGTAAGCAATTAATTCAGTGTCCGTGGATACTGAAATGTATGCTAAGCATACAAGAGTGTCCATGAACATTGAAATAAAATCAAAGTAGTAAACACACAAGCACGTAGTGGAATGTTGAGCCCCGTCCCTAGAACTATCACAATTAGATTCATTGTGTCCCTATTTTACATTTGTATTGCTTCATTATTGAAAGGGTAAGCGAATCGCAGCGTGTTTGCACGTCGTTGGCCTCTGCTTAGCGTAGCTTACACATCAAAATCATCCAAATAGAAAATAACATGCAGAATCAACATTAACGTCAATAGTGTAGTGATTAGAGCATCCGCCTAACAAACAGGCATGCATGGTTCAAGTCCCACAATAGCACATATCATTTTCCATGTGGAATGTGTATATGAACATATTTATATATCCTTTTGCTGTATAACCTACATAATAACATGTAATGTGAACTGGAGTACTGCATGAAATGTTTAACTAATGTCATTCAATCAAAGTGGTAGTGTCATAATGAATAAGGCACTAGTAAGCAGGTGTAAGCACAAATAAGCAGTAGTAAACACATATAAGTATCAGTAAGCAAGTCTAAGTACGTTTGTGCGCATGTAACCAGTGCCCACACACATTAAGCATAGTAGAAGCTAACCAAACAGTAGATAGAATAATAGGTTGTTCATAAGAAGGAAGGGACGAATCTGCAAAAATGCAGAAGTGTGTACTTTGTCCGAAGTCAGCGCTGTTATCAAAAAATAAATTGTGAGGACTTTCTCACTATGAAATAGTGGAATCATTCCTGTGATCTGCCTGCTACGGCAATGCCAACCGGTCCTATTTGTAATATAATGTCGCCGAACTCGTACAATACTAGCTCTTATGTGTAACGTGTGCATTACTACATAGTCATAGTTATTAATTTAATGTAGTGTCTTAACGGGAGTAATTATGTAATGAAGTATAGAGTTTAATCTTGAAATAAAGACATGTGTGCCCCATGTGGGCCAACCCAAAAATTGTGAATAGTGTCCTATTGGTCACTCATTTCACCAATGTTTGTGGACTAAAAGTTTGGGATGTCTGAGGATACGTGGAGTGAGTCTACCCATGGGATGGGTCTACAGGAGTAGGGAGTGGCCAATGTGTAGTGGTGTGGATACACCGTGTATCCAATTGAAGAATGGATGACTGCTGTGTCAGTGAAGTGTTGGGGTGGGCGGTTGGGGAACTAGGATCCATGGGTACATGGGTATATATGAAAATGAAGCAGCACAGCAATAGTGTAGTGGTTTAAGCATAAATAAGCAGTAGTAAGCATATATAAGCACCAGTAAGCGTGTTTAAGTGCGTTTGTGTGGGGGTATGCATTACCTACACAGATGAAGCAAAGTAGAAGCTAACTGAGTGTAAGAAACTGTAACCGGAGGTTTTATATATATATATATATATATATATATATATATATATAGTTGCAGACATATATATATACGTATATATATATATATATATATATATACATATGTGCGTGTGTGTGTGTGTGTGTGTGTGTGTGTGTGTGTGTGTGTGTGTGTAGATATACACAGATATACAGCTACGATAGGAAATAGCACACAAGAATGACATATGTTCACAGGCTATGCCAATGGAAGTGAGGAGCCCAAGCAAGAAACATGTAACACGTAGTATGACCCCCCCCCAAGCCAGACAGATGAAACATACACACAAACCCACAAACAATGTAAATAGTCCACTGCTCCCCAGACCACAGGCAGGATAGAACCAGGGGGGTACAGAGTGCACCTGTGAAATCTAATCCTGGAACACAGACAGGAGCGTCCCTTGCAGGACGCCCCAAAAATTGAAATATAACCAAAGGAAGGTGATACGACGACCATTCTGGCTGGGGTGGGTACATACCCGGAATACAAGTGTGGGAAAGCCTGATGACCCATGGGTCGAGACAATGTATGACATGGGTCCCGTGAAGTGGAGAGTGGGTAACGTGTAGTGGTGTGTTCAGACCTGACCTGCACCCAAAAGAAGGATGGGTGCTGTAGAGGAGGTGCGGGTGGGGGAACTATGGGTAGCTAGTTATGGGTTTAGGTGTGCAGGTGTTGGCTGATGTGAGTCTATATGGACAGCCCCAGGGATGTCAGCAAAAGTGTTCATTGGGCAGAGGCGTCGCTCAACAAGCAGCCACACCCGCTACGAGTCCCACTGCAGCAAACTTTAATAAACTGTGTGCAGTTGTGTGGAATGATTATGCATGGCAAAGAACAGAATAACCAGATGTAGATGTATGTATGTAGAGGAATGTGTGTGTATATCTACCCATAGCTACATGGAGATATACCCCTCCCTCTCTGTAGTACAAATGCATACATACAGAGACAGAATACATATACATACCCACATATAGATATATACATATTCAGACACCCATACACCCATATGTTGTTAGATATACATGCACAGCAATATATAAATATACACATGTATGCATACATATAAAGATATATCTGTATATAATAATGTGTATATATATATATATATATATATATATATATATATATATATATATATATATATATACATATGTGTGGGGGTGTGTAAATATACACATGTAAATAGCTAGGATATGATACAGCAGTTATGAATTACATATGTTCACAGGCAGTGCAAATGGGGGTGAGGGGTCCAATCAACAAACGTGTACCACGTAGCATCCCACCTAGACAGGTGAAACATACAAACAAACGATACAAGTAAACACACCACTGCTTCCCAGACTACAGGCAGGATACTACCAGTGGGAGAGACCTGCCAGGTCTAATCTTGAAACAAAGACATCAATGTCCCTTGTGGGACACCCCAAAAATTAATGATCATCAGAGTCAGTCCCTGTAATGATTCATCCAACCAGGCTGTGTACATTCATGGACCAGTAGGTTGTGCAAGCATGATGACCCATGAGTCGACACAACGTACGACATGGGTCCTGACACATGGACAGTGAGCAGTGTGTAGTGGTGTGGTTAGACCCCCACCTGCACCCACAGTAAGAATGAGTGCTGTAGAGGAGGGGAAGTTGGGGGAACTATGGGTATGCAATTATGGGCCTAGACGTGCAGGTGTTGGCTGGCGCAGTTGTATTAGGTCCGCCCCGGGGATGTAAGTAATATTCCGAAATGGCAGAGCTTACACCCATACCTCTCAACCCCTAAGAGCAAAACCAGTGGACAGAACATAAACCGTTGGGGGAACAAATAGGGACAGAAAACACATATTCAACTTACAACCTTAGAAAGCTGATAGAATAATAGGTTATGCATTAGCATGACTCGGCTGAAGGATGTGGGATCCTAAACCCAATTACCTGTCTGTATTTAATGGTGTCAGTTCCCAAGTATTTGCCAGACAGGTGCAGATTGTAAGAGGAACACACCAATAGTATGAAGCAAACTCTGGACAGGCCACAGATTCTGTACAGTCGACCAGCATTGTTACGCCTAATGGGCAGCCATTCCCGTTATGGGTCCCACCTTAGCACAGTCCAGTTTATATGGCTAAGTACGGTATAACCATATCTGTTGTTGCATAACCCACTACACAACACCGACGAACACATGGTCACAACACCCCACTGTAGGCATGTAAACCAATGTAATAGGCATCAAAGGTAGTATTGTAGTCCTCACACCCTCTGAGGGGGTGTGAGTGTCTGATGCAAACACCAAATGCAGTGCATTTGCAAGTGCGGGTGTAAGCCTGTTTGGCTGGTGGTATTTGATTACCACACTGGTGAAGCAATGTAGAGGCTAACTGAGTGTAAGAAACTGTAACCGGAGGTTAGCATTGCTTAGCTCCATGCAAACCAGCTCACAACTGCTTTAAAGTGCCTTAATCACTCTGTACCCAACAGCTCGTGTTCTGGCCAGCAACAAAATAAACAGCCTCTGCAAGGCTAGAACTCAGGACCATGTACATCACAGTCACAGTAGTTAACCACTACGCCATAATAGCAGTATGTATAAGGGCGGTATCAGCAAACTAATCCTCACCACAGGGAAATCTAATCAAACATGTGAACTGAATCTATGTACAGTGTAATGTTCTATAACCCGCCACAGACCATAAATATGTGAATTGGAGTACTGCAGTATACATAGAGTCGAGGTCTCACTGTAATAAAGTTATGAAGTCCCCAGGACCCCATACAGTGTATGTACACATGAATCACGGATACCAGATGCATATATAACCTGCAATGAATAAGACATAGTTTAGCCTTTTTGAAACTGGCCGATTACGGAAAAGTGTGGGAATCCGGCCCTACTTAAACCGAAGAGGTGGGAATATGGCTCATAACTGGTTGTAGAATCCCCCTGCAGGCAGAATGGCTGGAATGGGATAAGGCACTTGCTTTACAGTGCAGCACTGGGGCATCCAGGAGTCCAAATTCATGGTATGGCTCCTGGTAAAGCACCATGACAGGAGACTACTGCAGGGCCAGTACCAGGGCTCACAGTACAAAACGGAGGCCTGGGACAGTCTCGCCCATGACCTCACCAGTGCCACAGGTATCCCCCGCACTGGTGAACAGGTCACGCACCACCATGCAGACCTGAAGCGGTGGAGGGGGGATGTTCTGGAACAGTGGATCCAGAAAGCAAGGCAGATGCAGAATGCCCCAGAACTGAGTAAGTACTCCTTCCACTACATAGTTAATAATTGCCTAGCTTGTGTATACTATGGATAGGTATGGCTAAATATCACTGTACTTCTCTGATAGCTGCAGATGAGTGTGCTGCGAACCAGCAAGTCTATGATGCTAGGCTGCAAAGGATGCATCGCGAGGCAGGTTAGTAAATATCCTGCATGTACTGTCATAACAAATACATATAAGAGCCTCAGAAAGTGTTGTACCAGTATACAGAATTGTGTAATATGCTGCGAATAAATGTGCAACCCCTGCATTGCTTCTGTTTACTCTGCAGTCATATGTTGTTGTACTGTTGCAGTTATTAAATAGTACTGCTGTAGTAAGCAGTGTTACCCACACTGTGGTATGCAGATAAAATGTATATGAAGTGCTGTATATCAATGTTGGAAGTGCAAGCAGGTCAGTCATATTAGACTAAATGCATTGCAAAGCCTCAAAACAATTGCCTGATAGCATAGTGTACAATGATCTTATCTGTAATGCTTTTATCACACACAGCAGGGCTTTGGATCCCAGGAGCGCCAGTAAGTTGTATGCATAATCATTCCACACAACTGCACATAGTTTGTTAGAATGTTCATAGAGAAAGCTGTATGCATATATATGCTCAACAACTGTACAGATTTTGCTAGAATGCTCAAATAGAAAGTGGTATGCATATTCATACCCCTCAACTGTTCCAATCTGCCCAGTATGTCCTGATAAATGGCCCACATCACCTGCCTTTTGCCCTGCTCCCCTGACAAATTAGTGTGATGATCCAAGAAATGTAGGCAGCTGATAATGACATATAACTGATAGTCAGACTTGTACATAGTCAGAGAATGTACATGCAAACATACCTGTCATCTCAGCATCTCACCCAAAGTGTATGACAGCAGTCTCAAAACATGTTGCATTAACACCTGCATCTTGTCAAGCCTGTATGTAAGACACAGGTCCCATACATACTAATCTACAAACATACCATTGTACAATATAATGCCATTGGGAAGTGTAATAATACATGTAAGGGATAGACCACTGCAGTGACTATGAACGTTGTGAAAACTACAAGGATTTATTAGTTGTTAATTGAACTCTCTCTCTCACCCCTACCATATGTGCAAAAATAACCGATTTACACAACTCATTTGGTATGTCTACACTCCTAACCTTTGTTGGGACATATGTCCTATTGGTTTATAAATATTCACATCTGTTTCAATGCATGTGTCATGTTAAAATACTCCCATATTGGCATCCTGTTGCCATCAATGAAACCTGCATGTTGTTGTAATGGCCACTGTTTACCCATATATGCATGTGTTCTACCTGCTCTGCAACTATTTTAAATCTGTTGCCCTGGGTAATGGGAATACCTATGCATGCTGTTATAACTAATTGTGAATGCTGTTGACTATTACTAACCCATATCTGCCTTAAACATGCTACAACATAGCTCGTATGGGAAGGCCGGTCCCAGCAGACCCACCTGTCCCACCTCAGCTGGCCATGGCACCTGGCACCAGCACATCTGGAGCCCAGCCTGAGACCTCCTCGTCCATTGGCCCTGCACCACCTTCAGGTGGAACTGCCACAGGGGATGGGGCTCGCCCCCCCCCACCCAAGAGCAGGAGCGGACATGAACCTGTCACCTGTGGTACGGTCTGGGCCGTGGTGCATAGGGAGCTCAACAGGGAGATTCGAGACTGCCTATGCCAGCTTGAGGGCACGAGTGGTGCAACTAGAGGGTGAGCCTGCCAATCCTAGACAGCCCCCAGCACAGCCACTTTCCGGGCTGTGAAGGTGCAGTGGTGACTGCCCATGAGTGGGGACCTCAGTCCCACTGTATCCATTTGTGGGCTCATGGGCTTGTGACTTCCAAACACCCCTCCTCGTCCAAGGTGTTCCCCCCATGTGTCATATATCACCCCTGTACGTGTCTTGTTTGTCTTGTCTGTCATCCTACCCAACCTATCCTTCCTGATCATACCTACTCTCCTTCCTCAGCATCCCACTCTTACCTAAACATAAAAGAAAAAAAGGGCAATCTGTTCCCGCAAAAAAAGCACGCCCCATTCATAGCTGTCCATTTCGCACACCTGTCCACTGGACATGTAAACATTTCTAATTGGCATCACAACATACTATTGTTGTCCTCACCCCTCTCTCAGGGTTGTGTGTCCAAATGTACTGCCAAATTTATTGCATATGCACAGCCGTTGCTGTAGAAGAAATGGACAGCTATGGACCTTCTCTACACCCTTCCTGCACATCCCTAACTACCTTGCCTACTGTCTTTCCATCTTTTTGCCCCTTTTTCACCACTTTCACATCACCCCTTTTTTTTTCTTTTAAAGAAATTAGAGCGGGGGTAAGTGGGAGTAAGCACTTTTAAGCAGCAGTGAGCGGGTTTCAGCCTGTTTGTGTGGGGGTAAGCACTGCCTACACAGGTTAAGCAGTCAAGAAGGTAACTGAGTGTAAGGAACTGTAACGAAAAGTAACCACTGCTTACCATCATGCAAAGCCGTGCACACCCACTCACAACTGCTTAAAAGTGCCTTAAACACTCCGCATCCAACGGCCCTTGTTCTGCCCAGCAACAAAATAAACTGCCTGTGCAAGGCTCGAAACCAGGACCCTGCACCCCACAGCCAATGTGATTTACCACTAAGTCATGGCAGATATACAGACATTGGATGTTATCACAAACATATCATCCAGCACAGTCATTCAACAGTATAGGAAATGTATTTCATTATGTAGATGTATGTGTGTGTGTGTGTGTGTGTGTGTGTGTGTGTGTGTGTGTGTGTGTGTCTAGATATATATACACACATAGATATAGATATATATATAGATATATCAAGAACATACCATGTGACAACAAAGCATTAAAAAAGAATGAAAAGGGAAACACCAGCCACTCCTGTATTATGTAGTGGTGTTGTCCTATGTAATATCAAGACTCCCTCAGACAGACATGTGTCATTAATACAGGCAAACATTTGTACAATGCCCAAATACATGACTTTGAGCATTTTATTTACATTAACAAAACAGTTCCTGTTCAATCATTATGTGAGAACAGTACTCTTTCAAGGTGCTGTGTGCAACATCATCATCATTAAAAAGTTAAATGGGGTAACCATAGAGGGACCGGTAGTGTTGTGTGTACAATGGGGTTGTCTGCATCACGTGTACCTGGAACCTTTAGGAGTCATGTGCATACCAAGATCATGTACCTGAGAGAGGGGTGAGGACAACAGTAGTATGTTGTGATGCAAATTAAAAAGGTTACATGTGTCCAGTGAACTAATGTGTGAAATGGACAGTTATGTATGGGGCAAAAGTTGTTCTGGGAACAGATTGGCCTTTTGTTTCCATTTTCATAAGGTGAGAGTGGGATGTTGAGGAAGTAGAGTAGGTATGCTCGTGGAGGATAGGTTGGGTAGGATGACAGACAAGACAGACAACACAGCATACAGGGGCGGTATATGACACATGTGGGGGGGATACACCTTTGATGGGGAGGGGTGTTTGGCAGTCACAACCCCATGAACCCCTAAATGGAAACAGTGGGACAGAGGTCCCCACCCATGGACAGCCACCACTGCACCTTCAGTGCTGGGGGCTGTCTAGTAGGGGCAGGCTCACCCTCTAAATGTGCCACTCTGCCCTCGAGCTGGTGTAGCTGGCCTTGAAACCCCTTATTGAGCCCCTATGCACCATGGCCTGGACTGTACAATGGCTGACAGGTTCCTGTCTGGACCTGCTCCCAGGGGGGCAAGCCCCATCCTCAGTGGTGGTTCCACCAGAAGGTGGAGCAGAGCCAACAGAGGTGGAGGTCCAAGGCTGGGCCCTAGATGTGCTGGCGCCTGGTGCTATGGCCTGCTGAAGTGGGACAGGTAGTTCCGCTGGGTCCTCTAATCCCATACAGCCTATGGTGTTGCAGTTTTGACACAGATAAGGCTTAGTAATAGTCAGCAGCATTCAGGATTACTTGTAACGGCATGCATAGATATTACCATCAACCCAAGACAACAGATGTCATACATTTGCAGAGGGAGCACAATACATGCATATATACTGCATGACATTTGTCCAAAGTGTAGATGACTTGTGACTGCAGCTATGAACAGTGGCCCATTATTGACATGTCACTGTGATAACCTCAGACAGTGACTGTCATACCACTGTTTCATGTGATGTATGTCCAATCAGGGATGCTTTGGCAGTAATTCTCATCACTGTCACCGTGTACTGGCTGCAATCCTCACACTACGCTTCTGCAGTTCACAGATGTGTTCTGTGAGTAACACAAGAAACAAATGGTTCCACACACTGACCAGTCCACAGATGACCCTACAGATGGGGGTTTTCTTGTCAGTTATTAAAACATGCAGACTAGCCATTACCACACACAAGCTGTTAAATTGGCAGTAGTCTGAATGAAGCATAGCTACACTTACATGCTGTAGTCATGTCTGGCACATCACCCTCCTGTCGTTAGGCTATTTTCCACTGTGCATGTTGTTTGAGGAATATAAATATTTCATCTGTGATGCTGTTTACCAAACACCAAATCCAGGTTCCACTCACAGCGACTGTCATGGGCAAACATCAACATGATGTTCCTAGATATTGTACTGTATTTCCATGCAATTGGCTATGGGAATGTCACCACAGCTGTTCCACATGCAATCAGCTAGAGGAGGACCGCAATAGGTGCAGAGGCCATCACCTGATCATGGCCATCACTTATAAAACACAAGCTGCTGCTGAGTAGGTGTACATCTCCACACCCACCAGAGAGTGTGCGGGAGGGACAGACAGAGGTAAAGTACATCAGAAAAGGGCTGGGAGACTAAAACCTAAGCATCTTCTGTCACACACCCCTATCAGTACAGGGGTTCAAACCCCTGACTGACTAGCCATTACTATTACATGTGCATGCAGTTACTCCATGTGCCACATAGCTGACATGTTGGTGTGCTGTAAGAACATATATGTGTGCTGGTGAGCAACATCTGCAACAGAGATATAGTAGACATACATTAGGTGTAGCACACATGGCTGTCCACATGAACAGATGTCATTGTCAACACAACCACATTCTCTAAGGGACTCAGACACATTGGCACACTTTGGCAGGCTCACAAATACACTTCCTAACTACTTAGTTTGCCACACTACAGTAATGCACAGGTATTACATGCACCACAGGGGATATCCTGAGGTTCTATGGGCTAGGGCATGTGAACGTGTCTGACATAAGTCAGTATGCCAATGGGAGGTATAATGGGTGTGATTGTGGTTGGGAACATCATACCCCACATGCAGACACAAGGTGCCAGTACTGACATGCATGTGTGCATTGCTTCATGGGTGTGTAGTGGTTGGCTGTGCAAGATGGCTGTGCAAGGCTGGGTGAGGGGTAATCCTTGGCATCAGGCCACCTGATAATGGTCTGCAGTGTGGTTCAGGGGTGTAGTGTCTGCAATGTCCCACACAGATGGGTATTGTTTTAACCATCCTGTCATCCTGGTTACTATTGTGTGTGGCCATTGCTTTGCAATGCATGCCATGTCTGTGTTTGATAGTCCTTGACATGGACATTGCCTGGGATGTGCACATCCCACATTAATATACAGTGACATGTTTAAGTGTACCTGGCTTGCCTGGCACATGTTATGTACACAGACTGTTATCATCAGATGTGCCAATCCTGGCCTGGTGTGGCAGGACCTGCTAATAGACAGCAGGTTGACCCTGCAACTGCATTGATAGCATGATACAGGTATTCCCTGGTGTCAGTGGCATCTGTCCATACAGGACATGTGTGTAAGGTATTGTATCTCCTTTGTGGATCACATTTGATGGCACCACATATGTTGCAGGCGTCCAGTGGGGAACATAGTGAAGGCACATTGTCTGCAATTATGTGCCTATTGTACTGGTGGACAGGGTGCCATGCCCTCTGCAGCCCACTGCAATCACACCATACCTACTATCTGTCAACAATGTGCAGGGTACTAGCAACATAGCGGGATTTTCTAGGCAAGTGTGTTTGTGTATGACACATGGGTTCAGACCGTATTCTGGGTAATAGTATTGTTGGTTACTTTGTTCACCAGACCTTTTGCCAGATGTAGGGGTATGGCTTGCCAACCCAGTCTCTTGGCTGATTGAAATCTGTACTCATCATGAGGTGGACATTGTGACATATAATATGGCCACCATATAGGAAAACTACATAACCCGCTCCTCAACATGTCCTGTGGTTAGACACTCACAGCCACATCCACATAAGCTCTGACTAACAAACACACACAAACACACCTGCCATGTCTTGGATTAGAACTCCTACCTATTTTATCACACTACAGCATTACGCAGTTATAGCACGCGCTATGGAGATTACTGGGCTACCCCATCCCCAAAGGTGTATTTCACAAGGAATGACATCAGCAGGTTTACCAAAGTAGGGCATTTCAAATTTCCTGCAAGTGAGTAGCCCAAAATGCATTGCTCACAAAACAGACAGTGAGACATCCACAACACATCCACAACTGACATGTGTGGGTATAGAACCCATGACCATGATCTATATCACACTACTGCATGGAGATGCTATAGGACACACTATGAGGATTACTAGGGAACATGTTCCCCAGAGGTGTATTTGACAAGGAATGACATCAGCAGGATTACCAAAGTAGAGCATTGTAAATGTCCTGCAAGTGAGTAGGCTATAATGCATTGCACCCTACATAGACATTGAAACACACACAAAACATACATAACTGCCATGGTTGTGGATGGAACCCTACCACAGTTCTAAATCACACTCCAGCAGTATGCAGTTACCCGACGCGCTACAGAGATTACTGGGTTACAGCAGTCCCAGAGGTGTATTTCTAGGTGGATGACATCAGCATCCTTGCCAAAGTTGAGTATGTGAATTGTAAGGAGTGTGCATACTCTAAAAAATATTGTTCCCTTCTCAAGCAGGCAGACAGACAAACACAGTTGGCAAGTCTGGGATTAGAACACCTACCAAACTAGTTTATCACACTACAGCATTATACAGTTACAGGACATGCTACAGAGATTACTGGGTTACAGCAGTCCCAGAGGTATATTTCTAGTTGGGTGACATCAGCATCCTTGCCAAAGTGGAGTATATGAATTGTACGGAGTGTGCGTACTCTAAAAAGCATTGTTCCCTTCTCAGACACACACACACACACACACACACACACACACACACAGCAAGTCTGGGATTAGAACACCTACCAAACTAGCTTATCACACTACAGCATTAGACAGTTACAGGACATGCTACAGAGATTGCTGGGTTACAGCAGTCCCAGAGGTGTATTTCTAGGTGGGTGACATCAGCAGGATTGCCAAAGAAGGGCATTTCAAATGTACTGCGAGTTATACATGTCTTTTAGCTGTGTGTATCCGCTGCTTACTGTCGCAAAAACACATGTACACCCACTTACAACTGCCTTATTCAGTACTAAATGACATTATCAATGACCCTTGCAGGTCTTGAACCCTGGAACATGCACACCAAGGTCACTGGACTTACCACTAAACCATCTGGGTTGTATACATGTTTCATGGTTTTTATAATACACATTTTACTACAGGTATTCCACAGTACTGAAAACAAATGGGACAGTCACTTTTTGTACATATGTACAGTACCCTTGAATGTATCTACAACTGTTGTAACTAAATACTAAATACATATATGCACTTACGAGATGCATACACACACACACACACACACATATATATATATATATATATATATATATATATATATATATATATATATATATATATATATATATATATATATATATATATATATATATATATATATATATATATATATATATATATACATATACACAGACACAGCTATAGCCATATATATAAACATGTCTGAACACCCTTTGTGACACAGAAGGGTTCCAAAGGAATTGACGTGTACACAAAACAGAGGCAACTCTTGTATTATAACATTTAAATCTTAATCAGTTCACCAGAGAAGGGATGGTTGTGTATGTGAGGTTTGGGGTGGGGAATGATGGCTAAGGAAATATACCCCGGGGATTGTGGAGTTTGGGTGGAGGAATGATGGGCATGGAAATACACCCCGGGGACCACTTCTGTGTCACTGCTCGACAGTGGCACAGGAAAATAACATATCCAACAGTAGTCATTCTTGACTGTCTATTCCTGTCTATTCCTAACTATGTAATAATTTGTAGACTCCGCTCACCACAGATGACAACCATGGTGTGCAGCATGTTAAAAGACATAACATATGTGTATGCCTGGCTACAGGGTAGTCACACACACACACAAACACACACACGCTTGCCAGTATTGTGCTTACAAGTCTTGCCTATGTAATGGTAACAAGTAGAATGGTATGCAGTTGGGGTATGTGCCACAGAACTCATACAATTACACTTAATCTGATTCGGCTTCTGAGCTGGGTGACATCACAGGACTGATTACTTGCAGTGGGGAGGGGGTAAAAGGTGGTTTAGCAGATGACAAGGATAAAGGCCAGTGCAAAAGTTGGTTTCTCTTTGTAAAGCAGTAAAACCCACTGTTGTGACAGAATGCAGACACAAATACACACACACAACCACACTCAGCCATTTGCTGACACACACACACACACACACACACACACACACACACACACACACACACACACACACAAACACACACACAGTTGCCAGTGGTGGGATCAGAACTCCTGCCTATCTAGAGATCACTATTACAGTACTACGCAGTTACGAGATGCGCCACAGAGATTGCACATTTCAAGCCAGTCAGAATGCCCTTCTAAGACTGAGGACATCAACACTGATACTGACAGTTAAGATGGACATAGCTGTAAACCTGTGTGTTTAAAGTAGGAGTCCATTACAACATGTATGCACAGACAAGACACATCATCTGCAGGTAAAACATAGGTAGGCCTGAGAGGTATAGTTGTAGCACAACAAGCCCTGAATGGAGTATGCCCATCTGTGGAATGGACAACTACTATCACTATACAGGGTTACAGTGGTCATGCTCATACATATAGAATCACAGGACTTGTTTGGATGCATTGACTCCAATTACACAAAGTAACAGTGGGCATGCTCATACACTTAGTAGCACAGGGCCGTTTGGGATGCACTCTGACTACAACTACACAAGGTTATGCTGGGCATGCTCATACACTTAGAAACAAAGGGCTTGTTTGGATGCACTGACTCAAATTACACAAGGTGGCAGTGGGTACACTCATACACTTAGTTGCACAGGGCTGTCTGGGATGCACTCTGATTCTAACCACAGAAGGCTACAGTGTGCATGCTCATACACTTAAATGTACAGAACACATTGTAATGGACTCCTATTGTAAACACACAGGTTTACAGCTATGTACATCTTAACTGTCAGTATATATGCACATCATACAGGTTTACTACCAGACACCTGTATGTGGCCCATAAATGATATATCTGCATCTGTGCTGCGTGATACACATGCATACATGTACATGAAGTACTGCCATATATATGTGAAGTATACATAATCATGCATGTGTGGAAGTGACAGACAATTGGTTAACTAGGACACACAGGTGGGTGCAAAGTACAGCATGTGTCACACACATTGCTGCCCTGAAAGGCATACATTGATATCAGGTTGTGGACAGTGGTATTATACTTGGAACAGTGGCATGTGCAAGCATAATATGTGAGCCCCATTGTCTAATGGTACTGAGGTACAGGTGTTAAGATGACCTCTCCCGGCTGTGTTAGTAGTTGTTATTATTAGCAGGACCGCTCCACTAAGATTATCTGATACTGGTCATCTACACAATGTCTGCTGCTGTCCGTCACCTTAGATGTAGCCTTTGATACCAAGCACAATACTGCCACTCGCAGTGATGTCATGGTACGAGTGGCAACTGCATGACCAAAACAATTAGCCAATGTCCTGCTGTAATTATGAGGTTGTCCAGTGTGTGTCATTCCGGGATGACATGACTGAAAGATGACAAGACTTTGTTACAGATCACATGCATCCATGATGCAAGGGAGTGTGGATAATACCTAGGTCGCATTTACCCATATAATGCCATTCCAAGGCAAATGTCCTAAACACAGAAGTAACACCCTGACACCTACAAGACAATTGCATTGGATGCTTATGCTAACCAGTGGTAGATGTGTGGCTGTCGTAATTCATTTGCTCAATGTAGAACCTACAATGGGGAATACTGACATCTATGCAGTGAGGAACACCTGGCTGAAGGCTCTGTAGTGCACAATAGTACTACCACCATATAACTCAGATCCAGACATGTGGGCCATAACACTGGTATGGACCACTCCAGGTGGTGGTGTCCACATATTCATAAAGACTACTTACAAGTAAAGACCACTACTCCAACATAATGCATCACCGATGAGTCAGGTACAGGTGACAGTGGCAAAATCTGCATTCTAGGTTGTATCCTCATATACATCCACCACCATGTCCTCAGACTACCAACACACATCCATAAATGTGGTATGAAATAGTATGGTACAACACCAAATAACCTTCGACTGGTGGAATGTACCTAGATGTGCAAATTACCCATGTAATGACACAGTTGCATAATGTGTTATGCAATGTAATAATACCACTGTTTGTAACCAGGTCAGTTGTACACATACCAGGGTCCCTCGGATGTTGTCAGCATTAACACAGTTGACTGTTGCTGTACACCAGTAAACAACACCCTCATGGTTGGATATGACCTAGATGTACCTGCCCTGGATATGTACATCCCACACTCATACAACATAAATGAAAATACCATAGCTGTTGTTGTCATTTGTACATATAGGTGGCTACATTCATTACACACATGCACATGGAAGATAGGTCCATGGCTGCTGAATGCTAACAGTACATAAGATTTGATATCTATGTTGACAGAGGTAATATTCCCACTCTACCAGTCACCCATGACACCTATCATATCATACAACAACCCATGTGGCATGTATGTCATTAGACATGCCCACCAAATGCAATGCCTACAAACATACCCAAATAACAGGATCATAGGACCTACACACATGGCCTGTATTGACAGACTCAGGGAAATACAGCTATGCTCTGTATGTTCCTGAGTAGTTACAGGTGATATGTCCATGACATGTACAGCCATGTGTGACCCACAGCTCCTACATATACCCCATGTCAACAACTGCAAGCCATGCATGCTGTGTGCTGTCTGGACATTAACCTTATTACCACAATAGCCAGAACAGGCTAGGGTGAGATGTTTATAAGCTACAGACCTCGCACATGCTTGAATAAATGTAATGCCTAGCTCAAACAGAACACATTGCTGGCACTCTTCCAGTAATCATGAGATGTGTGCGTGGCAAATATGATGTGCTCACTGTTGACCATTACAGTGCCCTGGCATCACAGTGGAACTGTCAACTAACAGTTTGTGAGATCATGACATGGAATATTGCTGTGTGTATGTCTTACTGATATGTGCTGTTGGCATAAATGGACACTTAGCTACTCAGTGAAGGTGGTTGTGTGTCCTACCAGTACATGAATACAACATCCATTATGGTGTAATGCTCAGCAAGGTTTCACACATGGTGTGGGAAAGGTGTGGAATGTATCCTCATGACCTGCTAGTCCACTTACTGATGGAGACTGCATGTGTACATGTATTGATGTGTGTTTAGATTCCATGAGTGTGCAGTGTCTGATGTTTGAAGGGGACTGTCTTAGTACATCATGCAGTTGCAATGCAGCCTCAACATTGCCAGCTGTATATGGTAATATGCTCGAAGTACAGTAAGCTGTACTTTAGGTATGGACAGATGTTTGGACATAACTACTAAGTGGTGGGGCTACTTTGCAGATGAATGATTACTGAGGACAGCTCACAGGTGTGTTACAACCATTCCTACAATAACCTGTTAACTGCTAAGCTATGGTTTTGTTAACTGAAGGGGAAGACACACAATGTAGAATGCAGTAAGGGTGACACTGAAGGCAAACCTCTTGACACCTGTAAAAGTAACACCTCTCCTGTACATATATTGTGCATATATAAGCACAGTTGACAAAGGAAAGAGCCAGTATGCTTTGTAGCATGTGCAATAGTGCTGTATCTTTGTAATACCTATCATGAGATAGGCAGGTGTTTGATTCACAGTACTGGCACGTGTGTGTGTCCATATATGTCACGTATGGTGGGGAATACATCCCAAATTTTTTTTTCACTCTCCTGTACACTGTTGTAGACATCTGTACAGAGTGAAGTGTAGAAGGCAAGACATAAGCAGGAGTTTGAATCTCACACGTGTCAAGTGTCTGTATGTGTGTGACATAGGTGTATATCTTTGTGAATGCCACAGTGTGTGTGTGCGTGTGTGTGTGTGTGTGTGTGTGTGTGTGTGTGTGTGTGTGTGTGTGTGTGTGTGTGTGTGTGTGTGTGTGAGTGTGTGAGTGTATGGCTGTCTGGTCCCTGGAGTGAGGCTGTATTGTACCATATTGAAATGATAAGACCCCCACCCCCCATCCACTCAATGCAATCTAGTATCCCTGTTGATGTCATCAATCTTAGAAGGGCATTCTAACTGCCTGTAAACATGTACGCCCTGGGGTGAGGCTTGTTGTTACATAGCCTACTGATGAACCCCCCCCACATACACTCACCGCATTCTAGTATCCCTCGATCTTAGGCCATTCTGACTACCTGTACATGTGTAATCTCTGTGGCGCATCTTGTAATTGCGTAGTACTATAATGATGATTTGCACATAGGCAGGAGTTCTCATCCCAACACTGGCAACTGTGTGTGTGTGTGTGTGTGTGTGTGTGTGTGTGTGTGTGTGTGTGTGTGTGTGTGTGTGTGTGTGTGTGTGTGTGTGTGTGTGTGTGTGTGTGTGTGTGTCAAAGTGTGTGTTACTGTGTCTGTGAATCCCTGAGTGTGTGGCTGTGTTACTGTGTCTGTGAATCCCTGAGTGTGTGGGTGTGTATGTGTGTTTGCATCCTGTCATGGGAGCAGGTATTCTGCTTCCCAATGAGAAACCACTTTTTCCACTGGCCTTTACCCTTTTCATTTGCTAAACCACTCTTTTACCTCCTCCCCGCTCCAGGTAACTATACCTGTGATGTCACCCACTATGGATGTGACGGCTCTGGCCACAGTAGCTTACTAAACCACGATACCACACCAAGAACTTTATTAGATAAAGCTTTCAGGTCTACACCCTTCATCAGTATGAGTCATTACAAAAAAAATCAGCATTTAAATAGGAGAATATAAAATCACATGCTTCAGCCCATCCCACTCCCTAATTAACAATCAAAACTAAAAGTAATATACAACTCATAAAGGTCTATATAAAAAAAATATACTAAAAAAAGGACAAGAAATCTTACTTTACATAAAAACTCTTCTGCTTAGAATAAAACATAAAAATTATTAACTTATATAAACATTATATAAGTATTAATATATCTATACACAATAAAGAAGTCACTGGTAACATCTAACATCCTATGGTGTATTATATCAGGTTCTATAAACTTGTCATAACCTATTAAAGCCTCTCTCTCTGCCTTTTAACTAATACTTGCTTTAAACTAACCGCATTATTTACGCCCAGGGGTACATCCGCCTGTAGCCTAATAATCCACTCAAGTTCTCTCAACTCCAAAAAATTGTTAATATCACCTTTCCTTAAACTCATTGCCATTTTACTTAATACCCTAAATTTAAATACATGTCTTTCACCTTTCTCCATGGCATGCTTACTCAGAGCATTTGTCAATACTTTTCTTCTTACTTCAGATTTATGTTCCACTATTCTCTCTCTTAGTTTTCTGATCGTTTTGCCCACATAGAACGATGTACATAAAGTACACGTAGCTAGATACACTATCCTTTCCTCATTACAAGCAGTTAATGTTTTTATAGCAAAGACTTCTCCTATTGTTGGATGTTGAAATTTAGTGTCTCCTTCATATAAATCATTGCAACAGGAACAATTATAGCATTTAATCATCCCTCCTAATTCATTTTTTCTTTTAGTTTTAACCTGAAAGTCTTTATAGCATATTTTCTGTTTCAGAGCTTCACAGCTCCTGTAAGCAAACCTTGGTTTATCACCTACAATTGATTTTATCTCAGGCATAGCCAATAAAATTGGCCAATTCCTTTCTATTATATTACACACACTCCGTGTATTTAAATTGTATGTTGTCATATACCTCAAAGTTTCAACAACTGCAGGTGAACCAGCATTTGTTTTCTCATTACCAACCGCCAATATTGGTCTATAATTATTCTGTCTACCCTCTATTACTTCCTCCCTTATTTTATTTATCAGATGTTTAGAATAACCACTTCTCTCAAACTCTAATGACATAATTTCTACCTGTTCAGAAAAACATCCTCACCTGTATTCAGCTTACTCAATCTTATACATTGTGTTTTAATTATTCCTTTAAAAATATGTGGAGCATGCATACTGTCCCTATTCACATACCTCAAAGCATCTACCTCTTTTCTGAACACCTTAGGTTCTAATCTGCTATTAACCTTAAACAACGTTACATCCAAGAAATTCATGCTACTAACTGAAGCCTCCATTTTAAACTTTAGAAAGTCAGTTGAGCTATTGAGGTATTGTACATAAGCTTCCAATTCCAACAGGGACCCCTTCCATATCATAAAACAATCACCCACAAATCTTTTATAGAACAACATTTTCTCATTTGAGTAACTACTTTCATCAAATATAACTTTCTTCTCCCATTCATAAAGCACAAGATTAGCATACGTGTTGGCAATGGCAGTGCCCATTGCCACACCTGTAAGCTGCAGAAAAGGTTGTGCATCAAAAATAAAAATATTGTGTAACAGAACTACTTCCAAAAGAGAACAGATGGTCTCAATGTCTCTTCCAACCATCCTCACTTCCTTATTCAAACAATCACGTATAAGCGTTAACCCCATAATCACTGGAATGACAGTGAAAAGTGAGGTAATATCCATAGTAACCATAATATATTCAGTCACATTATTACTCAACTGGCAGTTATAAAGACTACCTAAAAAATCATTCGTATCCTTTAACACAGTGGGACAGATATCCAAATATTTCCCCAAAACATTTTGTAGATATTTGGAAATTAGTTCTGTCACCCATCCCCACCGAGACAATAGGTCTCAAGGGTGGGTTGGTGATATTGTTATGTATTTTTGGGATACCATATATTTGAGGTGTTCTGGGGCAAGGAACAGTCAAATAATTAAATAATTCCACACTCAAATCATCATTAATCTGAAGCTCATAAACAGCCATATTAACTTCAGTTACTATTTGTTGAACTTCCACAGGGGAGATTCTTCTAAATGTATTTAAATCATTCAATAACAGTTTAAAGTTTTCAAAGTATTCATCCTTCTCCATTACCACAATTGCTCCCCCTTTGTCAGCTTGCACCATTTGTGTTAGTAGGTCTTGCCCCAGACCTGCAACACAATGCATGCACTCTGCATCGTTGCACCGCACTGCCATGTTTTGTACAGTGTACCCCACATTTTAACAGACCATCACTGACCTGTGTACATCTGCCACTGATGCTTTGTGTCGGCCACTGCCCCTATATGTGATGACGACATGAGCAGAAGGGTATGTTGAGTGAATACTATGTTTGCCTGAGCCCTAGCTTGCATATCTCCCCCACAGCAGTACATGTCTGTTCAACATTATTCTGCTTACCCCTGAGCTGAGTCTACAGACAATGTGCACGTGGCTGTACACATGTTTGACATGGCTGTCCCTACTTTGCAATGGTGCCACAGACCAGCACAGGTTAACAGTACACCAGCCTGATGTGTGGCATATGACCTTGCCAATCACATGTAGTATGACATGTCTTCTGCTGATGTGTTGAATGACATGCATACATGTTTAACACAATGGTGGCCTTTCAAATATACAGTGAGGTAATGGTGTCCCAATGCAGGGACGTGTTATACCAAGAGGGACCTTTGGCTGATGCAATGTTGTCAGTCTGCCCTACAGATATACAGTGACATACTGCACATTGAGCTGATGTGCATAGCCATTGCAGGGCATCAGTTGGCTTCACTATTGCTATACAGTGTGATTTACAGACACAGTTCATAGCCATGACTGTATTCAGATACAATGCATATCTAATGTGGAATGTGACCCACATCACTGAGGTGTATACACACTAAACCCTAATGTGGAATCTGTGACACAGGTCACTGAAGGGTATACAGATGACACCCCTGCACATCTGCAACCATATTGCTGATGCCTGGCAACTATGCCCAGACATGGCTAACCTAGCAGTACTCCATGTCCCACATGCCATCTGTGTACATCACACACATGAGGAGCAAGCATGACAGTGATGTCTGACACCAGCAAGGTGAATGTACTGTATCTGTGGCCTGATGTGACTGTATGTGTATGTTGTGCATCACATGTATGTATTTGGATAGTATATAGGTGAAAGCTTTCATGTCGTGACACACTCAAGATGTTCAAGACATGTTATGTGGTGGTTTGATGTCTTGCCTACACAAGCTGTGCACAAGCCTGTATGATGTTTAGAGTGTCATGTCTGCAATATCACCATTACACAAAGGCCATAGTTGTATTGTGTTGAGCCAATGTACAACAGGGTGTACACACATGTACATCCCTTCTACTGTGTGTGTTGCTTCATGTCTCTGGCCATCCTCCATGGCCATGTGTAAACATGTTTTGTCCAATGGTTGTGATGGGCATCTATTCCACATGTCAGTGTTGTCCCATATGACATACACCCGTAGATGTCATATGCTCCACTGAGGACAGGGTTATGCAGACAAAGGGTGGTATGTTTGGGATGAGAGATATCATGTTTTGCAGGATAGTTAACCAGTGTTGCAGTCAGCCCACAAAATGTCATGGATATGTCAGATAGCACATGACATTGTGCGACAGTCATACCATCAGCCTCTGCTGAAAATGGACATAAATCCAGTTGGACCAGCCCGGTCAACAAATGTAAAATAAATAAAATAAATAAAAATAAATTATGTGTACGTGTGTTAAATGGCCACATGGCAGATAGCATGCAATTAATATGATCTGTGCATTATCAAGCCTGATAAATAATAACAATCTCACCTGCAACAGGCTGCTGTCACTGCAAAATGCTAGAGGTACCTAAATAGGAGTGTCACAGCAGTAGGATCGTTATCCTCACTTGTGTGATAGCTACAGGGTGCAATGTGCATGTTAGCACATAAGCCAGTACAATAGACTATACTATGGAGTATGCAGATCTGTGCATACATAGAGTAGCAAACTATAGTATATGGCATGTGTGTATACATGCCTTGCATATGATGTTACATTAAATATTGTACAGTAACACATGTAACTATATGAAATATAGTTGTGTTCTATGTGCAGTAGTGACTTACCAGGCAACTCCCAGCTCAGTGGTTGTGAGACACCCACCTCCACAATTCTAGCTAAAGCTTGTGGATGGAGTTCTGCAGGTGTCCCCAGGTTGCCCAGTAGCTCCTCGGTACGTGTGAGTGGGGGCTGGGTGAGTGCCCCCCCCACTTGTTGCAGCTTGTTCCCTGGTGATTGCATTTGCATGCTGTTTTGCCCATCTAATGAGGTTGGTGCAGTGTCGGCGCACCTGCTGACAGGTGTGATTGTGGCCGCCAACATCATTTACCCTCCTGTGAAGTTCCTCCCACTGGGCATCCTGCTGCTGTGCATCCTGCGGACATGTCTGAAGAGTGTTTCATGGTTGTCAAGGAGGTATGGAATGAGGAACTCATCCTCCAAGTGGGTGTATGGTGGGAACCTGGCACGTGGCATACCTGGAAGACATAATGATGGAGACAGGTCACAGTAACTCACAGAGAAGTACAGAAGTATAGCTGCACATACATGTGTATCACATCTATTATGATTACAAATATGTCTTTGCAAATCTGCATGACACTAACACCACTGACATGTTTAACTCACACACATTTGACACTTACTGGTGGTTTGATGTTATCACCATATATGTGTGTCAAGTGATGACATTGCTCATACTCCATGTGGATTTTTTCTTGATGTGGGCATGTCTGTTTGCCTGTACTGGTGTCTTTACCTATCAGCACATGCCTGGATGTGTTCACATTAATGCAAGAAACCTTAATGCTGTGTATATGTCACATATATAGTCATACACAGCCTTAAGGGACATGACCTGTGACCCTGCAGACGTGCTCACAGAAAGTTTTACATGTATGTGTTTTGTCATATACATCTACATAGCACTGTACAGCAGTATAGCATCCTGCCATGTATTACCTGTGTTGCACATGTGAAACACATGGGACAATGGCTAGCTTGATGGTATTTGCAGGGTTAGATATCAACTATAGCATGTACGGTCATAGTGACCTAGTAGGCTATATGCCCTGGGCCATTTATGAGCCTAGGCTGAAAGGTTACCTAGCTGTAGCCAACAGACAGGTAGCTTTCAGTGGCCAGTTCAAGCAGTGCCACAGAACTGATCCACAGGGTTACTGATATATTTGCCATGCGGTCATCACACCATGTATCATAGAGGGGCAATGTGCAGCTTTGCTGGACAGGGATGCATAGTATGACAGGCGTATGTAAAGTGTATGGGACAGGGATCTGTCAGGCATGTTATGATCCTTGTACTAGACAGGTGGATGTCAATGAAGTATGTGGTTATTTGAAATCAGGATGTGTGAGTGTAGCATGTCCAGCATCTCTGGGTTGGACATGGCTTTATTCAGGGTAGGCATCATGCTACATAGTGGAGCTAGGGTTTGGGAAGGCCATCTGAACATGGCCAATAACCCTTAAAGGAAATATGTGCTCTATTATGGGTCACTTGAGTGTTGAGTATGGCTGAACAATGATCTCTATATTCATGGATGGCACCCTGTCATGATTAGGGATGCCACTTATGACTGGTGCAGACCTCTCAACCAATCAGGGACAAATTTCAACAGAATCAGGGACAAGTCAAGAAAAAATCAGGGACAATCAGGGACACTTTTAAGATATTAGTGCTATTAACTTGAAACATTGATAGAATCAGAGCATATGAATTAATACACATTTTCTGATGTAAAAGAAGTCTATAACTCTTAATTATTGTCATTATTCATTAAGTGTAATTCACCACCTTTCCTCCAAAAGTCACTAGTTTTAGGAGGGATTAAGAGGGACAGAACTAAAATTTGAGTCAAAATCAGGGACGTCCATGAAAATCAGGGACAGTTGAGAGGTATGGACTGGTGTGGTGAAGTGACTATCAAAGGAAAGACTACTGTCCAGCTGCATCCCATACACACACAGTTTCCATTATGTTGACTGCTGCCTAGGTGGTAGTTAATGGGTACATGGTTTTTAACATAGGGGGTGTCAATGCAATACTTAGCTGTCAAATTGTGGCCATACGTCACACACCACACATCTGACCCACAAAGGCCCTTCTGTATGTTGCCTTCAGCACTCATTGAGTCAACTATTGCACCTAGCTCATAGTCATTTGCAAACTTCAGTAGGCAGATGCCTTCTGTGTTAGTATAGATAACAAAAAGGGGGAGTACCAGGAATGAACCCTGTATTACTATAGCTGGCACTGGTTTGATGTGCGTGTATTAGTCTGACACCTTCTGTAGTGTTGGTTCTGCCTGCAGTCCAGTTGCCAACCAATCCTGTGACATAGGAATATACACCTAGTTTACTGAGTGTAGCTGGAACACAGTATGGGTGATGGTATTCTAAGACCTGGCAAGGTCATGATATGCTGTGTGAATCAACCTTACTGTCATCTACATCTGTACTGACTACATCAAATAAGTTAAGAAAGGTTCATGGCCTTACAGACCAGACTCAGCAGGGTAGTAGTGCACTATTCCCCATTATCAGTGGTGAATCCCCCTTTGTGGGGTGTGATAACTGTTGCTGCGCACCATTCAGTGCGTACACAGTCTGACATGAAGCTATGATTGAACATGATGTGTATGTGGAGAGCAAATTGTTCTGACATTTGTGTAAAAATAAACCCTGGGATGTTGACAGGTCCCATGTAAGCTGTATGTAAGGCTTTAGAGAGTGCAGCTTGTACCTGCATAGTTGTTATTACAGGGCCTCTGTAGTGTACATGGATATATAAATATGTGTACCTGTTGGGGGGGAGGTGAGAGTGGGTTTAGGTTATCCAAGACCCTATCTGGATGAACAAGGGCTATTTCTGAAGGTACAGTACTTCTCATGCCATAGTGCTGTGAAGCATGGCAGGTCTTGTTGTTGCCATTATGATTCATGACACAGCTATAGAATGCTCTGTGGTTGGCCTCATAATATTTGGCTGATTAGTTTCACAGTAGCTTTGTGTGGTTTTATATGGTGTACCTGAATCTTACTGAGGCTGACCAAGGATCACCTCCACTCATGTGTGTTCACTCTTGCAACAGTTACTACCTCCTGTGGTACAGTTTAAGGCAGGGTAATACCTGTTTGCCTTTCTGTTTGTGCTGGGTTGAATCTTGGTTCTATTTCAATGGCACAATCACTGCACTTATGTGAGTGCTTAAAGTGCATTTGTGTAGATTCAGCATTTGCACATGCATTGTCCATCTGCATGGGTGCCATGACAGTCACCACGTTGCTCTTAAGAAGCATAACATTGGCTTTGGAGATTGACTATGTGCAGCATACTGTTAGCGTGACTATGGTGATCCAGGTCATTGGGGTCAATGGAATCCAACATGCATTGAGCACAGGTGTTGGTACATGATGAGTCTTCCCAGTTCATAATGGGATAGTTGAGAGTAGCCATTATTATGGTTTTCTGTCTCAAACATAATATTCCCCATTGCAGCACAATATGACAGTTGGGAATTCTGAGGCATGGTGGGTGATCTGTCGCAAGGTGCAAATTGGATTCCACTTTGGCACAAAGGTAGTTGCTCAGCATAATGCATCTGAAGTTATGCAAGTGCAACTAGCGTGGGGGTGTACATATCCTTCAGGAATATGGACACACCTGTGGCCTGTGTGTTCCAATAAAGGATAATGGCCAAGAGGTGAGGTATGTGTTATAACATGGTCATGCAGGGGTGCTCTCCGGAGCACTGAGCCATATCACAGTCACTGCACAGATATGTTCTCCATGTTAAGGATTGATGTAAGTGAGTCCATATTGAGTTCCTGAAATGTATCATTGAGTAGTGAGACCTGCAGTTTATTGTTTGGCTGTTCCTATTACAGCAGTGGACTTTCACTTGAACTTTGCATGATGAAGGCACTAGCCAGTATCCAGATTCCCAGGGGTGACAGGTGCAGGCCCTGTCTGGCAAAGCATCATGGTCTGTCAACCATGTTATGCCAGCTAGAGAGATACTGGATACCCTTTGAATTATACCAGTACATTTGACAATTGTGGAATACAATCCTTTTGTCCCTGTACTGCAGTA
The DNA here is from genome assembly GCF_019279795.1 of Protopterus annectens. NCBI lineage: Eukaryota > Metazoa > Chordata > Ceratodontiformes > Protopteridae > Protopterus > Protopterus annectens. The sequence continues at coordinate 412,476,641 of NC_056739.1, forward strand.
TCATTCTGGCCAAATGCAGAATGCTACCCAGGCCTTGGGACATACCTGCATGGGCTACAAGATCTGACAGTTCCTACATGTGTGTTTCCATGCAGTCAAGGCTACTGCATCACAGGTCCTGCACAACAACATGGAATATGCCAGAGCCATGTTTATAGTTCAAAAAGTGGTATGAGTGTATGGGTATGTGGCTAATCATGGCAAACAGGCAGCTGACAGTATGTTTGCCCTTGTATAGCTTGGTGTGTAACATAGTGCTAGAGTTTACATTCACAAATGAGTATTGTTGGACATGTTTCTAGCCACGTGTTCTGAAGGGTGGCACAATTTGGCAAACTATGCCATACAGTTTGTGTATTATGTTATTTGTCTATTCCAGCTTGGGAGGTCTCTTGCTTGGCCAGATACTTAGAAGCCTCTGTGAATGTGTGTGATTTCTGGTGATATGTGTGGGTGTCCTTACTGTGTTCTGGTAAGGGTATGTGTTGGTTGTGGTGATGAGATGCATGTGTTAACCTACACCTCATGACTGTCCAGTCCAGTCCAGTCATGGCTGTAGACTGGACTGCCTTCCAGCTTACCCCTGTAGCTGCATCCCAGACAATGTGTAGGGTGTGGTGTTAGATGGGTTTGGCAGTCTACATGGCATAGAGATTACATTTCCCCAGGATGGCCACATACACAAAGAGTCAGACCTAGCTCCCGCAACTCTCACCATGTGGGTTCTGTCCGTGAGCCAGTTGGCAACCCATCTTGTGACATAGAGGTTTATGTTCAGGCTGGTGAGCTTGTCTATAATACCAGAATGGGGAATGGTGTTGAAGGCCTTAGCGAGGTCTAGGTAGGCTGTGTGTACCACCTTTCCCTCATCTATAGCCTTGGTAACTGTCTCAAAGAAGTCCACCAGGTTTAGGAGGCATGATATGCCCTTAACAAAGCCAAACTGGGTAGGGTCCAGTGTTTGGAGGTTCCCAATGTCTCTGTTAATGAGTTCGATGATGATGCACTCCATAGCTTTGCAGACCAGGCTAGTCAGGCTTATAGGGCGATAGTTCCCGGGGTCTGTTGTGGCTCCACCTTTGTGGAGTGGAATAACCGTTGCTGTGTGCCACTCTATGGGTATGTAGCCTGTGGAGAGGCTGAGTTTGAACAGTGTGTTTAGGTGAGGGGTTAGTTCATCTTTGAGCTCGTGTAGGACGCAGCCTGGGACACCATCCAGTCCCATTGATACTGTGTTTTAGGTTTTGGAGAGGGCTGTTTTAACCTGAGTGTCTGTGATTTCAGGGACTTTACATTCTTCTGGTATGGTTATGGGCCCTTTTGGGGGTGAGAGGGTGTGAAGTTTGTGCTGAACCTGTCTGCCAGGATGTTGGCGATATTGGTCGGTTCAGTGTATTTTGTGCCATTCTGCACTAACTCTGAGCAGATCTGAGCATTGCCACTTAGATTCTTGACATAGCTAAAGAATGCCTTGTGGTTATCTTTGGAGTCCTTGGCAATTTTTCTTTCAAAGCTTGCCTTGGATGATTTTATGAGGGATCATAGTTTCTTGCTGATACTGATCAGGGATGTCTTCCCTTCTTGGGATTTTACTCTTTTCTGTACTAGTTTCCTCCTTCTATTGTATAGCTTGTTTATGGCAGGAGTCCACCAGACTGGTTTCCTTTTCTTGGAGGGGTGAGTCTTGGTTTTGCTTCGGATGGCACGATCCATGCATTCTTGTAGCTGACCATAGAATGCATTAGTAAAGGATTTTACAGCTTGGACAGTGTTATCCTTCAGCATGGGAGCTTTAAAACTTTCCACCTCGGTCTTAAGTAATGTGTAGTTTGCTTTTGAAAAGTTTTTCACGGTGGTTTTCTTATCCGGGGGATGGGGGCGGAATATGGATATCCAAAATGATTTGTTTATGGTCAGATCTAACCAGCGAGGGGTTGACCTCCAGTGTTGAATCACCAGTCACCAATGTTGGTGATGACCAGGTCCAATATGTTGTCACCTCTGGTGGGAGTGTTGACCAGTTGAACCAGGGCGTTTGAGTTTATAAATTCTAGAAAAAGTTGGGCAAGGAAGTTAGTACTTGAGTAGTTCTCCCAGTTAATGTTTGGGTAATTGAAATCACCCAATATTAGGGTGTTTGGTAGGACCTTTATGTTTCCCAGTGTTTCCAGAAATGTGGAATGGAGGTCCTGGGACATGATGGGTGATCTGTAGCAAGCTACAATCTGAATTTCAGTTTTACCCATTGTTAGTTGCACGTGGATGATCTCTGAAGCATCGTGCTGTGCCATTAACCTGGTGGTGTGGGTATCCTTGATGAATATGGATACGCCCCCGCCTTTTGTTTCTTTACCAGTTTCATTACCAGTTCATATTTCATTATCAGTACTGTGCACAACCTTATATACAGTATTTGCAAGTGCCTGTTAGGTTGGCAATGAGAGGTTAGGTTACACAAACCTGAATGTTCAACCAGTGTGTCTCTACTCTCAATATCCA